>NC_067477.1:64898157-65237442 GCF_947179515.1 Apodemus sylvaticus
TCATTTGTAAAATATGAATAGAAATAAATGCTTTGTATCTCCTCCCATGGGTATTTTGTTTCCCCTTCTAAGAAGGACCAAAGTATCCACATTTTGGTCTTCCTTCTTCTTGAGCTTCATTTGATCTGTGAATTGTGTCTTGGGTGTTCCAAGCTTCTGGGCTAATATTCACGTATCAGTCAAGCACAGTTAATGACCACTGTGCTTAGGGCTGGAGAGATAACTCAGTGGTTAACAGCACTGGTTATTCTTTCAGAGTTCTATTCCCCAAATCCACCACGGCTAACAAATATCTTTAACACCAGTTCTCAGGGAATCCAACATACTGTTTTGGCTTCCATAAGGACCAAGATTGTACATAGTACACATACATATGTGCAGTCATAATAACCATGCACATAAGTTAAAATAATAAATAATTTTTTAAAAGGCAAATGTATCCTAAAGTTTGTGGAGTTTAAACTATAGTACCCTTTTTCTAAATTTCTGGAAGAAATCCTGTTTTTTTGTTAGAGAATATAATATCTGTGATTATATATATGGTGCATTCCATGTGTGTTCTTTTGTGATTGGGTCACCTCACTCAGGATATTTTTCTAGTTCCATCCATTTGCCTAAGAAATTCATGAATTCATTGTTTTTAATAGCAGAGTAGTAGTACTCCATTGTGTAAATGTACCACATTTTCTGTATCCATCCCTCTGTTGAGGCACATCTCGGTTCTTTCCAGCTTCTGGCTATTATAAATAAGGCTGCTGTGAACATAGTGGAGCATGTGTCCTTATTACATGTTAGAGCATCTTCTGGGTATATGCCCAGGAGTGGTTTAGCTGGGTTCTCAGATAGTACTATGTCCAATTTTCTGATGAACTTCCAGACTGATTTCCAGAGTGGTTGTACCAGCTTGCAATACCACCAGCAATGGAGGAGTGTTCCTCTTTCTCCACATCCTCGCCAGCATTTACTGTAACCTAAATTCTGCCATTCTGATTGGTAGAAAGTGGAATCTCAGGGCTATTTTGATATGCATTTTTTTCTGGTGATTAAAGATGTTGAACATTTCTTTAGGTGCTTTTCAGCCATTTGGTATTCCTCATCTAAGAATTCAGAGACTAAAGTCAAGGCCATTTAGAGACTGTCCCACCTGGGGATCCATCCCACATATAGTTGCTAAACCCTAACACTATTGTGGATGCCAACAAGTGCTTGCTGATAGGAACCTGATATAGCTGTCTCCTGAGAGGCTCTGCCAGTGCCTAACAAATACAGGAGTGGATGCTCGCAGCCAACCAAGGAACTGAGCACAGGGTCTCCAATGGAGGAGCTATAGAGAAAGGACCCAAAGAGCTGAAGGGGTTTTCAGTCCCATAGAAGGAACAACAATATGAACCAACCAGTATATCCAGAGCTCCCAGAGACTAAAACAACAACCAAAGAGTACCCATGGAGGGACCCATGGCTCCAGCTGCCCTACCAGAGAATGGCCTTGTGGGACATCAGTGAGAGGAGAGGCCCTTGGTCCTGTGAAGGCACGATGCTCCAGTATAAGGGAGTGCTGGGACAGGGAAGCAGGAGTGGGTGGGTTGGTGAGCAGAGGAAAGGGGACTGGGATAGGAGGTATTCAGAGGGGAAAGCAGGAAAGGGGATAATATTTGAAATGTAACTTAAGAAAATATCTAATAAAAAAATGTATGCTTTATCCTTAGTAAAGCTTGTCGACATTGGTATCCTATGTATAGATCCAAAATATTTAGTGTGATATAAAATAGCACTTTAAGGAAGGCAAATAATTTTTACATTAAATTGAAAAAAATGGATGACAATATATTCTTCAGGAATTTCTGTAGCATAACAGAAATGCAGAAGATTGTAGAGCAGAGGGAGGTATTCTGGTATGTCCAGAGTGCATAGCTGTCAGAGTTTAGAATATATCCAACTAGATACCAGAACTTAGTCTTTACAGAAAACTATGTTTGCCTAATCTTGTGGATGGAGAGATTATTTAATAAATCTTAATGATGCATCTAGTTAGAGATATTCATTAACCCCTTCTCATTTTTAATTAACTCTTCCTATGTCCACTTCTCAAGTTATGAGACTGTTTTCCTTTTATTATTACTGTTAAATGTACACATCTATGTATATACGTGTGACAACCTGCTGAGTCCATTTTGTTTGTGGGGTATGTTTTATTTCAGGGCTGGCCATTGTTCACTGAACAACCAAAATAGGTGTATCTCTGGAATAAGTTAATAAGTTAGTTATAAGTTAATAAGTTAATTATAAGTTAATAAGTTCACAAAAGTCATTAATTCTTCATGTACATTTTTGTGGGGGGTAGGGCTCCACAAGATGTTGCTATTGGTATCACCACTGTTCTGATCTTATTTATGCAACCATGCTAGAAGAGACTGTTTCACAGCAAACATCCTGGAACGTTGTCTCTTAGAGTCCTTCCACACACACCTCTTCTGTGAGCTACACATGCAAGAGCTAAGATATAGATGTATCCACCAGAGCTGGGCTCACTCATCTCTGGGTTGTGACTCATTCTCATTTTTGTGGTGGTCTCCATTTGCTATAAAAAGAGACTTCTTTAATTAAGAGTTGTAGCTACATTTACCTGTGTGTATAAAATAAGATTTAGAATATAGGAAAGAGGATTAATGATCTAGCAAAATAGTAGTAATTTTTTCCTTCTGATCCATGACCTCATTAACCCTGGAAAGTTAGCTTTGTTCTTCAGTACCAACATGATTTCCCTCATGTTGACAGGGCCTTAAATTCAATCGATATCATATACACCCAAAGCCCACATTTCCAGAAATTTTCTGATATCTAGAACAACAACAACAACAACAACAACAACAAAATTCAAACCTAACATTTGGACGTAATCCCTCAGGGATGTTCATAGAGTTGAGGTTGTTTTAATGATATTTCCTGAAACCTAACAGTCAAAAATAAGACAGCCACCTGTTCATAGCAAATCAAGGAGGTAATGTCAGGGGGTGCAGATGTTTACAGGGACTGACACTCCTCATTACTCTCTCGTTTCCTTTGCAGTTACTTCTAGAGATATCCTTAATTTAGTCACTGAGTTTTTAAGTTCATCTGAGCCCTGAAGCACCTGATTAGCTACAGAACACTTCTAATTCAGAGTTTTGCTTAGAATATGGAGGAATGAGATAATCAAATTCACTTATTTCCAGACTTTCTTCAAGAAAATTTTAGAGGGTGGTAAATAATTTGTATTAATTTATGAATATGATTTAAGCACTGCATAGATTCCTTTGATAATTAGAGAAACTGAAATAATCACAGCAATTCAAGTAGAGATACAAAGGGAATACACAGAGGTTCCAGTGAAAAAAACACTTTCACAATCAGCTTGTGGAAGGATATTAACTAGGTTGGGGAAATGGTTCCATGTATATAGACCTTCCAGTGCAAATGTGAGGACCCAAGCTGAGATCCAATAGCCCATGGTAAAGGCCTGGCACAATATAACATAACAATTTCACTGGACCCAGGAGCAGCGGGGGCATTCAGGTCCCTGAAAGATCAACAACCAAGTAGCCTCTGGTGATGTTTGTAGATCAGTGAGAGACCCTTTGTCAATCAAAAATTAGAGGACTAACATAAAAAGTACTCTAATATATACACACATGCCCTGAACACACATGTAGTACCCACACACAAAGACACAGACACATGCAAACATACATTTGTGTGTGTGTGTGCACGTGTACACACACACACACACTAGTTGTTCAGTTCAGAAGACTGAACAATATGTGAGAGGGGTGGGATATTGAAAGACCCCAGAACATTTGGATACTCAGATTTCGTCCACAGAAGACTGACTGCAGAGCTTAGAAATGTAATTAGCTGTGGAATGCTACTCTAAGATGTAGCTAAGACACCTGCAAAAATAACAATCTTCACATTGAAATTAAGTTCTAGATTGCCTATTCCTGCCTGACCCAAAAGGGCCTTAAGACATCCTTTACTGTGAACTTCCTCCATGAATTCTTTCCTCTACTACCAATTTACAAAGCTTCAACTATTCCTTTATTATAGCAAGTTAGTTAACTGCTCAGAGACTAGTTTTATGCATTTGTAAAATGAGGTAACTATACAAGCTATAAAGTTATCCAAACCTACAAGTTGTCCAAACTTAGAGAGGCATTGCCTGCAACTGATTTTAATGTTGTTCTTTGTACTACTTAAATGATATTGCTACTAACACCATGTTGAAAATCTGCCTAGCCGCCATCATGTACAGACAAGTTTCTGTGAGCATTTTGTCTAAGCTCCTCCTCAAAGTTACCCGGCCATGGCCAGGTATGCCTGACTCACTGTGAACGGGGCTGCTGCCCCCTCTGCTCTCTGTCTTCGCATCCTGCTCCCTCTCTCTCCCCACTCCCCTCCATGTGCTCATGGCCGCCCTCTACTCCCCTACATTCTCTCTGTCTCTGTCTCTTTGTCTCTGTCTCTCTATCTCTGCCTTTCTCTGTCTCTACTACCCTCTCAACTCCCTTCCCCATGTTCTGAATAAACTCTGTTCTATACTATACCATCTTCGAGTGCCTGGTCCCTCGTGGGAAGGGATGCCTCAGGTGGGTCCATGGTGGGGACCCCTTCCCCCACATCTTGCTGCACCTCCAACAAACATATTCTTTCTCTCTCTACTTTTGATAAAACATAACAGTTCCTATGCTATCTTATTAGCAGGATGTAGGTAAGCTTCTTTGGTGGTGGGCATTTTTAATCTTGAAATACAAAGTAACATAATGATAGATGTGAGCAGCTCCTTGCGTGTCCTAGCTGTGGTGCTGGCGCTTTTTTATAAAGCTACCTGCAACAGCACGCAACCTAATGGCAGGGAAATGTTTTTCTGAAGTTTCGCTTACTGTCATTGAAGGAGGAAACAAAGAGATTTTTTTAAAAGTGCCATTCTCAGAATCAAAGTGGAAAAACACATGCAGCCATTTCTCACTCCGGGGAGAAAATTCTAGCATTCTAGCACAGCACTGTTACTGTCAAATGTCAACTGTATGATTTACTGTCTTCTCACTTCCATTTTGCATTGTTTGAGATGTCAGATGAAGTGAATCTCTGTCTCTCTCTGTCTCACACTGTCTCTGTCTCTGTCACTGTCTCTGTGTCTCTGTCTCTATCTCTGTCTCTCTCTGCCTCTCTCTGTCTCTTTCTCTGTCTCTCTCTGTGTTTCTCTGACTCTCCTCTTTCTTAATCCTCATGGATTTGATCATCTCATTATTGAAAGGCTCTGTCCTTTGTTCACATCTAAGGGAAATATTAACATTTTTATTGGAAGCTAAAGTAATTCGCTTAGCCTGTGAATTTTACACCGCTGTAAATGACAAAAGAGACCCTCTCTCAGAGTGCAGTTGCTTCAGCGGCTTTATTACATTCAAGAGGAAAAGGTCTAGGTTAAAATGAACTTAACAGATTTGCTGAAGGGCATGTTTCAACACAGCAGAAAATGTCTCCCTTTTCAACATATTCTGCTGTTGAACTCTATCATCTCCCTCCACAGGGCTGCCTGTCATAAGGGGCTCGAGAAGCTCTCAGGCTCAAACTCTACATGTAAACACTTGATGCCTTGGAGCCACAGTTCACAAAAGCCAAACTGTTCTACACACAATGCCAAAGGTAGAAACTAATTCTTAACTTATTTCAATTGGATGTTTTACTTAAGCATTTACCTAAAAATGGATGGGTACGTCACATACTAAGGAGCAAACCAAAGGGCAAGACCACAGGACGTGAGTTGGCTTCTTGGAGTGAACAGATAGCTCATCTAGGAATCTCCTGAAATCAGTCTTTTGGTCTTAATTAGTGCCAACAGCAAAGAGGCTCTCAGTCATTATGAATTTAAGAGGTGTTGGGCCTTTCTAAAATGGCCTTTGTCTGCTAGGAGACCCTGGATTTTAGGTCTGTCTTGGAGGACTACCATTAAACATCAGATAAAACATCTTAACACTATTTTTCCATCTCAGTAGATTCATCGATGTAGTGTGAAGCAGATGTATTGAGTAATCAAGAGACTTGAGTTCTAACACGGCCACATACTTGTCTGACTTTCAACTTTGCTTCTTCTAACACTGAAGGTCAGTGGAGGTATAATTGGCATTATAGAGTCAAACCAATATATAAGTAGCTAATTAGTAATTGCCTCATTCTGAGTGTCCAGGAGAATTTATTAGAAAGAAAGCTGACAGAATCATCAACTTTTCTACTTTTATTTTATCTCTCCTTTATTCCTGCAGATAATTATATGCATTGTAACAATTAAACTTCACTCTCAACTTGATGAGATTTTTTTAAGTCAATTAACACTTACACCATTGGACGTATCTGTGACCGTGGTTCTAGAAGTGTTTAACTAAGGAGACAAGACCTACTCTCAGTGTTAGTCTTAACATTTATGTGCTGGAGTTGCAAATTGAATGGGAGATAAAGTGAGAAAATTATCAAAGTACAGTGTTCCTCCCTTCTCTGCTTCCTGAAGACAAATGCAATGTGACCAGCTTTCTCAGCCCCTGCTGCCACAGATACCTTACCCCTTTCCACCATGCTTTCTCTGACATGACTGACTAAGCCTCCAAACTGCGAGCCAAATAAACTCTTTCTCCCTAAGTTGCTTTTTGTGAAGTATTAGGTCACAGCAATGAGATGGTAACTAGTAGTACATTAGCCTTTGTTTTTGATGTGATGAAAAATAAGATGAATAATTTCTCTTAAATTTAGGTTCGGTAACCCAGGTGGGCTGAGTGCACATTTGATGTTTTCATAAGAACCTCTAAAACAAAAAATTGGGGTTTTCTTAGGGGAACTCTAGAGGCATGGGGAAGATGAAACTGCCAATACTGGAGTCATAGTCTGACAGGACAGGAACATGCAATGGCCTTCACACAGAAGCTGTAGCCTAGAAGCCAGGTGCTTTTACTTTATGAGTTTTTACTAGGAAGTAAATATCCCAGAAAAGCCTTATTTCTTCATACAGAAGTTTATTTGTAATCAGAACTGTGACATAATCACTAATAGGAAGTTGACAATGGTGGTGGTGGTGGTGCCTATAGCCCTATAACCTGAGAAATCAGCAGCCTAAACCAGGAGCATCTCGATGTCCAGGCTTAATTTTAGTCTGAGCTATATAGTGATTTTGAAAACAGCTTGGCCACTATTACAAGAATCAATCTCAAAACCAAACCAAACCAAAATAACAACAAACCAAATATCAGTATTTTACTATGTGGATGCTTGTCAGAAACTTCATATGTAACCAACTGAATTCCATGGGCTCCCTTGACCCCACAAGATTAGAACAAATTGCCAGAGTTAGTGTGAGGCCAAGCAGAGCTATTCAGTGAGAAGCAGAGAGAAGGCAGATTGAATCAGTCAGGCTGAAGAGAAGTTTGGGCCAGAACAGCTGAGTTGAACCAGCCAGCCAGAGTTCAGAACAAACTAGAAAGGGTGAGCTTGTTCAGCAGTAAGCCTCAGAGATGACAATTACATCTGTTGAATAAAAGTTACATTTGCAGTGTAGCATTTACCTCCCCCTGCCTCAACTGTGATCTCTGCACTTTCTCCCATTTGTTCACATTGCACCTAGAATGTTCTTTGTATAACACAATAACAATACTGTATCTTAAAATACTTCAACTTATTCTGTATATGTCCATAATAAAATCAAAAATTAGCACAACGAAAAGGATCCACTGCCTCCTCCAGATCATTGCGTCCTTATCTCAGTCCAGGTTCCAATCCTGAATGAGCTATTTTAAATTGTTGAAAGAAAGAAAAATGATCTTTCTAAGTTAATTTCTTGTACATTCTCTTTCCGTGCTAAAATGATTCTTCTAACCTCTGTTCATTCTTCAGGTCTCGGCTAACTCAAATTGTTATTTCCTATAGAATAATCCCCTGCCCTCTAACCAGGCCTATATATCTCTTCTGGGTTGCCATAGCACCCTGTTTTTAATACACACCACACTATAAAAATCCCTTCTTTTTCTGCTGACTCTCCTGCAGGCAAAAAGTCCTTGACATCCAAAATTATTTTTTGTATTCTGAATATCCAAGTGCTGACTATGATAGCTGGCAGCTAAACATCAAGGACCAATGGAAGTCAAACAATTACATGAGACATAGCATCATGGTATTTTCCTTTAAAGAACTTATAATTTCTTGACTATCTGCTAGCTCTGATAGCACATCACCATCATTGATTTCATATGAGTGAATTACACACCTTTTAAATTACAACAATGTTTCCAACTAGAGTTAGGTACAATTTTGTCTTAAGAAGAACAGCTTCAAGTTAGAATACAAAACTAATATTCTAGGTAGCAAGTCTGAAAACAGATAATTAGATGAAAATCAATACAAAATGGTTCTAAAAATAGCTCTCTGTGTAGTAAAATGGGAGCATTATTGGTGTTCTCAAGAGAGAACATTGAAAAATGCAGGAATAATAGGACTGGTGATATCATTAAAGGTAAACAATGTCTTATAGGTAGGGTAAATTTTATACAATTCACATTTAGAAGGAGCTACCTATAGGCCACTCACACAGAGTACCTGTGACATTTTGTTCAGCTTGCACCATATTCATGGATTTAAAATAAAAATACTTTTTAAAGCATTTGTATCTTAAGCTTTGAAAAGTGGATTGGCCTGGATAAGTTGAAATCCATTCTTAAGCTCTGATGATTCTCCATCTGCTCTTTAATTTCACACTTTCATTAGATCCTGCTGCCAGGTGTGGTCAGTGTGCTAGGAAAAGCATATATACAGAAATCCTGATGAGGTGCAAGGATAATTGCTATAAAAGTAGAAATGTCATCCACACAACGGAAATGTACATGATGCCAGACTTCTCCTGTTTGGGCCAATGTGAGAAACCCAGCAATTTCTCTGATAAGTCACAATGGCATATGCTTGAAGAGAAGTCACTCTGCACCACTTAAACAAAAATGACAAAAATCCCTGGTGATGCAACATTTGAGTGGCCAATCACAGGTTTGTAGAGTGATGGCCTTTAGGACTAACTGAAGCTGCAACTGCTCCCAACGATCTGTCGAAGGCTGCTGCCATTGCTGCCTTCTCTGTTTCTGAAAATATTTTTATTTTAATAGTAGTGAATTAAATTAATGGTACAGACATCTGTTTTTATATTAATTTGTCACACTCACTACTCCTTGGATAATAGTCACAGTAAGTCAAAATTGGAAGATCGTCAATCATTGATCTTAAACCTGAAACAGAACAAAAATCACACAGGGAAATGTGGCCAGAGCAAAGAACCTGAATGGAATATAAAAGGTGTAAAATTGCAAAAGGACGGTGGGAGGGTGCTGCCTCTTTTCTACCAAAACTAGAATCACATCTCTGTGAATCTCTCTGCCTTTGTTGTGTGTCATTTATTCGAGCACTATTTTAACCGAAATTCCATCTTTATGGTGCGAGACTATGAACTTGCTCATTCTCAGCAACTATGGATCTTTCAATGGTGTAAGTTTCATACTTTACTCTTCCACCCAACTCTATCTAGACTACAATCTTATAAAAGCACCCGGGTAATCTAATGATTACGAGATTCCACCTTTATCCTGAACCTGTGACAGCATACTGTAGTCAGGATCCATCACTATGATCTCCTTTTAGAATACACTGTCTGAGAAATTGTTTTGCTTTTGCTTTTTATGTCAAGCTAATGTGTTGGGGACAAAATCGCTCTCAGCTCCTATTTATTGGAACATGGTGCCGCATTTCTTTTACACTTAAAAGACACAGACATAACATATTAGATTAAATAAAATTCACTTTGAAAATGTAAAAATTCCACTTTGGTATTCTTTGGTTTATGTTACTTCTCTGATGAGAAATCTATAGCAATGCATTATTCCTCTATACTTAATTTGTAATTTTTTCATTTCTTTTGTTTGATTTCTTTTTCATTCCAGGTTCTCAGCAATTGGACAAGGACATCCCTTGTGTGTACCCTCAAAGTTCAGTGAGTTTATTGTGTTTCATTCACTAAAAATTGTGATCATATTTTAAAATGTTATATGTTTGTTGATCCAAATATTTAATATTTTGGACAACATATTGTTTTATCTTCACCAATTAGTTTTTCAATCATTTTTGCCTACTTGAAACTTACTTTGAAGTTCTTAGTGTTCTAATTTTATTTTTCTATTGATTCTGTTTGTACATAGCACCTGACTTTTCTCCTGGTAATGAGACATATTTTCTTGCTTCTTTACATCTATATGTTTTTAAATCACTTGCAAGACACTTTGAATTTTATGTTGCTGATTACCTAGCTGTTTTCTTCCTTTATAAAATGCTCGTCATCTTTCTATCAGGTAATTAAGTTACTTGCAAATGACCTTGGCCATTCTAAAGTTCGTAAGATCTAGTACTACAATCTTCTTCTTCTTCTTGAGTCTCTTTTGAACACCCGAGAGTTCAGGGAGGATTCTGCTGTGCTTGGTTGGAGTATGTCTATCCCTCAGGCTGGAATGATATTATGGGAATGGCTTCAGCAGACATCTTCCTCTTCTTCTACTTCCTAGCTCTTCTCTTTTCTCCCTTCCTCTTCATCACCCTTCTCCCCCTGCCTTCTCCTCCTCTTCTTCCTCTTCTTTTTTTTTTCTTCTTAAGATGGTTTAATATTTAGCAACAAAAACAGAAGGATCATGAAACAATTTGTAAACTTTTTAAAAAATTTAACCTTTCAAATATTATCACCTAAACTTTCCTCAACATTTTCTTATTAACTTACCAAAATGCTTTCTGCATATGATACGGAAAGGCCCCCAGAAAGACATCACAGGGTTCGTTCCATTTATCCCTCCTCTTATGAATCATAGTTCTGTCTGTCTGTCTGTCTATCTGTTGTGTAGTGCTTGAAGACATTTTCATGCACTTATTTCATATTTCTAGTTATTAAGGAAACAAGTAATCAGAGACAACCATTGCCTTTCTGCTTCTGGTAATTAAAATTTTTGTAAGTAACAAGTTAGCTAATCTAAAGCAAGAGTCCACACTGACATTATAAAAGCCATGTTGCTGAGTTCAATTTATCCTTTCCAAGCCACCCACTACATCGCATATTTATTGTGCAATTTGAATATGATTTTAAAACTGAATATATTTTATAATGCTCTAAGGGAAACTGGTGTGTTGAAACTGGCCCAACAGAAATGAAGATATTTTCAAAAAGGACACTTGATTCTTTCAATTTATCAAACTGTTAAAGCAATAGATCCTAAAGACATGATATTCTGCCTCATGAATCCCATGCTGTAAAAAAAAGAAAAACAAAAACAAATGACAATAAGAAACATAACAACAACAACATCATCAACAACAACAAAGGCACAAACCAGGGATAGAACTTCTCTCAGAGATCACACACAATCCTAACAACTCATCAGACCACCTTACTGAAACCCATACAATAATTGATCAGTGATAGACAGGACCACATCTTGACCAGAACCCCACAGATGTGCATATCCTTGGCCCTATAATTAAATTTTAGTCTCATTTCAAGACTCTTGCAGAAAGACTTGAGGGATTCCATGAACCTCTTTGTACTCCTCCCAGTACAGCCATATTGTATCAGTCTCTTTTTTCTGTTTCCCACCATTAATGTGGCTCTCTTAATTGGTTGTTGAAGATGAGTGGGTTAACCTGACTTGTAGTACAGGCTATGAGCCCCAGATGCAATGACAGTATCTTCAAACACTTACTATCACCCCTTTACTACACCCAGTTCCTTCTGCCATTGAGAACAGTTTTAAAATACAATCTCAATGATTTCTTACTTTTGTAATAGATGGGATATTCTACGAATATCCCACTAGTTATTTCCATGTGGCTCACAAATCTTTAGCTGAAGAAGAAAGCACTGAGCTGACCAGCTATATCACTGCCATGTCTTAGTACTGCCTATTCAATTGAATTGTTAAATCCTGTGTGCAAAAGATAAAGGATTCAACACTAAAATAGATCTCAACTTTGTGTCTGAACTCCAGGTAGTATATAAGCATAATTTTGTACTACATATACTTCTATTAACTATTCCCACCTCTGATCCCCAGATTCAGACACACGAGTATCTTCTAACATTCTGAACCAGTGTTATTTTTACTATGGTGATTTCTGCAGCCTTAGTAATAGCAGACAAACTGAGACTGTTACTCATCAGCTAGTTGAATGACTCATTAACCATTGGTGTCAAAATTCTGCACTGTTGCAAATAGGGTATTGATCTTGTGAGCTGAGATACACTCAAAACTTACATAGATTTCATGCTTTTTCTTTTTAAATCCCTGATAATACATTTTCTTTCTTTTCTCTTTATTTTCAGAAAAGCAAATATCAAAGTGAGTGGCCACAATTTTAAAAAGCTCACTGCCTTCGAAATGCTCCCACAGATAGAATTACTTTGCCATGCAAGCCTGATGACATGAGTTCAGTTTCTGGAACCTATGGTGGAAAAATAAAACCAGCTCCTGAATGGTGATATCTGGTATCCACATATGTGCTGTGACAAGCACATACTCACAGATACCTCTACCCATCTCTTTTAAATAAATATAACAAAAATATGTTTGCTACTTTGTAGGTAATTCTTTCCAACTCCCTTTTGTAGAGAATTATTGCCCTTACTCAAACCTCACTTTCTTTCTTTTTTTTTTTTGAAAAATGTCTCATGCTGCCTCATATGAGGGTCTTACTTTTTTTAAAATATTTTTATTTTCTATATTCTTTGTTTACATTCCAAATGATTTCCCCTTTCCCGGATCCCCCCTCCCCAGAAGGAACCTAGATGCCCCTCAGTGGAGGAATGGATACAGAAAATGTGGTATATTTACACAATGGAATACTACTCAGCAATTAGAAACAATGAATTCACAAAATTTTTAGGCAAATGGTTTGATCTGGAAAATACCATCCTAAGTAAGGTAAGCCAATCACAAAAGAATACACATGGAATGCAATCTCTGATAAGTGGATAGTAATTAGCCCAGAAGCTCTGAACACCCAAGGCACAAATTGTATAACAAATGACTCCCATGAAGAAGTATGGAGAGGGTCCTCACTTTCTTTTTTAAAAACTCCTAAAATAATTTTCATACAATATATTTTGATCATGTTACTCCCTCCAATTCCTCTCAGATATTCTCCATTTCTCTGAACTCCCAACATTATGTTCTTTCTCCTCTTTTTAAAACACTGGGCTGGGGGACTTTGCTAAAAACATCCCACTTAGGACTGAGTGCTCAGGGGTCTCTCTGGACACTCTCCAGTTGTGCATATCTGTATTATTCTCATCTATGGCAAGAAGTTTCTCCAATAAAGAGAGGGGAGGGAGAGAGGTGGCGAGGAAGAGGAGACAGAGACAGAGAGAGAGAGAGGGAGAGAGAGAGAGAGAGAGAGAGAGAGAGAGAGAGAGAGAGAGAGAGAGACTAATCTATAGATACAACAGTATGTCATTAGAAATCATGTTATTGGTATGTTCCTTAGCAAAATGGTAGTATTTGATTTTCCCTTAGGTAGGACCTAAGTAGTCTCAGGTTCTTAAGCACCATAACAGTATCAGCTATGGGCTCCATCTCATGGAAAATTAAGTCAAAATTCCAATCAGAAAGTTGTTGGTAATTCTCATAACACTTATAGGACTATTAGGCCAGTAAATCTTACAGGCAGATCAGTATTGTAAGTCATACAGTGGCTGGTAGTGATTACCTTTCCCTTTAATAACATGCAGAATAGCTTCCAATACCAAGAAAACTAGTCAGTAAGAGTGAAGCTTCTAATTTTGTACCAGTTCAACTTCTCCATTTTCAATATTCCATAGAAATACTGTTTTCAACAGTAGGGCTCTATTTAGTCAGGGTTCTTTAGAGAAACAGAACCTATAGAATGTTTGTAATTTACATACAGTTTCTACTTTGTTCTGACATATCTTATGTATAACAGTATCTGGCAAATAAATAAATATGCAGGCTCAAAACAAATCTGTTAACTGAATGTGTACAATCCGTATAGCCTTCCAAAATCTCCGCTAAAAACATGATTTTGAGCATCCAGCAGAGCAGCCTATTACTGCTATCCAAAGTTTATGTTGCTCATTGTCTTTTTTTGTAAAGATTTATTGATTTGTTTTATGTATATGCGCACACTGTAGCTGCCTTCATGCATACCAGAAGAGGGCATTGGGTCCCATTACAGATGGTTGTGAGCCACCATGTGGTTGCCGAGAATTGAACTCAGGACCTCTGGAAGGACAAGCAGTCAGTGCTCTTAACCGCTGAGCCATCTCTCCAGCCCGTATATTGCTCATTGTCATTCATCTTTCCATGGTTTGGGATCCCTTGCTAGCTTCTAGAACTTCCTAGTTATTGCCAGGCATTTTTCTTAATCACATGTGCTGAAAACATATACTCGCCTATCTATGTCTGGGAACTCTACACCTGTGACTTCAACCGACCAAAAGTGAAAACATACTATTGTCATAAGTTCTATATTGTACTTTTATTATTATTGACTAAACAACAAAGTATAATATATAATTTCATACTAATCACATTAAACTTGTTACTAAATACAGTTTCATAATAATCTAAATTATGCATGAAGTTATATCTAGGTCACAAGAGAATAATATACCATTTAATATAAAATACTGTCATCTGCTCATTTAGGTGTCCACAAGGGCCCCACAAAGTTATTTCCCCCCAGAGGTATCTATCTGTCTTCGGAAAACCTCAAATTAAATGGCTAGTTTATAATATTGGGATAGTTTTAGTAGTGTTATATTTTGCCTCATTTATCAGTACATGGGCTATTGTAGAGCCCTAACCAAAGTTCTTATCAGAACTTCTTAATTTTAGGGTCCTAAGAATATAATATATTTAAAACATATTATAATGTAATATAACAGATTTTAAATACCTTATTTTGTGTGTGTTTGTGTGTGTGTGTTTTCTTGTCATCTGCTCTTTAAAATGTACCATTGCTTTAAATGTAAACTGTTCTTTCTGAAAGGAGGAAAAGATTTTTCTCATACCCATGTCACTAATTCTTCTCATAATACCCAGAACCAGTATATATATAAAATCAAGATATCAAAACTCATTTGCTAGTGATGTCCTAAGGACGTAATCTTTTAAAATAGGCAATATATATACATGATAATAAAACATTGTGAAATAGCAAGACAGGAGATGTGGAAATTGTTCCTAGAAAAAAGAAGCCGTCCATGAGAGATATGCTATCCAAGGACCCAAACAAAGCATGTGCCATAAGCCTTCATACATGCTCCCTAGTGAGAACAAGCACACACACACACACACACACACACACACACACAGAGAGAGAGAGAGAGAGAGAGAGAGAGAGAGAGAGAGAGAGAGACTATTAATAAATAAAATATTTTAAATATACAGGACAAAATATTACTATGAACATCCATAAGCTAACAAAAGCAGAATGTAGAAAAACTGATAAATTTATCAAAAGCTGTACAGAAAAGCTGAAAGATGGAGAAATTGAAAATAAGAACAGGTAAGTAATAAATAAGGAGATAAATTTGTAAGAAAAAGTGTATCATCAAAGAAAAGCCTAGACCAGATAGCTTTATCATTGGATTCAAATAAACATTTACAAAAGAACTATTATCACAATTCTTAGATATCTTCAAAATATAGAAGATGAACAAATACTTTCGAACTCATTCTGTAAAGCCACTATTTACCTACACTATAGTCAGTCTAAGGCAATATAAGAAAAATATAGGCCAACATCACTACTGACGATAGGTATAAAAATCCTCAACAAAACACAGACAAAGTCTATTGAGCGGCGCATAAAAAGGACCATTCAATATGAGCAAGTAGTATTTACTACTAGATGCAAGTTTGGTTCAATAATATGTAAATCAATAAATGTGATTTTCCATATGACAGATGAAAGAAAAATATATAGTCATTTCAATAAGTTCAAAAAGTGCTTAATAAAACACACATTTCCTTGATTAAAATCCATCATTGGGGCCAGCAAGTGCTCAGTGAGTAATGTGTCAGCCCTGCAAGCACAAGGACCTGAGATCACATTCCCAAGACCTCACATAACAAAGGTAGGCGTGTTGCCCATGCTTGTTACTCCAGTGTTGGGGAGGTCAACACAGAAGAGCCTGGAAGTTGGACCATGGTCACCTAGTCTAGCCAAACTGGTGAGTTTCAGGTTCAGCGACACCTTAGTTCAAAAGTGTTGGTGAGAAGAAATAGAGGAGGGAATCCAGACTGCATCCTATCTGGATCTCATGTGTGCATGTGTGTGTGTGTGTGTGTGTGTGTGCACATATGCGCGTGTGTGGTATATGTTTGTGCATGTGTGTGTGTGTGTGTCAGGCTTTGGTTATTAAATCTGGAATAAGACAAAAATGTCTTCTACTACATCTATTTGAAACAGCTCTTATCTAGCCAGAACAATTATATAAAACAAAGAAACAGAAGAAATGCTAATTATAAAGAAGATAAAATTATTATGCAATTCTATGATATTACACAGAGAAATATTCTACTAAAATTATAATAGTAAATAAATTTGGTAAATTTGTTCTTTAGTAAGTAGCATTCTATATATTAATAACAAATACTCTGAAAAATAAAAATAATCCTTTATAATGGCAATAAAAGAAAATAAATTGTAGGTTTAAAGTTAGCTAGGAAAGTCAAAGACCTATATTCTAAAACACTGAAAATATTGAGGGAAGAAATTGAAGATGACACTAATAAATAGAAATATAAACCTGGGTTTATGGTTTGTAAAATTTTATACTATTAAAATAAAACACTAATCAAAGAAATACAAATTAAGTCCACAATGAATTATAATAGCCATTAGAATAGTCATTCCAAAATGTTTTTTTTAAAGATGAGTTGTGAAGGGTGTGGGATAAATAGAACTCTTACATACTATTAGTTGGCATTCTGTATGTCCATTTTGGAAATCTATAATTGTCAGAGGTGTGTAGCAGGAGGGGAGGGGAACTGGGGCTAGCCACCAGAAAGTCCCAGGAAAGCAAGAGGTTCCCAGGACCCAATGGGAATGAAATTAGCTGAAATGCCAAAAAAAGGGGGAGGGAGAACCTGTAGAGACCATATCCAGAGATTAGGTAAGGCCCTCATTTAGGGGAAGGTGCCACCCTTTTATCTCCTAATTTTTAATTCAGAAATGCTCCTGTCTGAAGGAAATATGAGGACTAAGTGTGGAGCAGAGACTGAAGGAGAGACCATTAGAGACTGCCCTACCTGGGGATCCAATTCCATATACAGACACCAAATCCAGACACTATTGCAGATGCCAAGAAGTTCTTGCTGACAGGAGCCTGATACAGCTGTCTCCTGAGAAGCTCTGCCAGAGTCTGACAAATACAGAAGTAGATGTTTGAAGCCAACCATTGGACTGAGCACGGGGTCCCCAATGGAGGAGTTAGAGAAAGTACTGAAGAGCTGAAGGGGTTTGCAACCCCATTGGAAGAACAACAATATCAACCAACCAGACCCCCCTAGAGCTCACAGGGACTAAACCACCAACCAAAGAGTGCACATGGAGGGACCCATGGCTCCAGCTGCATATGTAGCAGAAGATGGCCTTATCTGGCATCAATGGGAGGAGAGGCCCTGGGTCCCGTGAAGTCTTGATGCTCCAGTGTAGGGGAATGCCAGGGCAGGAGGTGGAAGTGGATGTGAGGGTGGAGGAGCACCCTCATAGAAGCAGGGGGAGGGGCGGGGCAGGGGGGTTGCAGAGGGGAAATTGGGAAAGGGGATAACATTTGAAATGCAACTAAAATATCCAAAAAAGAATTACATAGGTACAAAACCTTAAAAAGAATTGAAATGAAAAAAACAAAACAAAACAAAAAACCTAAAATTTAATTAATTTGTGATCTAACACTTCTACTACAAATGCATTGAAACCTCTGTACTAATATAACTGCACCTCCACATTTACTGAGGCATTATGCACAACAGCCAAGTCTCTATCAGTAGATATGTGGATTTAAAAATACGTGATATGCAAAAGCTGGAATCTTGGCCTTTGTACCAACACATAAGAACCTAGGAAACAGTGTGTTGTATGTGACTTAGCTGGGCCTAGAGAGTGAGATATCATATGACTGCACTTACTGTACTTATGAACTCCTCAAAGCAGGTAATAGGACGGTAGTTACCATGAGGTAACATAGGAGGTACATGTATAAAAGAATAGTGGTGGTGAACGGGGACAAATTGCAGCCAGCTAGGAGGGGTACACTCTAGTGCTAAATCACATGCAAGGGTACTTTTAATAATAATACATTCCTTATTTAAGAGGAACCACAGGAGTAGTTTCTAAAGGTCTCACTACAAAATAATAAATATTTAGCATGTTAATTAGCTTGATGTAATCATTACAAAGTGTACATGAAGCTCAAAATAGTACATGCAATAAATATGTACACTTATTTTGTTAAATAAGCAAAAACAAAACTTTAAAAGATCCAGCAGCAGTATATTTAGAGAGAAGTCATAAGTCTTAGGTTTTATTTAGCCACATTCTAAAAACAATTACTATTTATTGTCACGTTCAAGGCAAAGTGGCCTTTCAACTTCATTCTTTTCTGCAGTTATAGAATCTTTGAACTAGGAGCCATAGGCCTTGAGTTTAAAGCACAATTCTTCCGTTAAATAGCTGTGATCTGGGGTAAAAATTTCAACTACACGTCCCTTTCATTTTACACTATGAAATGAAAGCATGCTGTCCATGATTACTGAGTTTCTCCAGGGATGAAATTCAGAGGCACTCATCCTATAGAGACACACAATTCACCACTGTAAATCAAGCTACAAGCAGAACTGTTTAAAAGATTCAAACCCCAGTTGGAAAATAACTCAATTCAGTATGCCTGTAGGAGTTCTTTCCCACTCCACGCAACGAGGAGTGAAAGCAGCCCAGCATGCAGAAGAGCAGCTTAGCATCACTACTGTGGTTAAACAGGAGAGCCACACCTGACCCGACACTGCAAAAGCCACAAACTAAATGTGGTTCTGGTGTTCCCGTAGGAAGTCCCTAGTGACTGTTGTTTACCTAAGAATTGTATTACCCAGTTCTTGGGTGGGAGCAACATTAGTTTGCTCAACTGTCTAAAGCAAAACCGGAACATTTTGTAAGGACATGGGGTCTTTCAGAATTGGCTGTGAAGAGCAGAAAACAAAACAAAGAGTCTGAAGACTGGATTTCTGTTCTACCACATGACAAATCTGTGAACCACTTGAACTACTCTGTATTCAGTTGTGATGTTAAAATGTTCTTTCTAAACAGATACTTATATAAGAGTGACAGAAACAAGTCCTATCCATTCCTCCTTGAGTTAAGAACTTAGCTACGGAAGTAGATTTGAAAGTCAAAGAGCATACATGATTTCTATATTGTCCTAGCTGGAAAAGTTTCACACAGTAGAAATGGAGGCATTGGGGGGAAAGGAAGTAATATGAGGAGGAAGAAAGGTGACCAGGTGATAGAAAGAGAAGGGGGACATAATATTCTGTCCAAAACCTTAATATAAGAAAGTAAATTATATGTCAATATTTTTGTTTAATGCATTGGGTAGGAAGTTATTATCACAGAGCTCAAAGCAATGATAAATATTTTAAATATTTTAACATGACCTTGAATTCTGTTTTTTAATTATGTAGATAGTACATGAGTAAATTCATTCAGTAACTTCATATATTATTTAAGTGCCATAATAAAATCTTAAAATATTCCTCGGCATTTTCAGTCTTACTCCTATTCCCAAAAGTAATATCAGGTTTGCATTTGTTTCCTTCTTAAAGGTATATATGTGTGCCTTTGACAAATCTTGTGTGTGTGTGTGTGTGCATGTGTGTGTTTAGATATATAAAGAGATCTAGAGCTAGAAATATATATATAAAATCATTTATACCTAGCTAGTTTTCATTGTGCTGCATGTTAGAGTAGAAAGATTACCACCAGACATGAACTAGAAATCATGCTCTAGACCCAGACCACAGAGCTAGAGAAGAGCTTGTGAAACATGTCCATCCACAACCTAATTTTATTTAAAGTTTCATTGAAAAGGAAACAGTTGAAATTGCAAGGACTCCTCTCTTACCAGTCAGTCCTGCACACTGCACTTATCCATGATGCACACGATGAAAACCCGTGACATCAGTCTTCAGCCATGAAGCCTGTGGCTCCAGAGTCATTAGAATGCCAAGTAACTAATTTCTCTTCTCCTGGATATATAAGTACAAAGGTTTAGATACTCACAATCAAGTTATATATACCCAAGAGACTGAGGTAAAATCTACTTCCAAGCAGAAGCTACTGCTAAGAGCTTAAATTCCACACCATTCATCAGACCGCTTGTTTCCATCCACCTCTTTATTCATCCTATGTAATGAGCCCACACTTTTCATACAGAAATTTAGATCATAAAAATACAATTGAAATGACAGGTCTGTGTAATGAAATACCCAGTCAAATATGTGTGTGTGTGTGTGTGTGTGTGTCTAAGTACACATCCATATATACATATGTGCACTTATATTTATATTACAAATAAAAAACTGGAAAATATAGACAAAAGAAGAATTTTAAAAAACTGATAATCCTCCATCCAGAAACAATTTCTATTGACAAAGAGTTACACCATTTTGTCACTTAAAACTCCTTATATGGGACTGGAGAGGTGGCTCCATGGCTGAGAATGCTTATTGTTCTTGAGGAAGACTCAAATTTAGCTCCTAGAACTCACACCAGGCGGCTCGCAATCAACTTTAATTGCATTTTGTGTCCTCTTCCAGGTCTCGGTTGACATCTTCATACATGTGATATAAATAAACTCATATGATCATATATACATATGCAATATAAAAATAGATAGATGAATAAATAAATAAATAAATAAATAAATAAATAAATAAATAACTCTCTGAAAGTTCCTGTCACATCAATGTTTGTTACAGCTGGAATAGTCATGTCCTGTGGGTGATAGGTCACTACTGCAGCACATAGGATCAACAGCTGGATTGGACTATTAAAGACTTTTCTTTCTCAACACATCACATAATAAGCATTTTGAACATTAATGATCAGAGAGGAAGCTTCTAGATTAGTCCGCAAATTTTTCTTGGAAACCTGTATCCAAAGTTTTGTTCCCTTCAGTAATAAGGTGTTTAAGATATGAAAATGTCTTTGTTATCAAAATATAGAAATTCAAAGCTACAAAATGGTTAAATAAATTTGACAAAAACCCTATTTTTTATGCAAGAAAACCCCATATCACCAGAAAAGATAAGCTCAGACTGAATACAAAATCATGGACAATGGTTTAGCAACAAGCTGGAATTTTAAAGCAAGTAGAAATAAGTACACTTATATCTGACAGAAAAGACCTCAAATCAAAATGCCTCAAGTGACATTATTTAAAAAGTCACTACATATGATAAGGATAAAGGTATCAAGACATGTAATTTTAAATATATGTACACTGGATATTAGTAGACCCAGTTTCAGGACAAAGACTGTCATACATAAAAGGAAATAGGTCCAAATACAAAAGTACTGTGATATTAGTGTGCTACTTTTATCAAAATACAGATCATCCAGACATAAAATAAATACACAAATTTTAAATTTAAATAGCATAGATCAAATCAAGATTGCCATGTAGAGTGTTCATTTCATCCAGTGCCTGTGTAATATACATCTCTCTTAGTTACTGTGCTATTGTGAAAAAATAACATGACCAAAACAATTTATAAAAGGACCCAATTGTTTGGGGCTCCTTTACAGTTTCTGAGGTTTACCCCATGGCCATCATGTTAGGGAGGATGAGGTCACACAGGCAGATATGGCATAGAAGTAGTAGCTGAGAGCTTACATTCTGATCCACAGTCAGCAGGCCAAGTCGGACTGAGATGGGCATAAGCTTCTCTTGTATTGAAGATTTTATTTATTTATATTTCAAATCCCCCTTCCAGGTTTCCCTTCCATAACCCCCATTCCATCCCCACTCCCCCGCTTCTATGAGGGTACTCCTCCACCCACCCACACACTCCCACCTCACTGCCCTCAATTCCCCTACACTGGGACATTGAGCCTTCACAGCACCAAGGGCCTCTCCTCCCATTGATGTCTGACAGGGCCATCCTCTGCTACATATGTGTCTGGAGCTATGAGTCCCTATATACTCTTTGGATGATGGTTTAGTCCCTGGGAGCTCTGGATGGTCAGGTTAGTTAATAGTGTTCTTCCTATAGGGTTGCAAACTTCTTCAGTTCCTTCAGTCCTTTCTCTAACTCCTACGTTGGGGACCCAGTGTTCATTCCAATGGTTAGCTGCGAGCATCTACTTCTGTGTTTGTTAGGCTCTAGCAGAGTCTCTCAGGAGACATCTATATCAGGCTCCTGTCAGCAAGCACTTCTTGGCATCCACTATAGTGGGTTTAAAGTCTGTTTGTGGGATGGATCCCCAGGTGGAACAGTCTCTGGATGGTGTTTCATTTACTCTCTGTCCCACACTTTCTATCCATATTTTCTACCTTGAGTATTTTGTTCCCCCTTCTAAAAAGGACTGAAGCATTCACACTTTAGTCTTCCTTCTTTGTGAGCATCATGTGGTCTGTAAATTGTATCTTGTTTATTCTGAGCTTTTGGGCTAATATCCACTTATCAGTGAGTGCATACCATATGTTTCCCCTTGTGATTGGGTTACCTCACTCAGGATGACACTTTCTAGTTCCATCCATTTGCCTAAGAATTTCATGAATTCACTGTTTTTAATAGCTGAGTAGTACTCTATTGTGTAAATATACCACATTATCTGTATCCATTCCTCTGTTGAAGGAAATCTGGGTTGTTTCCAGCTTCTGGCTACTATACGTAAGGCTGCTATGAACATAATAGAGCATGTGTCCTTGTTACATGTTGGAATATCTTTGGGGCATATGCCCAGGTGTGGTATAGCTGGGTCCTCGGGTAGTACTATGTCTAATTTTCTGAGGACCCACCAAACTGATTTCTAGAATGGTTTTACCAGCTTGCAATCCCACCAGCAATGGAGGAGTCTTCTTCTTTCTTCACATCCTCTCCAGCATCTGCTGTTACCTGAGTTTTTTATCTTAGCCATTCTGACAGGTGTGAGGTAGAATCTCAGAATGTTTTGATTTGCATTAACCTGATGACTAAAGATGTTGAACATTTGTTTCTTTTGTGCTTCTCAGCCATTTGGTATTCCTCAGTTGAGAATTATTTGGTTAGCTCTGTACTCCATTTTTAATAGGGTTATTTGGGTCTCTGGAGTCTAACTTCTTGAGTTCTTTGTATATATTCGACATTAGCCCTCTATCAGATGTAGGATTGGAAAAAGATCTTTTCCCAATCTGTTGGTTGCCAATTTGTCCTATTGACAGTGTCCTTTGTCTTACAGAAGCTCTGTAATTTTATGAGGTCCCACTTGTAGATTGTTGATTTTAGAGCATAAGCCATTGGTGTTCTGTTCAGGAAAATTTTCCCTGTGCTCATGTGTTTGAGGTTCTTCCCCACTTTCTCCTCTATTAGTTTCTGTGTATCTGGTTTTATGTGGAGGTCCTTGGTCCACTTGGATTTAAGCTAGGCAAAAGCTTTTAAAACCTCAAAACTCACTCCCCAATGATACACCTCCTCCAACAAACCACACTTCTTAATCACTATCCAAACAGTTCTACTAAATGGACCAAACATTCAAACATGAACCTATGAAGCCCATTTTCATAAAACTGTCATAATATCCTTTTGACAGCTGATAGAACTTTCTTCAAAATGGATCATATTTCATGCCATCACTCAAGGTTTAACCCCCCCCACACACACACAAATTAGTTACTTTGATCAGTTTATACTTCAAAAAACTAAAAATTGGTTTAAAAAATAAGAGTGGGCAAAAATATTTAAAAATTCTTTTTTATTATTATTATATAATTTTATTTTCTATATTCTTTGTTTACATTCCAAATGATTTCCCCTTTCTCAGTTCCCCGCTCCCCATATGTCCCATAAACCTTCTTCTCTCCACCCATTTTCCAATCACCTCTCTCCTTTTTCTCTGTCCTTATATTCCCCTCCAATGCTAGACCAAGCCTTTCCAGGATCAGGACCCTCTCCTTACTTCTACATGGGAGTCATTTGTTATGCTAATTGTGCCTTGGGTATTCAGAGCTTCTGGGCTAATTAATATCCACTTATCAGAGATTGCATTCCATGTGTATTCATTGTGATTGGGTTACCTCACTTAGGATGATATTTTCCAGATCCAACTATTTGCTTAAAAATTTTGTGAATTCATTGTTTTTAATTGCTGAGTAGTATTCCATTGTGTAAATATACCACAATTTCTGTATACATTCCTCCAATGAGGGACATCTGGGTTCTTTCCAGCTTCTGGCCTGATGTTGAGCATTTCTCGGCCATCCGAATTTCTTCAGGTGAAAATTCTTTGTTTAGATCTGTACCCCCATTTTAATAGGGTTATGTGGTTCCCTGGGGTCTAACTTCTTGAGTTCTTTGTATATATTGGATATTAGCCCTCTATCAGATGTAGGGTTGGTGAAAATCTTTTCCCAATTTGTTGGTTGCCATTTTGTCCTTTTGACAGTGTCTTTTGCCTTACAGAAACTTTGTAATTTTATGAGGTCCCATTTGTCAATTCTTGATCTTAGAGCATAAGCTATTGGTGTTCTGTTCAGGAACTTTCCCCCTGTGCCCATGTCCTCAAGGGCTTTCCCCAGTTCCTTTTCTATTACTTTCAGTGTGTCTGGTTTTACATGTAGGTCCTTGATCCACTTGGAGTTGTGTTTAGTACAAGGAGACAAGGGTGTATCAATTTGCATTCTTCTGCATGCTGACCTCCAGTTGAACCACCACCATTTGTTGAAAAGGCTATCTTTTTTCCACTGGATGTTTTCAGCTCCTTTGTCAAAGATAAAGTGACCATAGATATGTGGATTCATTTCTGGGTCTTCAATTCTACTCCATTGGTCCACTTGCCTGTCACTGTGCCAATACCATGCAGTTTTTAGCACTATTGCTCTGTAGAATTGCATGAGGTCTGGGATACTGATTCCCCTAGAAGTTCTTTTACTTTTGAGAATAGTTTTAGCTATCCTTGGTTTTGTGTTATTCCAGATGAATTTGAGAATTGCTTTTTCTAACTCTGAAGAACTGAGTTGGGATTTTGATGGGGATTGCACTGAATCTGTATATTGCTTTTGGCAAGATGACCATTATATTTATCCTGCCAATCCACGAGCATGGAAGATTTTTCCATTTTCTGAGGTCTTCTTTGATTTCCTTCTTCAGGGATCTGAAGTTCTTGTCGTATAGATCTTTCACTTGTTTGGTTAAAGTCACACCAAGATACTTTATATTGTTTGTGGCTATTGTGAAGGGTATCATTTCCCTAACTTCTTTCTCAGCCTGCTTATCCTTTGAGTATAGGAAGGCAACTGATTTGCTTGAGTTGATTTTATAACCAGCCACGTTGCTGAAGTTGTTTATCAGCTGCTGTAGGAGTTCTCTGGTGGAGGTTTCAGGTCATCTGCAAATAGTGATAATTTGACTTCTTCCTTTCAAATTTGTATCCCCTTGACCTCTTATGTTGTCTAATTGCTCTAGCTAGAACTTCAAGTACTATATTGAAAAAGATATGGAGAGAGAGGACAGCCTTGTCTAGTCCCTCATTTTAGTGGGATTGCTTCAAGTTTCTCTCCATTTAGTTTGATGTTGGCTACCGGTTTGCTGTATATTGTTTTAACTATGTTTAGGTATGGGCCTTGAATTTCTATTTTTTCAAAGACTTTTAGCATGAAAGGATGTAGAAGTTTGTCAAATGCTTTTTCAGCATCTAATGAAATGATCATATGGTTTTTTCTTTGAGTTTGTTTATGCAGTGGATTGCATGGATGGATTTCCTTATATTAAACCATCCCTGCATCCCTGGGATGAAGCCTACTTGATCATGGTGGATTATTGTTTTGATGTGTTCTTGGATTCGATTGGCAAGAATTTTATTAAGTATTTTTACATTGATATTCATAAGGGAAATTGGCCTGAAGTTCTCTTTCTTTGTTGGTTCTTTGTGTGGTTTTGGTATCAGCGTAATTGTGGCTTCATAGAAAGAGCTGGGCAGAGTTCCTTCTGTTTCTATTTTGTGGAAAAGTTTGAAGAGTATTGGTGTTAGGTCTTCTATGATGGTCTGATAGAATTCTGAACTGAAGCCATCTGGTCCCATGCTTTTTTTGGTTGGGAGACTTTCTATGATCCTTTTTATTTCTTCAGCTGCTATGGGACTGTTTAGATGATATATTTGCTCCTGATTTAATTTTGGTATTCGGTATCTGTCTAGGAAATTGTCCATTTCCTCCAGATTATTTGGTTGTGCTCAGTATAGGCTTTATTAGTAGGATCTGATTTTTTTGTATTTCCTCAGTTTCTGTTGTTATATCTCCCTTTTCATTTCTAATTTTGTTAATCTGCATACTGTCTCTTTGCCCTTTGTTTAGTCTGGCTAAGGATTTATCTGTCTTGTTGATTTTCTCAAAGAACCACCTCCTGGATTCGTTGATTCTTTGTATGGTTTGCTTTGTTTCCACTTGATTTCAGCCCTGAGTTTGATGATTTCCTGTCTTCTACTCCTCCTGTATGAATTAGCTTCTTTTTGTTCCAGGACTTTCAGGTGTGTCATTAAGCTGGTAGTGTAAGCTCTCTCCATTTTCTTTTTGGAGGCACTCAGGGTTATGAGTTTTCCTCTTAGTACTGCTTTCATTGTGTCCCATAGAGTTGGGTATGTTGTATCTTCATTTTCATTAAATTCTAAAAAGTCTTTGATTTCTTTCTGTATTTCTTCCTTGACAAAGCTATCATTGAGTAGAATATTGTTCAGGTTCCACGTATATGTGGGCATTCTGGGTTTTTTTGTTGTTGTTGTTTCTGTTGAAGACCACTTTTACTCCATAGTGATCTGATAGGAGGCATGGGATTATTTCAATCTTTTTATATTTGTTGAAGTCTGTCTTGTGACCAATTATATAGTTGATTTTGGAGAGGGTACCATGAGGTGCTGAGAAAAAGGTATATTCTTTTGCTTTAGGATAAAATGTTTTATCCTAAATATATATATATTTTATATATATATATATATATATATATATATATATATATATATATATATATATATTAAATCTAATTGGTCCAAAGCTTCAATTAGTTTCACTGTGTCCCTGTTCAGTTTCTGTTTTCCTGATCGGTCCATTGAGGAAAGTGCAGTGTTGAAGTCACCCATAATTATTGTGTTAGGTGCAATGTGTGTTTTGATCTTATTAAAGTTTCTTTTATGAATGAGGGTGCCCTTGCATTTGGAGCATAGATGTTCAGAACTGAGAGCTCTTCTTGGTGTATTTTTCCTTTGACAAGCAAGAAGTGTCCCTCGGAGTCTCTTTTGATGACTTTGTGTTGAAAGTCAATTTTATTTGATATTAGAATGGCTACTCCAGCTTGTTTCCTGAGAACATTTCTTGTAAAATTGTCTTCAAGCCTTTTACTCTAAGTTAGTGTTTGTCTTTGACACTGAGGTGTGTTTCCTGTAAGAAGCAAATGTATGGTCCTCTTTACGTATCCAGTCAGTTAGTCTATGTCTTTTTATTGGGGCATTAAGCCCATTGATGTTACGAGATATTGAGGAATAGTGATTATTACTTCCTGTCATTATTGATGTTATTTTTTAAATTTGCTTGGTTATCTTCTTTTGGGTTTGATGAGAGAAGGTTACTTGCTTTTTCCAGGGTGAAGTTTCCCTCCTTGTATTGGTGTTTTTTTTTCTATTATCCTTTGTATGGCTGGGTTTGTGGAAAGATATTGGGTAAACTTGGTTTTGTCATGGAATATCTTAGTTTCTCCATTTATGGTGACTGAGAGTTTTGCTGGGTATAGTAGTTTTGGGTGGCATTTGTGTTCTCTTAGAGTCTGCATGAGATCTGCCCAGGATCTTCTAGCTTTCATAGTCTCAGGTGAGAAGTCTGCTGTGATTCTGATAGGTCTTCCTTCATATGTTACTTGGCCTTTTTCTCTTACTGCCTTTAATATTCTTTCTTTGTTTAGTACATTTTGGGTTTTGATAATTATGTGACAGGAGGTATTTCTGTTCTGGTCCAGTCTGTTTGGAGTTCTGTAGGCTTCTTGTATATTCATGGGCATCTCTCTCTTTAGGTTAGGGAAGTTTTCTTCCATAATTTTATTGAAGATATTTGTTGGCCCTTTAAGTTGTAAATCTTTGCTCTCATCTATGCCTATAATTCTTAGGTTTGATCTTCTCATTGTGTCCTGGATTTCCTGGATGTTTTGGGTTACAAGCTTTTTGCATTTTGCATTTTCTTTCACTGTTGAGGCAATGGTTTCTATGGTATCTTCAGCATCTGAGATTCTTTCTTCTATCTCATGTATTCTGTTGTTGATATTTGCATCTATGGCCCTGATTTCTTCCTAAGGTTTTCTATCTCCAAAGTTGTCTCCCTTTGAGATTTCTTAGTTGTTTCTACTTCTGATTTTAGATCCTGTATGGATTCGTTTAGCTCCTTCACTTGCTTGTTTGTGTTTTTCTGTAATTCTTTAAGAGATTTTTGTGTTTCCTCTTTCATGACCTCAGCCTGTTGACCAACGTTCCCCTGTATTTCTTTAAGTGATTTTTGCATTTCCTCCTTATTGGCTTCTATATTCTCCTGAATTTCTTTCAATGATTTTTGTGTTTCCCTTGTAAGGGCTTCTAACTTTTGATCCATTTTCTCCTGAATTTCTTTAAGAAATTTATGTCCTGTATGTGTTCCTGTAACAGCATCATGACGTGATTTTAAATCCAAATCTT
Organism: Apodemus sylvaticus; assembly: GCF_947179515.1. Lineage (NCBI taxonomy): Eukaryota > Metazoa > Chordata > Mammalia > Rodentia > Muridae > Apodemus > Apodemus sylvaticus. The sequence goes on from NC_067477.1 coordinate 64,927,171, forward strand.
GTTTTTCTGGTGTGTTGGGGTATCCAGGACATGCTGTTAATGGAGAATTGGGTTTAGATGCTGCCATATTGCATTGATTTCTGTTAGTACCATTCCTATGTTTGCCTTTTGCCGTCTAGTTCTCACTGGTGTTAGTTGGTCTTGTTGTCAATATTGGACTCACCAGTGCAAGCTGCCTCTTCCCAGCTGGTCTCTGGATGCACAGCTGGCCTCTTGCACAGCCTGGAGATGGGGCACTGTGGCCCAGCCTGTTCCTGATCCCAAAGCAGAGATCTGGAGGCTTCTGCCAGAGGCCTCAGGACTGGATCCTCAGCTCTGCAGAGCCGGACTCCAATATTTAAAAATTCTAGACTCAAAAAAACAAAAAAAAAGGAAGTCAGAATTCACAAAAGCCTTTAGGATACCTTTAGAATATCCCAGGAAGGCTATTCTAAGAGGAAAATCTATGGATTTGAGTACTTAAACAAAAAGGTCAACCAGCCAGCATTTAAATAGCAATGATATATCTGAAACTCTCAGAAAAAAAAGTAAGAATAATCCAAATCTCAAATCAAAAAATGGAGTCAAAAGTAAAAAATAGGCAGAAATTAATGAAATGGAGATTAAAAGAAGAAGAAAATGGAGTGTTGAAACAAAGATTTTTTGGAGAACTCCTGTTGGTTATGAACCCAGCTTAGCCATCTTCTCACTGACCCCCTCAGCCTTCACCTCCAAGCCATTCCCAACCTTTGTGTCTACCTTAGTTCTGCAGAAATACTGACCACACTAAACTATAACTACAGTAAACACTTTTCACTATCCTTGCAGTCCTCCATCCTCATCTCTCTAGACCCACTCTTAGTCCTAAAGCAGCTTGCCTTCAGGAGCCACTGATTACGCCATACCTCCACTCAACAGAGACTATTTCATTGTGCAGACTTCTTTGTACCTATATCATACACAGCTCAGCTCATCCCTGCACTCTCACTCAGACTTTCCTCTCAATCCATCTGCATCCTTTTGTGTCACTCACTGACCCACAGAAGCATCAGTACCAGGAACCCCACAGCTTCCACACTTGTCTCTTATCTAGAGTGAGCAGCATCCACTAAACCATGGAAAACCCACCAATTTAGCTAATATAAGGACTTAGCTAAGGAAATCCACAAATTAGCTTGTTTCTACAGACTTAGAAATAGCAATTATGAATATTTTCAAGGACCTTAAATAGAATTTAAATAGATACCTTAATAAAAATTCAAACAATTGAATGAAATAATGAAAACATTTCATAGTATACACATAGAAATCATTAAAGGAAACCTAACCTGAAGTAAAACTGAAAATGAAAGATTTATAATTACAAATAAAAAGCTTAGTGGTAAGCCTCACCAATGTATTACAACATGGAGAAATGAGATTTTTCAGGTCTTGAAGATGAGGTAGAAGAAATTGATAACTCAGTCAAACTCTTAAATCTAAAAAAAAAAAAAAAGTAAAATCTAAAACTAGGTACAAAACATCCAAGAAATCTGGCAGTACTATGGCAAGAGCAAAGCTTCAAGTAATAGGGGTAGAGCAAGGAGAAAAAGTATAGGTTAAAGGCACAGAAAATATTTTAAGGTAGTCATAGAAAAAAATTCCCTAGCCTAAAGAAACAGATACTAATCTAGGTATAAGGACCATACAGAACACCAAATAGGTAAGACCAGAAAAGGAATTTCGTGACTCATAAAGTTCAAAATACTAAATGTACAGAACAATTTTATGTTTATTATTAAGGGCCACAAAGGATAAATACCAAGTCAAACATAAATGCAGATGTATTTGAATGGCCTCTGATTTTCAGTGAAGATTCTAAAAGTCAGAAGGCCTGGAAAGATGTTCTACAGACTCTAAGATACCAGAGATGCAAGCCAGGACTATTATATCCAGGAACCCTATCATTCAGAATCAACAGAGAAGTGAATTCCATAATTAAAGAAAATTTAAGTAGCATCTATCTACCAATCTACTTGTACAGAAGGTTCTAGAAGGAAAATTTCAGCCTGAATATATTAACCACACTCAAGAAATCACAGGGACCAAGTCATTCCGTTACAGAAATCAGAAGAGCAGAGGGAAAACACAAAGCATTACAACAAAATAACAGAAATCAATAAACAATACTCATTGATAACTCTAAATATTAATGGTCTCAATTCACCACAAAAAGAAAAAGACAAAATTAACAGATTATAATAGAAAACAAGATCCATCTTTCTTCTGTGTCAATTAAGAATAGACTTTATCTCTGGTAAATAATGGAAAAGATTTTTCCAATAGACCTTAGAAGCAAGCCAGTGCAGCCATTTTAATATCTAACAAAATAGACTTCAAACCACAACTAATCAGAAGAGATAGGGAAGAACTGTATACTAATCAAAGAAAAAGTTTGCCAAGAGGATATCACAATTCTAAACACTTATGCAAGAAAAACACAAGAGCACCCAGGTCCATAAAAGAAACACTATTATAGTTTAAAATTTTATATTGTCCTTTACACTGTGATAATGGATGACTTCAGTAGCCCACTCCCACCAGAAGACTAGTAATCCAGGCAAAAACTAAATAGACAAATGCCAGCTGTAACATCATAAATCAAAGAGAAGTAGCAAACATCTACAAAATATTATGCACAATCACTAAAGAACACACTTTCTTCTCAGCAGCTGATGGAACTTTCTCTAAAATTGACCACATACTGTGATACAAAGCAAGTCTTAACAGAGATAAGAAATTTAAGCAACACTCTGCATTTTATCTGATCACCAAGGATTAAAGCTGGATATCAGTAAGAACAGAAAGTATACAGACTTATGGTAACTGAACCACTCATCGCTAAGTGAAAGATGAATCAAGACAGAAATCAGAAAAGAATTTATAATTAAATGAAATGAAACATATACCCAAACCTATGGGACACAATGAAAGCAGTTCTAAGAGATAAGTACATAGTACTAAATACGTACACCAAAAAATTGTAAAGATGGAGTATGAGTAACTTAATGACACACATAAAATATTAGAGAGAGAGAGAGAGAGAGAGAGAGAGAGAGAGAGAGAGAGAGAGAGAAGGATCAGAAGGAGGAGGAGGAGGAGGAGGAGGAGGAGGAGGAGGAGGAGGAGGAGGAGGAAGAGAAATAATGATAACAACCAAAACAAATATTCAGCAGAAAAAATCAAACCCAGGGATGAACTAAAAACAAACAAACACAGAAAAAATATAAAAAATGAAATGAAGAGTTGGTTGGTTGGTTGGTTGTTGGTTTAAAAATCAACAGGATTAACAAACTCTTATCCAAATTAACTAAAATATGGAAAGAGAAGACCCAAACTAATAGAGTTAGAGATGAGAAGAGGATATAGTAATCAATACCAGAGAATTTCAGAGAATCATAAAGGCAAACTTTAAAATTTTCTATTTCATTGATTTTGAAAACCTAAAAGAAATGGGTGAATTTGTTGATACATGATAACCACCAGACTTAAATCAAGATCAAATAAGCAATCTAACAGGTTCATAATTCCTAGTAAAATGGAAGTAAATACTTAAAAGTTCTCACAAGCAAAAACCAACCAAACAAAGAATAGCCTAGTGAAAGATGGATTCAACATAAAATCTTACCAGACCTTCAAAGATTTGATTAGAACACTCCTCAAATTATTCCACCAAATAGATTCTGAAAGAAAATTTCCTAATTTTTCTTATGATGCTACTATTACTCTAATACTGAAACCATTAACACAAAGGCACATAAACACAAAATTATAGCTTAATCTCCCTTATATACATAGATGCAAAAATTCTCAATAAAATACATGCAAATTGAATTTAAAAATACATCAAAAAGACTGTCCACTATGATAAAGTTGTCTTCAGCCCACAGATGCAAGGATCATTCAACATACATAAATCAGTAAATGAAATCAACCCTATAAATAGACTGAAAACTCAAAACTGCATGATTATATCATAATGATAAAAAAACTGAAAAAAAAAGCCTTTGACAATATCTAATAGCCCTAGATGATGAAATTCCTGGAGATACATAACTACAAAAGATATACCTCAACATAGTAAAGGCAATTACAGCAAGCCCACAGACAATATCAACATAGAGAAATACAAAGCATTTCCACTAAAAATCAGGAACAAAACATGGATGTCTACTCTCTCCATACTTATTCGACATAGTACTTGGAATCTTAGCTTTAGCAATAAGACAACCGAAATAGATCAAATGGATAAAAACAGGAAAGGAAGAAGTCAAAGTATCTTTACATGTGATATATTTTTATACATAAAAGATTCTAAAATTTCCACAAGGAAACTTTACAACTGATAAATACAAATAGAAAATTGTCAGAATACAGAATCAACAAATAAAAAGAAAATTTAAAAAGTCTTCAACAAGAATTGACAAATTTTAATCAAATTATTCAAAAGACAGAATATCCAAATTAGTAAAATTAAGATTTAAATTAAAAGAAAGCTGATAATGGTGGTACATATCTATAATTTAAGCACCTAGGATAGTAAAGACAAGAGGATCAAGAACATCCTAGAATGAATTCATTCTAGGATGCATCAAACTCCGAGTGAGGGAGGAATGGTAGGAGGGACAGGTAGAGGGAGAGAGGAGGAAAGAAGTAAGACAGAGGAAGGAAGGAAAAGGAATATACAATTAAAATCCAGGGGGTAAATAGGAATATTCATAAATCTTACACGATAAAAATGGACTTTCTAGAAGCAGTGGATATTGGATATTGGTTTTAATTGTTATAGGAGTTAAAAGTATATGGCCTGATAAAAATGTAGCCATGAGTACATAGTCAATCTAAACAAAACAAGAGCAATGACATTGAATGGGTACTAGTCTCCCAACAACAACAACAAAAGCCCATGATTGGATGAAGTCTCTATTTCTTGCTGAATTCTACTGTATCTTTTAAGAACTGGTATTCCTCAAATTAATTCATAAGATAAATAAGGAAGTCATTATTACCCTATGACCAATGCTGGATAAGGTAGAAATAAATGAAAACTAAAGATTAATTTCTTTGATTAACATTGACACAATAATTTTGAATAAAATTCAAACTCAATCTGACAATACTTTTCATTGACCACATATAGTCAAGTCATTCCAAAGATACAAGGATAATTTAGCTTGTGTACATCAAGGTGGGGAGGAGATATGATCACCTTAATAGAAGAGCAAACATATTTTGGTAAAATTAAACATCATCTGAAGAAACTAGGGATAGGTCACTTAATACTGAAAGCCACATATAATAAATCTGTTGTTAAACTAAAAGCATTGAAAATTGAAACTAAAAGTTGTGAATAAGAAGTGTGTCTACTTCTTTCCACTGTACTTCTTTAATACTTAGGCAATATAAATAAGGCAAGAATAAGGAAGAAATATTATACTAATAGGAATTTTAAAAATCCAAATAATTCCATGTAAAGATGACTAGCCGAAAACTCTTATCTGAGAAACACTTTCAGCAAAATGGCATCATAAAAAACCACCATAGAAAAATTAGCAGTTTTCTCTCAATCAATAATGAGCATGTTAAGAAAAAATCCTCAGGAACAATGCATCCATAGTAGTTTAAAATCATAAATGAATTAAATACTAAAGAATAAACTGAAATAACAGAAATCCTTTATAAGAAAATCTACAAAACAGTAAAGAAAAAACTGAAAAGAGCATTAGAGAGTAGAAGTGCCTCCCATGCACATGGATCAACAGAATTAATACTGTGAAAATGTCTGTCACAGTTACTTTTGATTGCTGTGACAAAACACCATGACCATCATGGCTGAGAGAACGACAACAGTCAGGCATGGCACTAGAATAGAGCTGGAGCTTACATCCTGGTCCACAATCACAGGGAAGAGAAAGAACGGGAAGGAGGGAAAGGCAGGGCAGAGAGCGAGGCTGGGAGAGAGGGAGGGAGAGATAACTTAGAATGGTGTGAGCTTCTGAAACCTCAAAGCTTAGTTCATGCGACACAGTTCCTTTAATAAGGCCACACCTCCTAATCCTTCCCAAACAGTTTCACCAACTGGAGACCCAGTATTCAAACATGAGTCTATGGAGCTATTTTCATTCAAACCACCAGAATGGTGTGAAACACGTGAAATGTATTCAACATCCTTAGCCATTCAGTAAATGCAAAACAAAACCACATTAATATTCCACCTCACTTCAAAGCAGCCCATAGCAAACCCTATGCACATTTTAATGACATTGTAAAAAGAAATACAAAAATCAATCCTAAAGTTTGTAGAAGTGCAAAAGACCCTAAACAACCAAAGCAAGTCTGAGAGAGAAGACCAATGGTTTATTTAAAAGAGCACCCGACTTCAAACTCACTATAAAGACACAGTCCCAAAACACACAGCGGTAGTGGCACAAAAGTAGATAAATAAATGGATTAGGGTAGGATGTCTATGGTATAACAACATTTACCAAGAACATCCCTTAAAGAAAAGACAGTCTCCAACAAATGGTTCTTGGGGAAACAACAGTCATTGTAAAATGTGGAAATCAGATTCTTATCTCTCCTTCTGATATGCACACACACACACACACACACACACACACACACCACACTCACAAAATTATCTAAAACTGGTCATACCTTAATGTAAGATTTCAAATTTGAAATCGGAAACTACATAATAATAATAATTAATAATAATAATTAATAATAATTAATAAAGGAGAAAATAGTCAAAAGTGTAAGCATAGTCAATAAGCAGGACTTAAGTAGTTTGGAAAATACTCCTAAGAATGTACAAATGTAATTATACCAAGTTATAACATTTTCACAGAACAAAGAAAATGAAAAGTCAGCCTATAAAGCCAGATAAAATCAACTCATACAACAAGGGAATAATATCTGGAATATAAAAGAACAGAAAAGGCACCAATCCCCCACACACAATTGAACCAATAAATGAGTGAATGATCTCAACAGGCAGTGTTCAGAAAGAACATTTGTTCAATAAACACATGCCAAATGCCCAACATCCTTAACCATCCAGGAAATGCACAACAAATCACATGTAAAGTCCATATTACCTCGGTGAGAACAGCTCTGTGAAGACGACAAGCAAGTGTCCATGGAGAGGAGGAGGCCAGGACACCTCCTACTCTGTTGGTAGAAATGTAAATCAGTTCAGCCACTGTGAAAATCATCCCAGGAAAAAAAGCTAAAAATAGAAGTACCTTATGACTGCCAGATGTAGCTGCTAGTAGCTATAGTTATCTACTTAAAATGTCATGGTGCACAAAATCCTAGCACAAACTAATTTTAATTATTTATCAGCTCAATTTCTTTTTTTTTCCCCAAATCATTTTGCCACTTGCTACATATAGGTGATGTGGAAAACATTATACTAATAAAGTAAGCCAGACACAGAAAGACAAACATTGTATGACCTCACCCAGATGAAATCCAAATACCGTGTCAATGAAAGAGGAAGGGAAATAGTGGTTGCCAGGGGTAAGGTGAGTGCAGCGGAGGGCTAATAAGAAGTTTCCGTCTGTACTGCATGATTCATAAGCTGAGGGCTGGACAGATGGCTCACTAGTTAGGAACACCCGGTGCTCTTCCACAGGAGCCAGGTTCAATTCCCAGTTCCTACAAGGTGACTCACAGACTCATCAGTTCCAGGAGCTCTGGTGTTCTCTTCCAGCCTCTGGAACACGTGTACACACATTATACACACATACATGTAGCAAAAGACTTATAGACATAAAATGCAAATACATCTCAAATTATTTAAAGATGTGTAAGTACTATAGATCTAACATGTAAAGATTATCATCAATATTACTGTATTATGCATTTAATTTATCAAGTGAATATATCTTAAGTATTGTTACCACACATACACACACACACACACATACAAAATCTATTTAAGGTGATAGATGTTTTAATTTACTTGATTGTAGTAATTATAATATACACATACATTAAATCATCATACATCATGGATCTTAAATATATGTAATTATAATTTGTTAATTATAGCTGAAAATATAGATTAAAAAATAGTTTTGAGGTTTGGGTTTTTTTATTGTTTGTTTGTTTACTTTTTATTGATTCTTTGTGAGTTTTACATCTTGCACTCCAGTCTCTCGCATCTCTCTGGGGCTTCATATCTGCCCTTTACCTTTGCAGCCTTCCCCCTTCCAAACACACACACACACACACACACACCACATGCACATGCACACGCACACGCACACACACACATTCACAGAGCAAAGCATATAAGATATCTCATCATAGAAGTGGTAGTATACCACTGTGTGTCTCACAGTATATTCCTCTGTCCACACATCTCCATTTGCAAAAGAGTATTGCAAAGTCATTGGTCTGTTTCAAGATCTCTGGCTTCTGGGATACCAACAATATTGGATCCTCTTGGTTAGACTTTTGTTGCCCTGTGTCATTGAGATCTGCTTTGGATCGGCAGGACTGGCCCTTTCACGTACCCACAACCATTAAGTGATGCAGATTTTGGAGTGGACCAATTCACAGCTCTGAATAAGAGACGAGGTGGTAGCTGAGCTGGTTACCTCACAGGCTCTCCCTTGACCAACCTCAGCCCAGTGCCCGCCGCTCTGAAAGGAGACAAGGTCAGCTCCCTCTCTCCTTCCCTCTGGGTGACTCAAGCACATTTCTGCCTCCAGAGCCCCCTCTACTGTGTTGCTCAGTGAAGACACAGGGGTTCATGCTCCCAAATGCGGAGTCTTGTGAGGGACTGGGCCAGCTTGTCTCATAACCTCTGAGCAAGTTCGTACATGACTTCACCATCAGGAGCAGCCCTGCTCTGTTTCCCAGGCGATGGGCAGAGCCTCCTCTCCCAAGTGCTCCTGCTCCCAGGCCCAGGCGGACAGCTTTCCTGAGTATCACAAGAGTCAAGAGGTACACCACCCCTGCACCCACACCACCTCACACCAGACAATTGGCAGGGTCAGTTTATCATGCGCTCACCCTGGGGGCTTGACCACCATAGCCCCCTTCACCAGGGCCAGTTCTACCCAGGCAAGGTGCAGGGCCTACTCTCCCTGGTGCTGCAGCTGGTGAGGGGCAGGGTCAGCTCACCCACTCTCATAACCCCAAGGCCAACTCTCAGGTGGCCAGGGTCAAGGAGGCAGAGGGCACACATTAAAAAAAATTCTAAGTGATGTGATGGATGTTTTAATTTATTTGATTATAGCAATTGCAATATACAAATATAATAAATCATTGCACATCATGTATCTTAAATATACATAATTGTAATTTGTCAATTGTAACTGAAATATAGATGAAAACTAGTTCTTAGTTTCTTAAAGACAGAAAGAAGTTTTGTGCTGTCCAAAGCCTTGACCTGCTGAGGAGAATGGACAAGATTTTAATAGGTTTGAGGTCCAATTGGCTGTAATGAAAGTACTACAGAATTACATGTCAGTGATGGTTGTGTACCATTGTGCTTAATATTATTATAGAATTTGTGATGCTGTGGCTGAAATTAAAATTTAAAAAAAAATCCTGGAGAATTGTCACCACAATGCAATAAAAATAAAGAAAAATTAAAAGAAATCAGATGAATCCCAAATGCTTCCTTTATGAGCAACCTTGACGCCCCCCCCCACCACACACACACACACACACATACTCACACTCTAACACTGTGCTAGAGAGTTATTTTGGAATACATGATAGTTTAAGTTCTGACTGGCTGGATTTTATCACACAATTTGCAAAGATAACAGCCTCCAGGAGAGCGGCTGTATCTCTAACCCAGATGTTCTGTTGCCTTGCCTTCTCTCTTGTATCCTCTGGTATTGGCTGGTACCTTCTATCCCAGGAGCAATGTACTGACAACCCAGAACACCATGACATTAAACAAGAAGGATATCCAACAAATATAGAAGCAAGTCTTCACCGACTTAGAAAATTCGGGGCTTAAGATGAATGCTTTCTGCAATTTCTTTCCCTAATTAAGCCAAGGATTAAAACGCACACCCACGGTCATTTTATTCAGGTTATTTGTTTTCATGTGAGGTAGCCCTAGTAGAAAGATAGTGTTTATTCTTTCACTCTTTGTCTCTAAAAGCTAAAAAGAAGAGCTCAGATCAAGACTAGCCATGTTCAATCCATGCTGAAATCTAGGAAAGACAAGTGTTTATGGCCGCTTTGTATATCACATGTGGGAGAATGAAGCTATAGGAAAACATAGCATGGTACTGTGGAAGATGTCTTGTCTCTCCCATAACATGAGAAATGGTACAATCAAGTGTGCCCTCCACACTGCCCTTGCCAAGCTGTATTAATAGGATGTTTAAAATAAATATATCTTGGCATGGTACTATAGAGTCTCATCCTCTCTTCACTCAAACACAATCTTTTGGATAATTTTGAAAGCTCTAATAAAAGAGAAAGGGGTAAGGTTAAAGAAACCTGATACATTGATGTGGTTAAAAAGATAAATGCTTTAAAATATCATTTATGTCATAATCTATTATCATAGTATTACAAGTAATAAATCATGACAATATCTAGTGTTGTTCACCATAAAAGAAGCTTTTAAAAGAAAGAGTTTGAATTATAATTACTCAATGTGTTTATATAAAGACACTGCCCTTACTGTCAAATTTGGCATGTGGTATTAAAGAACTGCCTGTAATTCATGCCTCCCAGCAAAACAGGTCAGAAAATAAACACAAGACTCCTTGTTCTTTAACATAAAAGTGGCTACTTGGTATCTTAGTATAAAGTGTATGTCATTCCTTGTAGTTCAAAATCTTGATTATTCTTCAAGATAAATTTAAAGTAGAAAGGAACTTGACTGTGTGTAGAGTGGTCTGTAGTTGGGTCCAGTACCCTAGAGAGTGACCTACCATGTGTTTAAAGAAGACAGAGCTTTTAAGGACCAGTAGGTCAGTCAGAGGAAACCCCTAAGAACTGCCAAGAATTGCTTCAGGGTGCCATTGGTTCCTGGAAGTTCTGAGTGGTGGCTTGACACAAAGGATGTCTTCCCAGACTCCTTGTCTAGAGATAAATCACAGTTTATGCCCATCTTCTGGTATCCTTGCTGACTGTGGGATAGTGAATAAAAAGACTATGTGCTTGATTTGATTTTTCAAAGGATGGAGTAACACTTCATTCAATCAGCAAATCATCGAATAAATATTCACATAGCATTTCCGATATTCTCAACATTTATTACATACTCATAACACAATTTCAGAGTCAAACAAATAATCCTACCGTTTTGAAGTTCACAGTTTACTAAAAATTACTTCAATGACAAGATTATATGAATAACTACACTACTGTCACTATGATAAATGTTGCCAATGGAAAATCTAGGCACTTTTAAGCCAGTGCCTAGAAAAGGGAAATCTTATAGAATTTGGGTGAGAAGGAGGGATTTCCTTGGAAAAAAGACAATAGAAAGGAGGTCTGAAAATGAAAGTAGGTAGAAGATTATCTAAATATAATGAATGTTCATAAGTCTAGCTATCAGCTAGTTTAGCTATGCTTCAGGGGTTGGGAATCAGTTTGGCTAAAGCAGAGAGGAGATAGACCTGAAGAGGGAAGATAGAGATGCACTTTACAGAGCCTTGTACATCATGCTAAGTGCTAATAGCTTTAGTATTGTGGAGAGAACTGGATCAGCCATACTTTAAAAGGGATTTACAAATGCTTATAAAACAAAGTCATGACAATAATTTTAGACAATGATACCAAATGAGCACAGCTGTGTCTATGATTCATAGTTAGGCTAACATTGATGAACCTTTTTAAGCAATACGGAGATTTAGTGGAACATGATAGGTTAGAAGAAGAACTGTCCAACCAGAAAGATTTGTACATCCATGTGTATTGTGCTATCCACGGGAGCTAGGAAATAGAACCAACCTAGATGCTCACCAACAGATGAGGACCACAGTGAAACTGTGGTCAGTGTATACATTTTTTTGTCAGCCACAGAGAAAAATCTAGAGTTTGCAGAAGCTTTAATAGACCTGGAAAATACTATAACTGGGAAAGATAACCCAGGCTCAGGCAAACAAATCTAGTATGTTGGAAGCTTACTTTCTGCTTTTTGTATATGTGTATTTATATGGTAGTGATTGTGGGCAGAAGTCAGTTATTAGAAAAAGGTCCCATACAAGAGGTAAAAAGATGCTTTCACCCTGATATTTTAAACATAACATTTTTGTTTCTTCTTTGAGAAATGTATACATGTATACAATGTATTTTGATCATATTTACTCTTTACTTCTGCATCTTATTCCTCCCAGAACTCCAAGCCATATCCCCCACAAATTCATACTTTCTTCTTATTATTAATGACCCACTAAGTCCACACTGCCTGTGTACACATAGATGTAGAGTCATGGAAAACGTACCAGGTGCCACATGGTTAAAGAAAACTGGCTATGCACATCACAGCAGCTATCAATAGCTAATAGCTTCTCAGTATAGAGAGAGGCCGAAAGAGTGCATCCCCAACTCATGCTGGATCTCAAAGTTTTTTAAATGAGCATTTAGAACTACAGTAACATGTTCAGAATATAGCTTAATCTCATGTACATTTATTGAAAGAATAAGAATAGAACCCCCTTCCCTGCAGTTTTTATGACTTTCCCAACTATGGGTAACCAAGCTCATAGTACAAGGCATGAGTTCCATTCATGGTATGCACTCACTAATATGTGGATATTAACCTAGAAAACTGGAATACCCAAAACATAATCCACACATCAAATGAGGTACAAGAAGAAAGGAGGAGTGGCCCCTGGTTCTGGAAAGACTCAGTGAAACAGTACTCAGCAAAACCAGAACGGGGAAGTGGGAAGGGGTGGGTGGGAGGACAGGGGAAGAGAAGGGGGCTTACGGGACTTTCGGGGAGTGGGGGGGCTAGAAAAGGGGAAGTCATTTGAAATGTAAATAAATTATATCGAATAAAAAAAAAGAATAATGTAGTAAGAAAACATACATATTGAAATGCTTAATGCTCAAATATGCCCACAATGGACTAAGGGCCATAAAAATAAAACATCTTATAATCCTTATTACAGGTGAAGCGAATCTCAACTCACCTTTAAATGAATCACATGAAAACAGGGATAAACTCCTTGTACGTGCCAGCCCCTGGGTTTATAGCTATCCCTGTAAAACAAAGTACAAAAAGGGCTAATAAGCCAGAAGTCTCAGGTGAGATGAGACTCTGAACAGGAAAGTTGATGTGCTAACACCTTCTGGAGGGAGTTAGGACCTGAAAAGTTCCTACTAAGAAAGAAGATCAGCATACCAACTTCTGATGGTCTAGACTTTTAGACTATAGGGGAACAGACCGGCAGATGGAACTGTCAACCGCAGCATTTCCCTTTTCTACTCTATAAAGCTCCAAGACCCCTGTGCCTCAGCAGTGTCTACTTCCTCAGAGATATTGGGCCTTTCATTGTTATGATGTAAGGACAACCTGCTTCTGTAGAAGTCAGTCTCCTTTATTTTTACACAATCATGATCAATCCCAACCTAAGATTTAGTGCTGAGCCCAGTAGAGGTGTGAAGGCCCTCATCCCAGCCCTCTCGTTTGGGTGATCTTTCCTCTCTCCCCTTACCTATCTCTCTTACCTAGACTGAAACCTCTGAGATTTTGTGATCTTTGTCTATGTGAGCAGTTCACGCACTGTTTGGGGATTTTATTGGTATGCCACATAAAATCCTTTTTCTTTTTTCTTTTTTTTTTTTTTTTTTTAGTTTGTTTGTTTGGTTTTTTGAGACAGGGTTTCTCTGTATATCCCTGGCTGTCCTGGAACTCACTCTGTAGACCAGGCTGGCCTCGAACTCAGAAATCCGTCTGCCTCTGCCTCCCATAGTGCCGGTATTACAGACGGGCGCCACCACCGCCCCGCTCAAATCCTTTTTCTTATTTACCTTCTTTCCTCTACAGATAACCGAAGAAGAGCCTTTTGTCATTTGCCATACCATTACAACCACTACTCACACACCAAGGTAAGGTCTGGGTTCAATCCATAGGAATCTGAGATTGACAACCTCCATCCAGTTACTGGGACTCTTCAGGTTTTCTGCCTCTGGCTGGACCTGGGGTCTATTCCAGCCTCCTGGTCACTCATTTCTCACCACTTTCCGGTTGGAGGTGATGACGTATTACCACAAACCTTGCCCTTGCCTTGCCCAAAACAAGGTTCAAGATGTACATTTCTACATACCTTTGGCTTGCCTTAAAACAAACCCCAAAGCTTTAGTGCATCTAGTTAGACATACACTAGAAATTATAAACTACTTTGAACTTTCAAATTTTCATTGACTACCATTCTGGATCAGGCTGAGCCCCTGAATCTATGACATAGAAAAGCAGAACAAAATAGTCCAAGAAATAAAGACATTGCACCCTTAAGGACAGCTAAGAGTTAAACTATTTCCAGCATAGGTCCGTTATTTGTCTTGTAATATTGAGATATTTATAGTAGAAACAACTACTGTCCCCCTGCTTTGACAATGGACTATTGGCACCTTTCCTGTCTTGAACTGGGCTGATCAAGTGATTTAGGGAGGTTTGGGGAGTTACTCTCTACCTGGAGATAAAAAACCTTCAGACTTTTAAAAGCACCGTTATCTTTCCCTGTTTCTTCTGTAACGTTGAGAGAGACCTCAGGCTGTAATTCCAATGGCTCTGACAGCCACTTATGTGGGCTCTGATTCTCTGTGCTGTGTAGTGGCTAGTTTTAGGTCAACTTGACACAAGCTAGAGTCATCTGAGAGAAGGAAATCCCTCCTTAAAATTGGGCTGTGAGAGGCCCATAGAGCATTTTCTTAATTAGTGACTGATGTGGGAGACCTAATTAAAGTGTCTCTTAAAAGATAACATGTCTTCTAAAATCTCAATGTTGTTTCCCTTTTACAATGAAAATTATAAAAAAATTTATAACAAACAATAACATTCAAAAATTGATTTATTAAAATATATCTTATGTATGATAATGTATATATGGACTGTCTACATGTGATTATGGTTGATTTTTACCATGTATTTGGTACTAATTTTACTTATGAGTAAGTGCATATGTAAACTAAAGTAGTTAGCTTGGACCTACTTAATGACATAATAATAAAGCGACTAAGAGATACCATATATGGTATTAAAGTTTCTATGGTCAAAAAGTAACAATTAGAAGAACTGGATAAAACGTGCATCTAATAAATTCATTTAGAAATATCTGGCTATTGAAATATTGTGTAGTAGTTTAAAGTATCAGACTGGTGAAACTAATCTTGGTATTTAATAGAGGTTATGATAATGCAGTCAGAGGTACTTACCAGGAGACTATTTTCTGCCTTGTCCTGTAAAGTCAATGAGATCATAAGTGACCTTTGGCCATCTCTCAATGCTCTGTAACTAGAAAGTCAAATGTTCTCTTGCTCAGGAAGGCCATGGAGACCCACTCCATGAAATATCCAGAGTGTGTGTAGTCTGCAAAGAGCAGGACAAACACAGGAAGGATTTCCTTAGTGCTTCCAAGGGGAGCCATGGCCAGGCCAAGCAAGGCATTTGACTTCTCTAACATAGGTAAACTGGTAAAATAAATAATAAATAAATAAGGGGAGAGAAAGAGAGAGAGAGACAGAGAGAGAGAGAGAGAGAGAGAGAGAGAGAGAGAGAGAAACAGGGAGAGGGAAAGAAGAGAGGGGAGGGAGGGAGGGAGGAAGGAAGGAAGGAAGGAAGGAAGGAAGGAAGGAAGGAAGGAAGGCAGGCAGACAGGCAGGCTAGTGGAGCCTGAAGTTCCTCGCAAGCCCATAAGTATGGGAGAAAAGTGTGACCAAGATTAGAATGATCAGTATGTTCCTTTATTAGTTCAGAAGACTTCAGTCCTCACACATTATGCTTTACATTTTATATATGAAATATTATTTGGACAACTATTTCTTACCAATGATTCTCTTGCTGAATACATACCTACCTACATACATACATATATGTTTTATATATATATATATATATACATACACACATATATAATAGAGTGTGTCTGTTTGTGTGTGTGTGTGTGTGTGTGTGCATTGTGTGACAAGACTTTGGCTTACTTTAGCATCACTGCATCTTTTACAACTGAGAAAAACAAAACAAAAAACAGGTCTATCTTCTTAAATGGTGAAGCCAAATCTAAAAGTGGCACTTACCAATTATGGGACACTGTCTCCTTCTGGAAAAGTTCTCACATCTGTGATGGCACCCTAAGCACCCATGTCCCCTGAGAAAGGAGGCTGTCAGATACTGTCTCCAGACTCGCAGAATTGGAAAATTATTCAGGATTGAAAGAAATGAGAACATGCCCACTCCACAGAAGGTTTTATTATAGATATGTGGGGGCATGCCAGGCAATGAGAAGAAAGAGACAAGAGACTGGGGGTAAAAAGGAAGAGAAGAGAAGGAACCAAAAGATCCAAGCAACCAAGAGAAAGAGAAGACCCAAGAGAACACAGTTATTATTTTCAACATCTAAGGGATTTTCTGACTCCCTAGCTGAGCTAGCAGTCACCATCAACACCCTTCAGAACCAAATAGATTCCTTTGCAAGGGTCATTCTCTAAAACGGGTGAGTTGTAGGGACAGAAAAAGGACACCATGTCACTTTACCCGGGAGGACTGCTGTTTCTACATTAAGCAGTCAGGAATCATCTGAGTTGCTGCAGAAAGCCTCCTAGATTAGCATGGGACTTGTACAAGTATTTAGAAACAAGTGGAGCTGAGCATAGTCCACAGTAGGACAACAGCTACAGTAACTAGGCCTCCTATGGTGTCCCTTCATTTTGGGTCTCAGTTTACTCACTATTACCTCTGCCAAAAAAAAAAAAAAAAAAAAAAAAAAAAAAAAAAAAAAAGTTTTCAAGTGATTCTCCAGAGCAATTTGAAGGCAATCGCAAGATCCGCTACAGCCAATCAAGCCAAAAGTCAGCTCTGTCTGCATGAAGTCAATCTGACCTCTGCCTCCTTAATCCTGGGGACAACTCAGTTCCTACTCAGCAGGAAATAGCCAGATGGTACAACTCCTCCTTTGTCTTTTTATGCTTGCAGAGTCTGGAATAAAGCACTAGTAACAAAAGTAACAAAAAATATTAGAGCTTCTAATAAGAGAGATATGGGAATGTCTCTGGGTCTATACAATGTCTGTGGGTAGAGACCATACAGGAACAGGTTTGTGATGGATCGTTCAACCTCTCATTGCTTCTCATTGATTTAAACCACTGATCTACCCTGTGCAGAATTCCCACTCCCAGAGACTTCTGCCCTTCATTCTTCTAATGAAAGGGCATTCTGCTCTGCAGATATCAGACTCTTTTATTTTCACGTTGCCTCAATCAATCTGGACCCAACAGCACATGGGGACGCTTGCCTTTGAGATGAGCTTTATTAGCTCATTAAAAGCCTTCACCTGTGGTCGCTTTTCAGTGCCCTGACTCCCCCTCCCCGAAAGAGGAAAAAGTTATAAGCAATTCCATGGAACAAAACAGAGACCCATCAGAGGTCACTGTAATGTTTCTCAGGGGGGAAAATTGTTTTTACTGGAGTTTAGAAATCTTTTGAGCTACAAACATTACATTACAAAATATTATATTACTAAGACCATTTTAGGGCTGGTGATAGTACTCTTTAATAGTATATGGGCAAGGCCCTATGTTTGAACCTTAGCACCATGAGAAAAAAAATATGTTTTTATTATTTTAATTTAACCTACTGGCTACAATCCACTTTCAGAGATTGAACTACACATTTGGAACAGCCAGCTATTAAACTGTACAGTGTAAAAGCTCTACAGCGATTTAGTGAACTCCTAACTCACACATACTCACTAGAACTTAAAATAAGATTTGTTTTAAGAAAATGAGCCTTCTCAATATAGACACTAGAGGATCTGGGATTCCCTCTTATAGGTTATGCTGGCTATGGTGGTACGCATGTCACCGTGGCACCTGACCAGAAACCTGGCTTTGTCCTATCAAAGTCAAAAACTGCATTGAAAATTCATGTAGTACTAACAGACAAACAAGTATGGAACTGTCTGAGCAAAATCCAGGCTAGAACTGAACTTAGATTCCCTCTCATCTGAGATGACAACCCAGCAAGATACCAGGTCAAGACTTCAGCGAGAGCAGACGATGTACTGTCTAGTACTCGACTCTGTTAGACAAACAAACCTATTTGCTTTCAGCATCCCTTTCTTTATATGAGAAACACAAGTTAGCTGCAAGTATGATAGTCACAGTGGTAGCCAGATACGGACTTTTTCTTTTTTGACTGTGCACGGCTCCTTAGGCCCTGAATATCTACTCATAGTTGGTACAGAATTACTCTGACCAGTAGAACATTGCCTCCATTGTGGAGGTTCATGTGCAAGAAAAGATTGGGGGAAATCATGCAACTTAAAGCTTGCACTGATATATTGCTCATCTCACATACGAATGTTCTTGCTATTGGGCAAGGTGGTGGTACTGAAGGCAGAAGAGTACAAAGGGGAGATAGCGTAGAGCCTCTGGGATGTCATATAACACTGTTTACTTAACAGCTTAGACTCTTGCCAGAGTCTTCTTTCATCTTTCGTGAAGTTTCATTAACTTACTAGAATGCCTCTGAATTTCAGTAGCTAAGACAACCGATACTTCTGACATAGTATATCTCTAGTAAAACTTATTAATGCTCCAGTACACATATATATGATTTTGCTCAAATGCAATACTGAAAGAGGTTGAATTCAAGGACTTTTTCCTTAGTGTAAACTTTAAATATTGTGAGTTAAGTACAGTATAAGTGGAAACCTGATAGGAGAGAATGGTAATGACCCTCTGTGGGTATTTGTACAAGGTCAGCCACATGACTCTTGTGAAGTTTTCTGCATTGCTTAAGCCCTCCAGCTATTCATTTTCAAGGTGCAAGTGTGATTTTTACCTGTAGAATTAATTATAGGACTCAACCAGAGTTAAAAAATTTTCTATCAGTGGCCAATGATGAGACTTTACTCTGTACCTGATATTAATGTAGTTTTTAAGCTTCCTTCTAACTTCAATGATAAAATGATACCATATCTCTGTTGGTTAACAGTCTCAGGTGATGAGGAACTAAGTCAGGCTGTATGGTAACTCCTAGACATAAAGAATGGCTTATTCCAACATAACCATTCACCTCCACCTGCAGAAATAATATTCCCAGTATCAAAAACAGCCCCTCTAAATGTTCTCAACCTTCATCCCATGGAAAGGTTTGGTGCCCTGGGATGTTTAAATAAAGTAGTCTTAGTCTGTTAAAGTAGTCTTAGTCTGTTGAGAGTGAGTCTGTCTGCCTCTCTACCTCATTTTTCTTCTATCTGCTGTCAAAACCCAGGTACTCCAGGCAGAAATCCCTCCTATGACCTCCCAGGGGTTATTCCTCTGGAGCATGGACATTCTCTGAGCTCACTATAAAGACAGTCACTCACCAGTTCAATCTGAGTCCTCTGTGGTCTCTGCCTTTGTGAGTGGTCCAAATCTAGAGGATGGAACCCTGGTTCTTGGGACTTTATTGGTGCTCTGGATAAACCCAACCTGACCCTGTCCTCTCTGTTCTTCTCAGACTCATCTTCCTAAGATTTTTTCCCCTAACATCTTTCCAGACTCTCCGATCTGCAGGCTGCAAGGTCTTTATCCAACGGATCGCTCCCATCCATGCACCCAAATTCTGCAGGGCAAGGTAACAGCCCACCCTGGTCTGACTCTGAGATGTCCTAACCAGACACCAAAAGTTCCAGATTTCTCATTACTATGGAATACAAAGTCTTGAAAGTTCTTGGAACCTCTCAACTTTCACCAACTTTGTGATTTCCCCAAGTCTTAAGAATGTGAGGATGCCCCCTACAAACACTGAGGGTCATTTTTATCTTTTCTCTAAACATTAGGCTGTTAGATAAGACTTTAGCAGTCCTATCTATCACACCAAATTTAAACCAGATTTAAAACATTTACTCTAAAATCTCTGCCTTAGCTAGTTCCAGCCCATCATACTCATGCAATTACCCACTCAAATTTAACCACAAATAATGGCCATCGCCAATGTGGAACTTTTTTTTTTAATTTTTTTTATTTGATATAATTTATTTACATTTCAAATGATTTCCCCTTTTCTAGGCCCCCCACTCCCCGAAAGTCCCGTAAGCCCCCTTCTCTTCCCCTGTCCTCCCTCCCACCCCTTCCCACTTCCCCGTTCTGGTTTTGCCGAATACTGTTTCACTGAGTCTTTCCAGAACCAGGGGCTACTCCTCCTTTCTTCTTGTATCTCATTTGATGTGTGGATTATGTTTTGGGTATTCCAGTTTTCTAGGTTAATATCCACTTATTAGTGAGTGCATACCATGATTCACCTTTTGAGTCTGGGTTACCTCACTTAGTATGATGTTCTCTAGCTCCATCCATTTGCCTAAGAATTTCATGAATTCATTGCTTCTAATGGCTGAATAGTACTCCATTGTGTAGATATACCACATTTTTTGCATCCACTCTTCTGTTGAGAGATACCTGGGTTCTTTCCAGCATCTGGCAATTATAAATAGGGCTGCTATAAACATAGTAGAGCATGTATCCTTATTACATGGTGGGGAATCCTCTGGATATATGCCCAGGAGTGGTATAGCAGGATCTTCTGGAAATGAGGTGCCCAGTTTTCGGAGGAACCGCCAGACTGATTTCCAGAGTGGTTGTACCAATTTGCAACCCCACCAGCAGTGGAGGAGTGTTCCTCTTTCTCCACACCCTCTCTAACACCTGCTGTCTCCTGAATTTTTAATCTTAGCCATTCTGACTGGTGTAAGATGAAATCTTAGGGTTGTTTTGATTTGCATTTCCCTAATGACTAATGAAGTTGAGCATTTTTTAAGATGCTTCTCCGCCATCCAAAGTTCTTCAGGTGAGAATTCTTTGTTTAACTCTGTACCCCATTTTTTAATAGGGTTGTTCGGTTTTCTGGAGTCTAACTTCTTGAGTTCTTTATATATATTGGATATTAGCCCTCTATCTGATGTAGGATTGGTGAAGATCTTTTCCCAATTTGTTGGTTGTCGATCTGTCCTCTTGATGGTGTCCTTTGCTTTACAGAAACTCTGTAACCTTATGAGGTCCCATTTGTCAATTCTTGCTCTTAGAGCATACGCTATTGGTGTTCTGTTCAGAAACTTTCTCCCTGTACCGATGTCCTCAAGGGTCTTCCCCAGTTTCTTTTCTATTAGCTTCAGAGTATCTGGCTTTATGTGGAGGTCCTTGATCCATTTGGATTTGAGCTTAGTACAAGGAGACAAGGATGGATCAATTCCCATTCTTCTGCATGCTGACCTCCAGTTGAACCAGCACCATTTGTTGAAAAGGCTATCTTTTTTTCCATTGGATGTTTTCAGCCTCTTTGTCGAGGATCAAGTGGCCATAGGTGTGTGGGTTCATTTCTGGATCTTCAATCCTGTTCCATTGATCCTCCTGCCTGTCACTGTACCAATACCATGCAGTTTTTAACACTATTGCTCTGTAGTATTGCTTGAGGTCAGGGATACTGATTCCCCCAGATTTTCTTTTGTTGCTGAGAATAGTTTTAGCTATCCTGGGTTTTTTGTTGGAACTTTTAATTTTGATACTCTTACAGACGTAGACCACTTATTTGCGTGAAACAGCAAAGTATTCAAGGCCCCAACTCCATAAGTCTCCTTCCCCCAGTTCATTTTGACTTTTCTCAACCCTGCCATTGCAACTATGCACACAGCTCGAACTTAATACACGTCAGAAAATAATTAGAAATAAATGTACATTGAGTCCTAGCTGTTGGGGGTTGGTCTGTTTGCTAGGTATACAAATGCTAAATTCTGAATCCCAAGATCTGGTTGCCATCTAAGATGAGTACATTCTTACATACATTTGCCTTTGTTGTGTAAACCTTGTTCCAGAATTTAGAGCTGATTGGCTAATGAAAAATCAAGAGTCTGAGATTGGGCAGCAGAGAGAGGAAGGTGAGACTTGAGGATCAAGTGATGGATCTTGGGAGAAACCAAGGAGAACAGCAAGGAAAGAGAAGATGGAGAGGGGAGGAGGCTGACATGAGGTTGGGTGGATCATGAGCATGTACCCAGAAGAAATGTACCTGCAGACAGGCTGATGGAGCAGAAGCAGCACAGGCAAGACTCAAACAAGTAACAGGGATATCTATTGTGGATCCAGGTGAGAATGGCATAGAACCTGCCCAATCTAGGCTTACAGCTTGTAAATAAAATACTAGGTTTCTGTGTCTTTTATATAGGTTAACTAGAATAAATAATTCATTTACACCTAATGCCTTTGTGTTTATTGGGTCTCTAAGTCTGTTTCCTTTAACTGGGAGAGATTAGTCTCTGTTCCTGGGACTTTGCCTTATGCCTTTGGCCTGCTTTTTATGTTTTCCCAATCAAGCCTGTATACTCTTGCTTTTATGTCTTCTTTTTAGTTACTTGTTAGGATTTTCAAATTGTCTTCTGCCATCAGCAGATACACACAAACTGATTATGGCATATAGATCACTGGGCTCAGTCTTAGACAGATTTAAGTGCCTTTGGAATATGGATAACATTGGAAAATTGTGATAGACTGTTTTACTTCAACAGAAAGCTGGCTCTAGAGATGGGATTTGGTCTGTCTGCTTCAGACCAAAGCATGTTTGTCTTGAAGTTTCCTTGAAAGCTTCTGTCCTGTGTCAGGCTGCCCCCCCAACTCCATGACAGGGAGAAGAAAGAAAGAAAGAAAAAGAAAGAAAGAAAGAAAGGAAGGAAGGAAGGAAGGAAGGAAGGAAGGAAGGAAGGAAGGAAAAAAGGAAGAAAAGAAGGAAGGAAGAAAAGAAGGAAGGAAGGAAGGAAGGAAGGAAGAAAGGAAGGAAGGAAGAAAGAAAGAAAGAAAGAAAGAAAGAAAGAAAGAAAGAAAGAAAGAAAGAAAGAAAGAAAGAAAGAAAGAAAGAAAGAAAGAAAGAAAGAAAGAAAGAAAGAAAGAAAACAGTATCCCAGGTGAAAAAATATTATGTACTTGAGAACTGCAGAGAGGTAAACTATTTCCGGTAGAGGCTACTATCATTTATCTCATAATATAAAGGTGTCTAACAAGATGCTTACACAAGAAAAGGATAAAAGAAACCCTTTGTCTAAAATCTGTCATTCCTATCTCTAGCATCCTAGTTTAAGAGGGGCTCACTCAGCTAAATTTTGTTAGATGGCATAAACATAAATTTAATGATGATTATAATAAAAAAATATTCCATATGCTACATGTTAGTTTATAACATTTATAAAAAGTCTTATGCTTTCTATAAGGTTGATCTGGAAACTTAAGGGGTCTAAGGGTTTAACAATATGTGTACAGGTGACAATAATTTACTGCACCACTCTCTGTGTGTAATTCAAGGTGACACTGCACAATATTTTCTAAGCTAAACATTTGCCATCTTCAAACCTCTGACTGTGCCTGTTTAAAATAATTACAGCTGGCTAAACTTAATATTCCTTCAAGAAAGGAGGAGAGATACAAGGTCATTGGTCCTTCACTTGAGTATCCAGTCACTCTTCCTAACTCGTTGTATGCAAATAAGAGCCCTCAAGGTTTTCTGGGTGAAAAGGCTAAAACTAAAACGTGGAGGATGTCCGCCTACATAGCAATGAAAAATCTGTTGTGAATACAGAGTAAAGGCTCTAAGTATTGCTTAATATCTCTTCTGAGAAAATTTTCTTACAAAAAAAAATTGATGAGTTTGCTACTGTTATGTCTCCTGGCATTTTAAAAGTTTTATTCAAGAGAGATTTATGTATAAAAGTTAAAATGGCTAAACATAATTACAGATATCTAGCTCTATGAATTCTTCTTCTCTCTTCTTGTTGTTTTTTTTTTTACAAAATTGTCCCTCATTCTAGGTCATGGATGTCTTTAAAACCATTACTAAATATAAACTTTCTTTTTCTCAGGATTTGTAAGACCATTGGGGAAGGGGGTTAAAGACTGTAAAATTTCAACTTCTTCCCAAAAATGTTAGCTTAAGACACGTAATATTACATTTTTTATAACATGCCATAAATACACTCCCAAGATTATACTATTTATGCTAACAAAATTTAACTTAGAGATGTATGTCTAATTATTTGCATCTTTGCTTACTTTATTAAGCTTTAACTGTTTGGAAAAACTGAATCATATTAAAAAAAACTGTGATATTTTGAAAACATACACTACTAAAAGTAGTCGAAAAATGAGATTTCCAGTCTCTTCATTTATTGTACTAATGGTTTAAAGTTTATTTTGATACCAATAAAGCTTCAATTCAAAATTGTAACTTTTTAACACTCAAAATCCTCACAGGGATAAAATTATAAAAACCTAATCTTATAAGAGTTATTTACATACTATAAACTGTTAAAGATAAGACGTACAAATGAATGGTCAATCACTTCATAAATGATTAAATTCTTCAATGTGCTTAGCACCATGTCTGTAGTCATGCTAAAAATAAATATGTAATGAATTTGCAGAGAGAATCTTGAATGGAATAACTAATTTATATATCTAATCATAGTCTTCTGTATATATTCTCAAAGTTGAGACTAAAGTTAAGTAACTGAAAACAAGTTTAAAGTAAATTTAAAACCTATTTAATGTAAAACCACACTCAAAATCAGGTATATTTAAAAACCTTGTTTATGGGGCTGGAGAGATGGCTCAGAGGTTAAGAGCACTGTCTGTTCTTCCAGGGGACTCTGCTTCAATCCCCTGCACCCACAGAGCAGCTCACAACTGTCCATAACTCCAGTTTCAGGGAATCTGACACTCTCCTAGAGACATACAAGCAAAACACCAATGGACATTAAATAAATAAATATAAATAAATAAATAAATAAATAAATAAATAAATAAATAAATAAATAAAAGGAACATTTTTTAAAAAACCTGCTTATAAAAAATTGAATACTTGAGTAAATGAGTTAAAATTACAATTGTGTGTCATGACATCCTCAGGCCTAAGCAGTACCCTTCTCCTTGGATGGGACACAGTCCCACCAGAAAAAGTTGCATGCTAGCCTCATTACCAGATAAAGATACATGAGAAAACAAGTCCTGTCAGAAGTCAGAAGTGCTCCGGCCTCTGTCTGTGTAGTCACAGCAAAACTACCTCCTTCCTATTTATAGGAAAAATGAATTACTCTTCATGTCTCACATGGCAGGGGGATGGATTCTTTTGCCCCGTGGTGTTGTTGTGGTAAATATTCAAAAGCTACTCTATGCTCCCAGCAGTATGAACCCAGCTCTCCACCAGCCCATGAGCTCTGGATTTACAAAAGACAGACGTGCACACTGGACCTTTATATTTGATAGCCTTAACTGGCTCAACAGCTGAGCACTTCCAAACCTCCCCTGGGCTAGCACACACTCCCATCTGGTGTTCCTGAGTTAACACTTTCTAAACCTATATTTTATCTTTGCTGCCCGTTTCCTCCTGGGCAGCCCTCCCATGGGGCCACTTTCCCTTTGCACCTATATTTCAGCTGTGTCACTCTGAAAAGGAGATCCTTGGACCCGTGCGCTAGTTCATTCCACCTTGTCCTTTATCCTGGCTTTCAACTTCTTTTAACATAAACACATTTCAGGGTTAATCTCCTAACTACTCATGTTCTCTGATTAAAGGCAGTTGGATGATACTCTGTCATCAAAATTAAAGTTTTGGAGTAATTATTCAGAATATCCATGTAGTAACTTTGGAAACTTTGCTTGATAATCCTATAAAAATGACTCAATTGGATTCGATTTCTCTTTTAAATTGCCAATTAGAGGCTGACTTTAGCTGGCTTCTTTTACAAAGCTTCCAGATGCTTTTTTCCTTATTCAGGCATTTGATGTAACAAACAGCTAATTAGAGTTACCTTCTTCTACAGAACAGTAGTACATTGTCTAGCTGGCTGTACAATTGCATTTAACCTTACTAAACAAAACTTAACTTTGTCTCTTAACATTCCCCTTGAGGTTGTTCAATTACCTCCTGAATTTCATTCTGGATCTTTGCTCTCTGTGGAGGTTTGTTGTGCCCCCTTGGACAGCTCCTCCTCCGAGACACTAGCTGCTGCCCTTTCTACAGTGTGCCTTTTGTCAGCTCAAAGAGAAATCTATACCCCAAACTTCTCAATGCAAATCGAGTAACCACTAAAGTAGGAAATCCCACTCCACCAAGCCCACTCCTCTACTTGGCATTGTTCCAGGCATTGTTCTCGGGACTCAGTAACTAACCTCTCTGTCTCACCAGATCTCTAAAACCTTTAAAGAAATTCAGATCAGCTTAGCATCCTTCAGGGCCAAGTGAATTCTGTGTGCTACAGCACACTAAGACTAAATCTGAACACACTAAGGATGCAATTTGTTGTGGTAAATCTTCAACCCAGATAAGCCCATGCAATGAAAACAAGGCTCAGTTGATATGAATACAAGCTTCGCGCCTAGCTTGGGCAGATCTCCCACTACACTCCTATATTCCCCAGCTCTGAGATCCCGCGGAACATGGATTTCTCTGGGCCACGTGCTTCTTGCTCCATTTTCTTTCCTCCTCTGAGGAATCCTAACTTGTTTGAGAAGGGGCCCAAAGACACAGGGGCCAAGCGAAAAATTCAAGCCAGGCCTTCTATGAGTGGACATTTAGTTCCTGCCCACGCTGGCGTCTCCTCCAGATCACGCCTTCCTGGCTTATTAGCTTCAGCCTCATTATTTTACCCTGTCTTTTAAATGTTTTACGTACTGGACTTCCCCTGTACGCAAGCAAAAGGTTTCACAAAAGCTCTCTCCACGACTCTAGCCATACTACAGTCACCCGAGCAACAGCATGAGGGCTCCAACAGGTACGAGGGAACAACTCCATAAGATTAGTGGAGACGTGCACTCGGTGCAATACTTTCTGGAAGGATACCTGACTGCTTGGGGACCGCAGATTACCTCCTTTGCAGTCCAAATCCCTGTGATGGTTCAACTTCACTGTTTGGTTCTTGCCTTTTCCACTGTCTCACAAGTTTTGTCAACAAAGACTATAAGCTTTAACAACCCAGAGAGTCACTGAATACTCCATGACCAAATCCTTCCAGCCCAGAAAAGGCCTCAATTTGCCCCTTCCACCATCGAAACTGCTGACTTGACCTCTGCCCTCCAGCAGGAAGCAGCCTCTGTGAAACGTTCCACGATGACCCTTCCCCCTTTTCTTCTTTTCTTTCCTGAGTTGGGATATGTTGAGTAATAGAGATGCGTTGGGTAATAACCTCGGGTCATGAGAAATTGTGTCAAGGAGTCAGGCTGTACTAGGCAATAGACCCTAGCCATGAAAAAACCGATATTACCCCAGCCTAATGGTTCTGCTCCAGCTGCAGAAACAATGTGCCCTGATATCGAAGACAACCCACCTTGATCTGAGTCAACACACACACACACACACACACACAAACACACACACACAAAGCTGTAACTTCCCAGTGGCTACCGATGTATGCTTACACATCCCCCAGACCCTCTGAATACGCTCATTCTTCACCCAGTGGAAAGGTTGGTCCCCTAACTGTTCCAACGAGGCAGTCTCAGCCAATGAGATCGAGTCTGTCTGCCTATCCACCTCGTTTTTCCTGCAGTCTCTGTTTATTTGAGACACGAGAGTAATAAATGTATTCTTGGAGGTTTCCTATTCACATGCGTTCCATTATCTCAAAATCTTGATGAAGGAAACACCACACACCTCAATTCTTTCGTGCCCTTTTCTCTGTGTCACTTGTCAAACTGTTATTGGAAATGAGCCTCTGACCTTTTTCTCTCCTGCACAATTTCTAGCAAAGATGCTGCCACATGGCCGTATCCTAGTAACGAGGTTTTACACTGAAAAGCATGATTAAGAAAGAGGCTGAGATAGGCTGGTTCCCCCTATCAGCAAAGGTGATTTTCTGGTCTTGCTCTCTTCCTCACTTTCCTTAATTTAGATGAATAACTGATCTAAATTTAATGTTCTTTATGATGAAAAATACTGTCCTTTAGGCCCAAATTAGCAGATTTGCTTTTGATTACCTTGCAGAATTATATTTGCTCTTTTCTTAAATATGTAATAATTTATATCAGGTTCCAGAGGAATAAAATCACTGTGTGCCTTAACACCCCCAGTTCCCCTGCTAAGGTTAAACTGCAGGCTTCAAGGAATTTTTAAAAATAAATAATCGAAAGTGATACTCCATCTTGTCTTGGAACTGCTGCATAAGCAGTGCCTTAGCCATCCCAACTGCAAAGACATGAAGAATCAGCACTCCCAGCCCTCACATGGCCAGTGCTAGACACCAAGCACCTTCTCACTGAAGAGCCGAGACTGGAGCGATCACTAGGAATTCTCTACTTTAGAGACAGTAGCTGGCCCACAGGAAAGCGCGAACTCACGGGAAAAAAATCTGCATTCATCTCAGGTAGAGCCCAAGTCTGGGGAGAAGATGGGGGTGCAAAGGACCTAAAGGAAAGCCCTCTGCCCTTGGCGTAGTCTGTGTGGTAGAACAGGTAAGGGCCACATAGCAAACAGTATGACAGGACATTTTTTCTTCCCAAGTCACAGAGGAAGCCAAGAGCCCACAGTGAACCATCCTCACCTCATCTCTGCCCAAGCATGGCACTTCTGAGCACCTGAGGTCATGAATGCGTATTCAGGCAGATCTCTGGTAGCCTTAGGATGTGAACTCAGAAGAAGCATGTCTCCTCCCAGTTGATGCCTTTACTAACTCAAGCATGTTCAGTGACAGTGACCCACTGAGAGGCCAAGGCTATAGGAGTAAGTCACCTCAAGTAGGCAGTTAGATTTGCTAAGCACAGGAATTGCATTTCTCCAAAGCATTAATTGCTTTAATGTAAATTTAACTCCTCAGAAATACAGCAATTCCTTTCTAGCGGGGTGCATATTCATATCTGTGGATTGATCCAACTGATAATAATGTATTTTTTAATGTTTTGGGTGTGTTCACATTTGTTGGTGTGTGGGCTATATGCATGCAAGTGTATGTCTCTCTCTCTCTCTCTCTCTCTCTCTCTCTCTCTCTCTGTGTGTGTGTGTGTGTGTGTGTGTGTGTGTGTGTGTGTGTGTGTGTGTGTAAGCTAGAGGTTAATCACTCTCCACCTTGTATTTTGATGTAGGGTATCTCACTGAGCATGAGGTTCATGGAGATTGGCTTAATGGGAAATCCCAGGAATTCTGTTTCTACCTCCCCAGTTCTGGGATTACAGGCAAGCATTGACTGTCTAGACTTGGAAATGGAGACTGGGGAAGGGACTCTGGTCTTCATGCTGGTGGGGCAAACTCTACTGGCTAAGTCACTATGCTCAGACATTTTATTTTTAAGAGTTTGTAATTATGCTGTGTTGAACAGGTTCAGACACTTTTGTGTCATACTCTACCAAAATTATGCAACTGTTTTCATAAGTTTATATTGTACTAGATGTTACAGATAATAGAAAATTTATTTACATCATACAGTGAATTGCCTAGGTCATATGCAAATATCACAGTGCCATGCATGATGAATTGGAGGAACTAAACATTTGCTATCTGTAGGGCCCTGGAGCCAACTGGCGTCAACAAGTGTGCATCTCAGTCCTCTGGCTCGTTGTGCTTTCCATGAGTCCAACCCAACCTACGACCTACATAACTCAGAGCGGTGAACACTCCCCTGGCCAGCATTTCAGCAACAGTAGGCTTTCTTGCCTAAATACATCAAGCATCTGCTTAGCTCTTTCTTTCTTCCCCTTCTCTTTTGATGCTAAAGGGCTCCATATGTCTTACTTCATCACAGTATGTTCACAGCCACGATAGGTTAAACAATGCCGGCTGAGAACCATATGGTGAAGTATGAAAAGCCTAGTAGAATTTCTTTCTCTTGAGTGTCTTGTCTTCTGGACTTTATTTATTTGCTCATGTATCACCAGCACAATTATCCATGTCTACACATCACTTGTGGTATTTAATAGTTCGGCCTAAATTGATACATAATTTTTATCATTAATTAATGTCAAAGGAAGGACTATCAATGTAGCCAATCATTATAGAATAAAAATATAAATTATATATTTTATATATAATTTATAGTAGACTGAATATAAATTATATAATCACTAAAATTAAAAGAGTTTCACTGCCTCTGAAAATCATCTTGCAAACCTAATACAGATTCTACATTTTGAAAACTCCTTTTATAGAAGTTTATCCTTAGATATAGCTCAACTTTCTTTTTATTTTTTTATTCGATATATTCTTTATTTACATTTCAAATGATTTCCCCTTTTCTGGCCCCCCCACTCCCCAAAAGTCACATAAGCCCCCTTCCCTCCCCCTGTTCTCCCACCCACCCCTTCCCACTTCCCTCTTCTGGTTTTGCCTTATACTGCTACCCTGAGTCTTTCCAGAACCAGGGGCCACTCCTCTGTTCTTCTTGTACCTCATTTGATGTGTGGATTATGTTTTGGGTATTCCAGTTTTCCCGGCTAATATCCACTTAGTGAGTGCATACTGTGATTGATCTTTTGAGACTGGGTTACCTCACTTAGTATGATGTTCTCCAGCTCCATCCATTTGCCTAAGAATTTCATGAATTCATTGTTTCTAATGGCTGAATGGTACTCCATTGTGTATATATACATTTTTTGCATCCATTCTTCCATTGAGGGATACCTGGGTTCTTTCCAGCTTCTGGCTATTATAAATAGGGCTGCTATGAATATAGTGGAGCATATATCCTTATTACATGCTGGGAAATCCTCTGGGTATATACCCAGGAGTGGTATAGCAGGATCTTTCGGAAGTGACATGCCCAGTTTTCTGAGGAACAGCCAGACTGATTTCCAGAGTGGTTGTACCAATTTGCAACCCCACCAGCAGTGGAGGAGTGTTCCTCTTTCTCCACATCCTCACCAATGCCTGCTGTCTCCTGAGTTTTTAATCTTAGCCATTCTGACTGGTGTAAGGTGAGATCTCAAGGTTGTTTTGATTTGCATTTCCCTGATGACTAATGAAGTTGAGCATTTTTAAAGATGTTTCTCCGCCATCCAAAGTTCTTCAGGTGAGAATTCTTTGTTTAACTCTATACTCCATTTTTCAATAGGGTTATTTGGTTTTCTGGGGTCTAACTTCTTGAGTTCTTTGTATATATTGGATATTAGCCCTCTATCTGATGTAGGGTTGATGAAGATCTTTTCCCAATTTGTTGGTTGCCAATTTGTCCTTTTGATGGTGTCCTTTGCTTTACAGAAACTTTGTAATTTTATGAGGTCCCATTTGTCAATTCTTGATCTTAGAGCCTACACTATTGGTGTTCTGTTCAGGAACTGTCCCCCTGTACAGATGTCCTCAAGGGTCTTCCCCAGTTTCTTTTCTATTAGCTTCAGAGCGTCTGGCTTTATGTGGAGGTTCATGATCCATTAGTTGGAGTTAGCTCAACTTTCTAGTAGTTTATTTGAAAAAGTTATATGAAATTGTCAAATTTGCCACAACCACATTCATTTTAAAATGTAAAAACACCTACTGGCTCTAAGAAGGTGGAATTCTATTTTGAAAATGAGAAAACAGCCTATATCTGACTTTAAGAAATATAATGCTTGTGCTGAAAGAGACCCTAAAGTTCATTTCCTTTGAGAACCTCATTTCATATTTTTTCTTTTTAATTCTTTTTGTGTGCATATGTGTATGGTTTTGTGTGTGTGTGTGCATGTCTGTGTTTACATACATATGGAAGTGTGTGTGTGTGTGTGTGTGTGTGTGTGTGTGTGTGTATGTGTATGTGAGTGCGTCTATGTGTACTCACCTGGTATCTTTCTCTAGGAGTCCCCTGTCTTCTCTTTCCAACCCTCTCAGTTGCAAGGCAAGTGCTCTAACTGCTAAGCCAGCCCTACCAACCCAGTACCACCTCATATATTTTCAGCAGTTTATGCGACTTTTCCATAGTCTTGTGGGCTTGGCGTTTAAAACACCCAAGGTTTTCCATTGCAGCTCTTTTGGTTAAAACCATGCTAACTCGATACTAGGGTTATCCTTGGAATTCCTGGATTTTCATGCCACTATGATTATGCAAATTTTAATATATTTTAAATAACTGATAATTATTGAATCCTGAGATTTTTAATTTCAATAAATATTTATTATATTGATTACTTGAAAATTTAATAAAATGAATTTTGATCATATTTACCTCACCTCCTCCCTTTTTATCCCCCCAACTTCATGTTCTCTCTCTTATAATTTTTTTTAATCCATCACCTGCAGCTTGTGCTCTCAACATATTTCTGGATGTGGGATCATCCACTGGAATATAGTCAACCCACCAAGAGCCACACATTTGAATTAAACTGACTCTCCCTCCCTAGAAGTTATCAACTGTTCATAGGTCATTAGTTATGGGTAGGAGCTTGTGAACTTCCCATTGAATTCTGGGATATTGAATAGCTCAGTCTTGTGTGGGTCTGTACACAGCTATCAAGAGCTCATGAGTGCAATAGTCTCGTCATATCCAAGAGACTCTGTTCTGCTTCGTCCTCCCTAACCCTTAGGTCTTACAGTCTTTCTCTCCCTCCTCTTAAACAATGGCTTCTGAACTGAAACTTACATAACACAAAATTTATTTGGTAAGGGAAATTACTTTGCACATTGTAATAAAAATATTTGTAAATCTAGCACCTTACATCATTGGCCACCCTGACAATCTATAAAGATATATATATAAATAACTATTTTACAAAACTCCACAGAGAATAAATAAACCAAGATATGTAAACATTTAATTGGGATTAAATGTCACAATAATTTTTCACTGATGAAATTGTAATCACTTAAAGCAAATGCTGGAATTTACATTGCAGACAGCTTTAAAACATGGTGTCTTAATTGCTAGTATGCATCAAACATCACACGAATTGAAGTTGGAAAGAGTTCTTCGCAAATTCTCTGGCTTCTATGAATATTAACTTTCAATTCTAGTTTTATTATATGAGCACTTTTCCGTGACAGAGAAGGATTGATCATTTTTCTTCCTTTCCCTTCACCGTTCTGCTCCTCAGTCTCACCTTGTCAGAGGCATCATGTGCATAATATATTCATCAGAAAAAGTCTAGTGTGTGTGTGTGTGTGTGTGTGTGTGTGTGTTTTGTGTGTGTGTTTTGTGTGTGTGTGTGTGTGTGTGTGTGTGTGTGTGTGTGTGTGTCTGTTTGTCTGTCTATCTGCCTCTCTGTTCCTTTTGCCTTTAGGCAGACAGAATTCCCGAATACGGCATCATATGCATGTTTTCTATATTCTTTCAATGACATCAGTGCCCCACTGAATGTAGATGTAACTATTGATGTCACCAATTGGCAATTTTCTTTTTCTCCAAAACCTAACATGGTAAATTTCTCAATCTTTCTTAATTATGTCATCTCTATCACAACCACTTCTCAGTCATATACAGTATGTAACTGATTAGTATGACTGTTCTAATAAAACACGAGAGAGGTAGACTGTAGTTGGAGTCCGTAGAACATAGTTTGCTAACCCCTGGTCTATATAATCAACAATCTGTACATGAAGATGCAGGTTATTCCTGATTGTTGTTGTAAGACACAGTGCTATGGAGTTCTGTGATTGTATTTCTTTGCTTGAGTAAGAGAAAACAAATCTACCATCGGGTGCTTGAAATACTTCATTGGCAGGGAAGAAGTAGGCACCCATCACGGCTTCCTTACATCAAGTCCTTATTTACATGGGCTAGTGGATATCAACTTCTTCATACTCCGATGTATCCCTTTTCTACCCTAATAGTGGTAAAAGATAAAAACTCAGACACAAACTACTCAAGTTGGAGAATTAAAGGAAATGTTGGACCTTTCTGTGCACCACCCTTGTCCGCCCACCCTTGCCCCTCCCTCTTTTTGTGTTTTGTTGTTATTGTTGCTGTTGTTGTTGTTTGGCTTTTTGTTTGAGACTGGGTCTTACTCATTATGCAGCCCAAGCTAGTTCAAACTCACACTCCCAACTCTACCTAAAAAGTGCTAGGGAGCTAGGCATGTGTGGATTTTCTTTTCTGCTGCTCTCTAATATTCTTTGTGGAAAATAGACCAAACAATGGGAAGTCTATGATTCAGCTTTTAGCTATCTGCCACTTGCAGTACAACCGAAGTTGATGCATCAGATCATCCCCTTGTGTGTTTTCAGAGGACTGAGCGTCACTTTCTTCACCTCCTCCCTTGTTAATTGTTTATAATTGTTTATGTCTGGCAAGACATATGGATATAGATCTAAACAGGATTCAGGTCTAAGAGGTTTCAGCACCTCTACAAATGGCCTCAAGATCCAACCCCACAGACACACAACTCACTTTTGCTTCGTTTAGATCTAGCGTGCTCTCTGGGACATCATTACTATCCAGAGGACCTTCAGTTCTCATTTTACTAGTACTTAAAAAAAATAAAGTCCCTTGTCCTTGATTCACCATTATCCCAGCAGATTTTCAGGCTGAGTTTCTTGAACAAATATCTTTGTGTTTAAGATTTATTGATTTTATGACTGAATGCCTTGTCTTCACAAGGGAGCACTTATCACCTGGATGAGGGTCCCAAAGTAGCAAAGGAGCTATAAACCCGTGAAGACTTACTGATCTGGCAGTAAATATTAATCTGAGTTCAAGATTCAGCTAGACTGAAATCTAATCAGACTCACTGGATTCGGGCTGTCATGGACACATGGTCGAGCTTTTTTTCATGGCTAGCTCAATCTACGCAATAGCAGCAGCCATATCTCACCCCATAAAATAAGGTTGTGTTCAAACTAACATTCAAATTAATCTACTTTGGGGCACTTGTACTTATCAGGAGAAAAGGTTTTTTTAACTTATATGTTTCTTATTTCCTTTTCGTAATGGCTAAGAAGGCCAAGGGTATTTGCTCAGAGGAATGGGGTCAGGCTCAGCTACTTGTGGTTCAGGAAAAAAAGAAAGAAAAAAAAACAGAACCAAAACCAAACCAAACAAAGAAATCAGAATGCTATATCAATTCCCCCAAATCGTCATTCTTAAGTATATTTGAGTATAAGAGTCCAGCAGTGATCCAGGCCTAAGCTATTAGAGTAAGTATCTTCTTTCTCAGGAGGGAGTAGACAGACAGACAAAAAGACAGACAGATAATCAATAAATAGAATTTAAGAAGAAAAGGTCTTCCTTAGTATAGGCCCTGGGAATTAGAAGTCTGTCTATGATACTGAACTACAACCTTGAAACAGGCTTTGGGAAGGGAATGAAGCTTGTCTGTCAACTTAGTATAACAAAGGAAAAAAGAGTGAGCAGTTTGTTCAGCCTGAGGCAGAACACCCAGTAGTTCTTGCACCTCACAAGTCCCACTGGACCTACCTTCTGCTGGAAACAGGCAAGTGCATTACTCAGAAAAACATAAAAGAACTTCTGCTAAGTGCCCATGTTGACTCAAGAAATTGGTTTTGCGTAGAGACTAGAAACATGTCCTGTCTCTGGCAGTGGTTTCCCTCCTCTCACACACATACGTGCACAGAAGTCCCATCTATTATATATAACCCACACTGACCTTGATATTACTCGAAATTATAAGGAATAAAAGCCTGCTGCCCAACTGCTGTCCACATTCCAAAGAAGCCTGCCATCAAAGGAACAACAGTAACGCGTCAGCCTCAGGGTGGCAGGGCCATGGCATTGCTGGGCATGACAGGTAACAAACTGTATAACTAAGATACCCCAAAATACAATTTCTCTCTCTCTCTCTCTCTCTCTCTCTCTCTCTCTCTCTCTCTCTCTCTCTCTCTCTCTCTCTCACACACACACACACACACACACACACACACACATACACACATACATACACACACACACATGAAGGAGGGAGGAAGGGATAGAGGGAGGAAGGGTGTGTGTGTGTGTGTGTGTGTGTGTGAGAGAGAGAGAGAGAGAGAGAGAGATGGCAGAAATGCTAAGTCAGTTTGTCTCTCCAGTTTGAGAATCCAGACCTTTCAGTTTGGGCTAGACTAGCTCTGTAACCCTAGCATACCTGATCAAACTTAATAACTTCCAGAATTATCAGGAAATGGTCAGGAGCGACAGGACCATGATCATCATAAAGGCGTGAATCTCCTTTGCCCTGTTGCCATTTTAAAGTCATTCAAGCAACTTTAAAGTGCAGACTTTTAAAAACTTAGACTACTCCTAGGTATAGTTCTGCTTGTTTATGTCTATTACCTAAAGACACAGCTCTATTAGATGTCCTAACAAAGAGCTCTCCATAGTGTGTTGGAGCTCTGATAGCTGGGACCCTTCATGGGAACATCTCTTTCAAACCTACATACTATTTTTTGATGTATCACATCCCAGGGCTTTCCAATGTACAACGGAATAAGGTAAATATTTAACCTTTTACATAAGTGTGTGAGTTGCAATAGAAACTAGCAGAACAGAAATCGGCATCTTTATCACTAAGAGTAGATTCATTATTCCCAAAGAGTCAAGCATCTATTAAATGTGCCACGAAAGTAGTCATCAGTGCTATCGTTTTTTTTTTACTCCTCTCTCTTCCTTATTCCAGTTGTCGCTCACTACCTTCGGTGACTCAGGGTGACTATGGAGAAAATAGAAACCCCTTGAAATGAAGTCAACTGATTACACGAAGGCTTATTCTATGACTAGAGTGTGAAGCTCTGTGTTGCATAGTGACAGTTCAAAGATCCATAGGCCAGAGCCTGCATTCGAAAAGCTTGCCCCTTGAGGCTGATCTGCTTCTGTCCCTGTGCATTTTCATCTGGACCCTTCATTCTCTTTCAGCTAAAACTGAAACCAGTTCATCATCTAGAGGGAAACCTTTGCTGTGTCCTTCCCCCTCACTCCCTGTGCCCTTTCTTCGTCACATCTGAATTCACCTCTACTCTCTGGTTGACTGACTTTGTCCCCAGTACCTTCCCCTCAGATTATAAGTTATATCATCTTCCTCCCAGTAACTGCCACATTACCTTCCTGTCTCTGCAAGAGTTCATTTGTTCGCTTCTTCACCACCACCCCCCGCCCCATTCACTCCACAAACCAGTTCTATCTGGTTTCACATCCACCATTGCATTATAGTCTGATATTTTTTTTTTTTTTGCACAGTGCAAAACCTTGAAAGTACAGTTGTGCTTGCATATAACCACTTTAGGAATGGCAAGAATTTGAACCCAGACATGCATATCCAGGAGTCAGTGCTTTTAACCAAACCACTGTACTTTAGGACAAGTTATTTTTTCCTAAAATACATCTAGACAGTAGAACTATGCTAGAAGGTGATTTCAACTCACAGCTTTTAAAAAATGGGATAAGAGAAACAATATGAGAGATTAAAAAAAAAACCCAATTACTTTCTATTTAGAAAATTATATGATTTTAAATAAGACACATCTATGGCATTGTCCCTCACTGGTGTGCTATGGTCAGCAAGCAAGAGGAAGAAATGAGAAATACCCAGTCCAGGAGACTCCCCAATCCTGGTACCTAAGACTAGCCCCAATTCTTACTTATAGTGTGTCCCCTGAGTTATAATTTTTCTTCTTAGTTAAGGGTGCTTTGATTTGTCACTATAACAAAAGCTGTCTTGTTTCATAGGGACCTTTTACTCCTTTACCTACATTAAACATTTGATATTATTGAGCATAGACTTTCTTTGTGAAATTCTCTCTTGCACCATTTCCATATTCCTAGCTGTTTTCCCCTTTTCACTGGCCCTGTAAGTGACAGTGACTCCCAAGCCTCCACTCTAGCCCTTGGCCCTCTCATTCCTATGCCTGAGCTCTGGGCTGCGTTCATACAGAGTCAACAGCAGCTAAGAGTTTAAATGTTAATTGTCCCTACATTAACATTTATAATCTATTATTTCCTCAGTCCCAGAGACCCCTCACGCCAAATGTTCAGAATGACCTCAGAAAGTATGTATTGGCCTCACACCACACAAAAATTAATTCAAGATCAATCCTAGCCTTAAGCATAAAACCTAAAACCATAAGATTTTAAAATAAGACATAGAACAGTTATTCTGCCTTTTCGTTTCCTTTAAGTTGCTGTGATAAAGCATTCTAGCCAAAAGCAATTTGAAGGAAAAAAAAAAAGGATTTGTTTGGTTTATACAGTTGGGTTTATAGTCTGTCACTGAAGGCATCCAGGCAAGAGCTCAAGCAGGGACGTGAAGCACATCCATAGAGCAGTTCTCTATGCTAGCAAGCTTACTTATTGGCTCATGCTTAATCATCTTTCTTATCTAGCCTAGGATCACCTGCCTAGGAACTGTGCTGCGGCAGTGGACCAGTCGCTCCTACATCAGTTAATAGTAACCAGCAGACATGCCCACTGGCTAGTCTACCTTGGGTCCTTCAATTGAGACTCACTTCTCCAGTAATTCTAGGCTGTGTCAAGTTGACAGTTAAACCTAAGTTGGATTCTCAGAATCCCAGATGATTTATTCTACAAAGCCTTTGTGCCAGGACACATAAATAAATTAATAACTGTTTAAAATCTTAGATATTGAATGTCATAAAAATAAATATTTCTGATCATAAAAATATATTATTAGAGCAATGAATTGAAAAACAAATTACAGTTTGCCCCATACACTGGGATAAATGGTTATAAAAATAAGACCAACAAATAAACACTAAACCACTCAGTGAAATGTTGTTCCACATCATTAGTCATATGGAGATAAAATCAAATATTGGTGGAGATGGCATTGCACATGGGAAACTAAATGCAAGATTGGCCACGTCAGCTAAAGATATGGTACAATCAGAAAATGAAAGGATAGAAAATACAGCCTAACTCTCTAATGACCCCAAGAAGTCAGAAGTTTAAAATGCTATCTTGCTGCAAAGAAGCTCTAACTCCAGCCTTCTAAGGAGCCCCAAACACTTCATATCCCTTGAGCCCGCTCTTTGTTAGAAACTAAGTGAAAGGTCACATTCCAGAGCCCACCCTTTTTTAAGAGCTAGGCAAAAAGGCCTTGAGTAGGTGATTTTTGCCCCAGAAGGTAACTGGAAATAAGCTAATAATCTGCTTATCTTGTTTCTGTAAACTGCTTACGCCATTACCCCACCCAGGAGTTCACACAGCTATAGACCTCCAAGAAAATAGGAAACTAATTGGTCCACAGAGCGTGGGCTCTGAAAATTTAAACTGATTGGCCTAAAAACTATGGAGTGTTACAAATCGATTGGCTCGCATTACGCAGGCTCTCGATACTAAGGAATAATTGGTTTGTGATTTGCGGGCTTTATTGTAAACTTAAAAAGCTGTCCCAATTCTGCATTCCAGGTCCCACAGTCCTCTACCCCTGCGCAGTGTACAACTATGGACCCCAGAGCCTCTGGAATAAAAATCCTCTTGCTTATTGCATCAAGACCGTTTCTCTCAAGTGATATGGGTGCCGCCTTCTGAGGCATGGGGCGCTGGGGCATCCTCATTTGAGTGATAACACACAATTACAATTTCAGAATTAAGGCTAGAGGGTCATGAGTTTAAGACCAACCTATGCTACATGGTGAAATTCTCCCCAAAAAACAATATAAAAAAGCGCAGTCAATTTGGATAATTGATTAAAAATATCTTTAAAAGTTAAGTATACCTTTATCCCTTACCTAATAATTCATTTCTATATATTTGCTAAGAAAAGTTTGGCAATGTGAGAACCCTGTAAGAAACAGCAGGTCAGCTCCCCACAACCAAGAATGGGGGCTCACAGCTGGACTGAAACTTTCCATTCTGCCCAGGACTGCCCCAAGGAAGGTTAGATAATGAAAACGCCTAAATAGAACCACAATGCCTAGGGTGAGGCCAGAGAGGGAAGTGACTCAAAAAAATAAATAAAATAAAATAAAATAAAATAAAATAAAATAAAATAAAATAAAATAAAATAAAAATAAAAAACAATGCCAGGAAATACCACAAATACCACAGGGCCAAATGGCAGAGACAACCTCCCCACTGGAGTCGACCAATAATTTTAAATGTTGCTTAGGGTAACCAATCGCAGTCATCCAACTCAAAGCAACTGCAGAATTCTCCACCAAAATTTTCATAAAAAGTGTATACTTTGTGAGCTCAGGGATTCCTTTTGCCTGCGTGCTGGAGGACCCCAATGTGTATTGGAACAATAAACCTCTTGCACATTGCAGCAATTCCAGTCTCTGTGTCCTTATTGAGTAGGGGTCTTCCTATGGACTCTTACATCAACATATTCCTGGCCTGCCTGGTTCTGCAATAGATAGGGTCTCACAACAGAAAGGACTGTCCATATCTATATTATACACCAAAAATTGACTTAAAGAAGAAGAGTATCTAGTTTAGGAAGATATGACCCTTATAGTATGAATGAACTTCATCCTGGCCACATAATTTGTAGTTAGCATAAAAGAACTTGAGATGAAAATTTTTCAACAAGGATAAAATCAGAAAACATCAGAACACACATGGTTTGCTTACCAGACCCTCCATCTTCCCCTAGTCACTCCTTACCACTCCACTTACTGTCTAGTTTCCTCTCCTATTGGCTATCCAATCCCACCATTGCTCTTGGATAAAGGCCATTTAACTTCTCAAGCAGAGACACAATCAGTGAGCCAATGCATTCAGTGTTGGTGCATTTCAGTGCATATCAATCAAATCTTAAAAGGGGCTGTGGAAGTGTAGCAGTAGTACCCAGGGCAGGGAATAGCAGTGTGAGAAAAGACAAAATGAGGATGACAGAATGTTGACAATCATTGAACCTGGGTCGTGGGTATCTGGAGAATAATCATAGAGCTTGCTCATTCAGAATATGATTGGAATTCTCAAATGACTTTTCAAATAAACATTTCAACTAGAGGGTTATAAGTATGCTGTCTCTTCTTTGTCATTCTCTAACTGTGGTCATTTTAATTCAAATAAATGAGACTTCTTCAGACACTGCTCACAAGTTGTGATGGATTCCAATACTGGGTGTAAAATAAAACCCTAGAGGTACATACCCACATAGATACTGACATTTCAGATTTTGGAGTTTTTGTAAATCATTTTATACATTTCAAATGATATCCATCTTCCCAGTTGCCCCTCTACAAATCCCCTATCTCATTTCCCCTCTCTCCATTCCCTTTTGAATCCTTTGGTAAATGTAACAAAAAAGACTCATCCCTTTAATCATTCCTTCTCATTCTTTTCAACTTTATCTCACCCAGTATTTGTTTTAGCTGAGATAAACACTTTGACCTCCAGTCACCTCTGATGAGCCTCTGTGACCTTTACCATCTCAGGCTTAAAGATATTAACTACCTTTGTCTGGAAGGAAACC
Source organism: Apodemus sylvaticus (assembly GCF_947179515.1). Classification (NCBI taxonomy): domain Eukaryota; kingdom Metazoa; phylum Chordata; class Mammalia; order Rodentia; family Muridae; genus Apodemus; species Apodemus sylvaticus. The sequence goes on from NC_067477.1 coordinate 64,968,622, forward strand.
TCCCCACCCCAGGTCTCCCAGTTATTTCCACTGTGTCTTATCATTATACAAGAGTGCTGTAGGATGGTACTGTCTTGCCTGACTTCTACTCATCTGCCTTGTCTGATACACTAAGAGCAGCAACAAGGCTAGGACTGTCCACTCTCAGCACCAGCCCAGGTTACATGTAACTTGGCGCATTGAAAGTATTTATTGAATCAATCAAAAAATACAGTCAGAGAAAATCTAGACATGAATGAACCGTTTGAAACAAATATCTGGTAAGACTAGGAAGCAACAGAACATCATCTTCCAGTCATTTTCTTGAATAAAAATAATTAAGAGTCTAATAATAGGCTATTTTAGAGACTATACTGGTGGGTAGGACTAAAAATGGTTCCGAAATCCTACATCTTTTATCTTATTTAGAGTAGGCAAGAAAATATAAAATGTAAAGATAGGAAGCAAGTGAAAGGCCTTTGAAGGGGACAGCATTTGAGTGAAGACTTAAAAGAAGAAGAAAAAAGCTAGGGAAGCTAGCATGGAAAACAATTAGAGCAAAGAATCAAAGAGGGAAAGCTGCAACTTCCAGTGGTGGGACTGGAATGCCAAGCCAACCACAAAACCTCACAATCTACCCTGCCTGCAAGAGATGCTAGGGTAATGGAGGCACAGAACTCGGGATTCTGGCCAAGCAATGACTGGTCTAATTTGAGGCCCATACCACAAGAGGAACATAATGTCCACCACTGATTGGATAACTAGGAACTGGAGGCTAGCTAGCCCAGAGTCTTGAATAGAAAAATAAAGAAACAGAATGACTCCCAATGACAGTCTGCTATCCTCATAGATTAGTGCCTAGTCCAACCATCATCAGAGAGGCTTCCTCCAACAGCTGATGAGAGCAGATGCAGAGAACCACAGAGAACATTAGGTGGAGAGAGAGCCCAAATTAGAGATCTCCATCAGGTTCCTCCCCTTGGAACTCAGAGAACCCCATGGAAGAAGGGAAGGAGAAAATTGTAGGAGCCAGACAGTCGAGGACACCAGTCCACAGCCCACAGAATCAACTAAGCAGGACTCATAGGGAGTTGCAGAGATCACAGAGCCTGTATGCATCTATGCTAGATCCTCTACATATGTTATAGTTGTTAGCTTGGATTTTTTGTGGGACTCCTAAGAGTTGGGGTAGCTGTGTCTATGATCTTTCACCTGCTCTTAGGGCCCTTTTCCTCATACTGGGCTGCCTTGCTCAGCCCTGACATAAGGTTTTGTGCCTAGTCTTATATCTTCTTATGCCATGTTCAGTTGACTTCTAGAAGGCTTCTTCTTTTCTGAAGAGAAGCAGAGTTGTAGATCTGGGGGAGAGGGGAGATAGGGAGTGGACCAGGGAAGAGTGGAAAGAAAGGAAATATTATTTAAGATGTATTGTATGATATTGTATGAAAGAAGAACAGATAAGGTGGATGATAGACAGACAGACAGACAGACAGACAGACAGATAGGAAATAGGTGGAAAACCTAGAATAGAAAATTTATGTAGTATGAATTTTTGTTACATGAATGCAAAATTCAGCTTTGAAAAAGATAACCTTCTTTGAGTTCCCAAAACTCAAAGTTTTTGTTGGTTTTTATTTGTTTTTTTTTTTTTGTTAGTAAAAATATCAAACACTATGAAGAATGTTTTCATATGCCTGTAATTTGGTAGGTGGAGTCAGGAGGGTTGAAAATTTAAAGCCAACCCGACCTTAATTTTATTTTTACAAATAAAATTAAAAATTGTTAGGAGCAGGGATGTTGTGAGAAAGGATCAATTAAGAATCCTTGGGATCCATCTTTGTCTCCTTGTACTAAGCTCAAATCCAAATGGATCAAGGACCTCCACATAAAGCCAGACACTCTGAAGCTAATAGAAAAGAAACTGGGGAAGACCCTTGAGGACATCGGTACAGGGAGAAAATTTCTGAACAGAACACCAATAGCGTATGCTCTAAGAGCAAGAATTGACAAATGGGACCTCATAAAATTGCAAAGTTTCTGTAAGGCAAAGGACACCATCAAGAGGACAAATCGGCAAACAACAAATTGGGAAAAGATCTTCACCAATCCTACATCAGTTAGAGGGCTAATATCCAATATATATAAAGAACTCAAGAAGTTAGACTCCAGAAAACCGAACAACCCTATTAAAAATGGGGTACAGAGTTAAACAAAGAATTCTCACCTAAAGAACTTCGGATGGCGGAGAAGCATCTTAAAAAATGCTCAACTTCATTAGTCATTAGGGAAATGCAAATCAAAACAACCCTGAGATTTCATCTTACACCAGTCAGAATGGCTAAGATTAAAAATTCAGGAGACAGCAGGTGTTGGAGAGGGTGTGGAGAAAGAGGAACACTCCTCCACTGCTGGTGGGGTTGCAAATTGGTACAACCACTCTGGAAATCAGTCTGGCGGTTCCTCCGAAAACTGGGCACCTCACTTCCAGAAGATCCTGCTATACCACTCCTGGGCATATACCCAGAGGATTCCCCACCATGTAATAAGGATACATGCTCTACTATGTTCATAGCAGCCCTATTTATAATTGCCAGATGCTGGAAAGTACCCAGGTATCCCTCAACAGAAGAGTGGATGCAAAAAATGTGGTATATCTACACAATGGAGTACTATTCAGCCATTAGAAACAATGAATTCATGAAATTCTTAGGCAAATGGATGGAGCTAGAGAACATCATACTAAGTGAGGTAACCCAGACTCAAAAGGTGAATCATGGTATGCACTCACTAATAAGTGAATATTAACCTAGAAAACTGGAATACCCAAAACATAATCCACACATCAAATGAGGTACAAGAAGAAAGGAGGAGTGGCCCCTGGTTCTGGAAAGACTCAGTGAAGCAGTATTCGGCAAAACCAGAACGGGGAAGTGGGAAGGGGTAGGTGGGAGGACAGAGGAAGAGAAGAGGGCTTACGGGACTTTAGGGGAGTGGGGGGCTAGAAAAGGGGAAATCATTTGAAATGTAAATAAATTATATCGAATAAAAAAAAAGTATCCCCTACATTGCCTATTACTCCCTGACCAAGCCCACCAACAAAAAAAAAAAAAAAGAATCCTTGGGAGAAGAAACATGAGTAGGAAGAAAGGGATTAATAGGTAAACCTTGGTGCTATCAGTCACTAGACAGAAAATAGATGAGTGAATTCTTTTTTGACTCTGACCATATGACAAGATATGAAAAATGTGGTCCTTATGAGTCCAAGTAGCTGTTGAGTTCATAATAATGACTTTGTTACTGACACCTCTTAGCAATGGCAGTAACTAACAGGATGGTCAACAGTACAGGCACATGGGGCCCAAAATCATTCCGTGACAGAGAGAAAATGCGTTGATCTCTTAAACATTTGGAGAAATCAACAGAGCAGCAAGAACCAGATAAAGATGACAGCTCTACCCTATGGCAAGGACATAAGGACATAAGAGAAAAATGCACCACAGAAGGAAAGTACTTCATTGTGTAGGGTGGGCAATGGTACAATTCAGACCCCTACTTGATCTCTAAGTAGAAACAAGCCTCAATACCCAGTGTCTCCTACATCACCACCATCCACTAATTCTCAAAGTATCTCTGGTTGTTCTGGATGTGGGCAGTAGAATCGGTCTGCTTATGCTTAATCTTGACTCTATATTTAATCTTGATGGGCTTCTCCGTTTTTCTCTGTAAAATGAGAATAAAAATAAAATATTTCAGGGCTTAAAGCAGAGCCTGGCCCATAACGAAATGCAGTGAGATCTGCTATTTTGACTCTATCCTCTCCGCAGTCACGCTTCGCCGTCCTTATTGCCTGCCTCTCCCGGGGTGCCTAGTTCTCTTTTCTTGCTTGTTTCTTCTTCCTTAACCACTTTGCCCCACCTGCCTATCCACCTTGCCCTTCAAACCAGTCTGTTCTTTTATTTCTCATTCGCAGTTTCTTCTGCCCTGTCTGTCAACAGGAGACGCTTCCACTTCCTCAGCTGCTGGTATTTGGATACCAGCACCTGAGGTAGGCTCTGCTGCCCCTGAAGTTGAGTGGGCATGTCAAAGTCCTGACACATCCTGGGAATAGATAACTCAAAAGTCATTCTATTAAATTGTTCCTGAATGGATAGCAGGGGACACGTTGCAAAGGGAACACAGAAGTGAGAGGATATGGAGATTTATAGCAGATGCTGCTTCTGTAGTGGCCAAGAACCCTGGAATGATTCTGCAAGAGTGACCAGCTCTCTCCTGAGCCCTCATCCACACACAGGTGCTCAGACACTGACAACATTTATGGTGGCTAGTGTTTCAATGTAACTAAATCCATTTCACCTGCCTTATCTACACTTTCATCCCTTCCTGCTTACCCAGACCAGAGAAATCCTGTCTCCTGAGAATGAATCTTAAGTGCTTGCATACATACATCATGCACACACACACACACACACACACACACACACAAACACACACAAATAGTTTATATATTTATGCTGAGGTCCTGGCATTCTTTTTATAATTCCCATGTCCTTGATGACATAGATCATCAAAAATAATTTTCGTTCAAAGTATCTCCTTAAGGAAATTATCTAAGATTAAAACATTATAAAAGCAAATATATATATATATATATATATATATATTATATTTATTCATTTAAAAAGGAATATGTATTTGTATATATACATATACAGATATATATATCAGGAGATTCTAAAGTATAAGTCCTCAAACTTCATCCAACATGAATTATATTATGTACTTTTTGCAAAAACCAATATGTATTGCACATTACAGCAAGGCTGACTGAGTTCTTCAGCAATGTGAAAGTCTCCCCATTGACCATGTAGTACTCAGCCACATTCTGTGATGGTACACATAGTAAACACCTTACTTCAAAAACTCCAGAAATAGTTCTGGAGTGGCAGTGGAAATAAATCTTGAGTATTGGACCATTTGTCTTTAGTACCCAGGCTCTGTGGTTCCCAGCTCATCAGTTTCTAAGCCTGGGAAAGCTCAATAAAACCCCAGCAAAGGGCAATGACCCTAGTGATATAAAGACCTTTGATGATGGCAGCATACACAGGGGTTTCAAACTCAAATGTTGCTGGGGCCAAGAAGTAATAAATATACGTGAAAGGGTTCAGAACTGCAAAACACTTGAGTGCTTATAGCCTTTCCAAGGACAGAGATGGTCCTTAGTGCAAACTGGTGCCCAGTGCTCAGAAACGAAAGACTAAATCTCTCTAAGTACTCCTTCAATTTTTCTTATTTTATTCCAAAGAAATGAAACATAGACATAACTGTCAACAAGTAACTTGACTTTTGAAAAAATCATAAGGGTTTTAAACAAAACATGTTTGCAAACATGAGTCACCTGACTATCCAAGGTCCAAGAACATAGTTAGATGTAACATTGCATAACCTTTCAACTCTGTCTTTCTATCCATAAAATGAAGCTACCCATGAGAAGATAATTTAAGAGAGTAAATGTATTGCTACAAGGAAGAAAAAATGAAATATTGGTCACAAAGTAAGTATTATTATTTGATGGTATATTTTTATACTTTCATGCAGTTCCCTCTGAATGAAAAAAGATTTTAATAGAAATACCCTGTGCCTGGGCTTTTCCATATTTGATAGCATCCAATTTCAGTTAAAAGCCTTGTACATCCCTCGAGTTACATCGAAAAGGAGCCATCTTTCCCTGTTGCAATTCATGACAGTAGAGAATGTTACCCAAGGAAGTCAGTGTGCTGCTAGGGTTTGTAGAATTATCATTGGCAGATAAAGGAAGTATCTCTTTGACTCAGTCCTGGAAATTCCACTAATTAGAATGGCCTCTGTTACTGCCTCACTGTGCCCAGGTCAAGGTTCACCATGCTTTTTCTCTGCATCCAAAAGACAAGGTGATCAACTTCAGCCCGGAGGAAGCTTTCAGCTGTAGGCACAGTGTCACACTGTCCATTTGTATTCACCATGTATCTTTGAAGCTAATTCACAGACTACACCAGGTATTTTACAAAGCACCTTCTAAGGACACATTTCCAGGGTGGATCTGGCAAAGTAAACATCATAGAAAAACAGGAGTCTATGCCCCAGATTTTTTCTGAATCGTGATACGCGAATGTAACATCCCCTTGTTTGTCAAGGTGTTCCCTTAAAGTGTTAGCACTGGCATCAGCTTGCAAGACATGCAGAGCCTTGGACCTCACCAGACATACGGATTTGGAATCATTGCCACCAGGCTATGTGTCAACTGAAGTTTAAGAGTCAATTAGCAAATGTATTCTAATTTCCCAGACTGGATGTATGCTTGGGAAAGAACCATGGAGAAGACTTTACTTGTGATATCATAGAAAAGTATTTAACTGCTTGATAATTTATTCAAGGAATAAATATAAAAAGAATTTTCAAAATGTCAGAAGCCAGTCCTAGACATACTTAAAGATTCCAAAAAATGTCAACGGAAATTGGAAGTATTCCTGGGTTCAGGCCCAGCTCATTGAGTGCTGCTTTAAGATGAGACTTTGGCTTCTGGCTGATGTATTGATGTCAAACAGCGTAGCTGCCGGGACTCACTGCTGACTCCTCCAGAGAGCCAGTAAGAATACCACTATGTTGGTATAGCAACAACATCCGAGCAAGTTGCTAAGTCCAATTGGCCAGAAAATATCTTATCACTGGCAGCCCTGCTCATCTCAAAGGACAAAAGAAGCAGGCAAGTCAGCCATACTATGGGGGATGGGGAGAAGGAAACGGGAAAAAACACAAGGAAAGAAAGTAACAAAGGGAAAGAAGATAGGAAGAAAACATGGAAGGAGGGAGGGAGGAAAGGAGGGAAATAATTATCAGGATGTTTTCTTGAATCTTCCGCTTCCATCTTCTTTTTCTAGTTATTGAAAAAGATTCTTGGTACTGAGCCACCCAGGACTTATAAAGCAGGAGAGAGGAAACCTGTCAATGAGACCTCTGGAGAGAGGTGGGGAGAGGCACAGCAATAGACAAGTAGGGACCTACATCCAAGTGACTAAATTCTATCGCAAGTCATTCTTTAGCTTCTTTTGAGCCCACCTAGGCATATTCTATGCATTTGCTGAGTCTCTTCTTCCAGCTGTAGTCAGGCAAGGGAAGGTGGAGGGTGGTCCACTGTATGGTTTCCACTTCCCTGGTCCAGGATTCCTTGTTCTGCCGGCATAGCTGCAAAATAGTGACCCTGCCCAGTCAGTAGGACAGCACAAGGATTCTAATATTAGGGGTGTATTGAAGTCTGTAGAGAAAAAATAAGTTTATAAAATTAATTTCTCTACTTTCCTTTAAAGACTGAACTTTGCTTCTAAATTCTCTATTAAGTAATATATTTCTGAAAATAGTACATGTGTAACACACATACATACATACATACATACACACACACACACACACACACACACACACACTGCCTGTTTGAAGAAATCTCTTAATTTGATTGGTCAGGAATGGTGGCTCATGCCTTTAGTCCCAGCACCCAGAAGGCAGAGTCAGAAGGGTTTCTTTGGAATCTAGGCCAGCCAGGTCTATAGCATGAGTTGCAAGTCAGCCAAGGCTATATTGTAAGAGCCTATCTCAAGAACGAGGAAGAGAACAAAGATAAAAAATTATTACTAATTTGAAATGCACCATCATGACTTAGTTCATCTCATGCTGTCTGGGCTATAGCCCAAAGCTGTCATTCTTCAAGGCCTTCAGATGTCATAGAACACATTAAAATATTTTTAGATAAACCTGTGTACCTAGAACCACGCTAATTAAGCTAAACCTGTAATACTAAAAATTCTAGAGAAAAAAATCAATTAACCATGTTAATCCTGTCATTATGTGACCAGTACAGGAGTTTCTGTGATACTTGTTCATGATGGAACACGTACAAATGGTACTTAAAACTACAATCATAACATGTTCTCAGAACAATTTTTCATTTAGTAATTGAACCTTCAGGAAAACTTCCATAGCAAGCATTGTCTCTGCACCATAAGTCATTGAAATTGAAGAAAAGCTTTTTGTCAGCTCAACAGTGACTCAGAATGCATTACCCCCTTGCAGGAAAGCCAAGCTTCTGTCTTGAAGCTACAGAGCAGAAAGTTGAGGCCCCTGGAGAACCTCTCAGGAGTGCCCCAGTTGCTTCATCCCTCAGTTTTTAAAGCAACCCTTTCCTGAGCCTCCCTCTCTAAGCGTGAGGAGGTGGCCTCACCCTGACCAAGAAGCTCTGCGAGCAGAAATGCCCCTTAATTCTCCCTTGTGGGTGGCTATGTCCGCTACTTACCTTCTCTTTAATACAGACCACAGTTTGAAACCATTTTATTTTCACCTGTTTGTTCATTTTGAACTGTCTCCCACTTCACTCTGACTAGCCAGCAAAGGTTCCAGGAAGTTAGAAATCATAGCTTGTTCCACTTTATCTTGAATGCCTAGCACAGCTTATGACAGGGCTCAACAGATAATTTTGATTTAAATTAATGAATGTTCTTCCAAAGCAAACCAGAGCAGAAAAGAAAGCAAGGCTGTGGACAGCCTTTCAGCTTCTGCTCTGCCTCATAATTTTGTCTTCCAGACCCTTTGCTTCCTCTGGTGGTTTTTAGCAAGTGAGTGGACAGCATTTCCACACTCTAGCAAAACACTAGAATGCAGTTCAATTACTGTGGTTGCATTTAAAGCTGTGATGTGAAAAATATCAAACAGGAACTACTTCTTCACAGCATAACACTAGGATGTATATTTTCGAAATATTCCTTGTGACTAGCGTAGCTGCATTGTTAAGGGAAAAGACTAAAAAGAGGCACTCTTGGACACTGTTTTATACCCTCGAAGCAGGCCTTTTTTTTTTTTTCTTTTCTTTCTTTTTTTTTTTTTTTTTTTTTTTTTTTGGCTCAGCCTGTATCATACAGTCTGGAGTATCAAGGTCAGATTTTCCAAGGGAAGCCAAAAAGCGCTGTCAGAAAACAAAGATCTCTAAGCATTGTTTACTCAGTGGTTCTAGCAGCCATCTCAGCACCTGGCAAGAACAATGCATGCTGGGCAACCTGCCTGTTAATGAAAAAATTAGAATGTCTTTTTCTAACTCCTGGACATAGACCTAATTCTTAAATGCCTAAAAATTAATAATAACATGCTAGAGAGTTATACTTAAAATATGCAAAGATGATTTTTATGAGAATAGTGGGGGGGTAGTAATTTAAGAAAATAGTTGATGTACCATCATCTCTTAAAAATTGAGATTAAGAACTTTTTAAATCCTGGAAGCATTAAAATTGCAGTGCCATCAAAACTATGCAAACAAATGTGCTCTAACATATGCCGTTGAAATCTTGACTTTTTGTTTAATAGACCACTTAGAATAATTCCTCATATTGGACAAGATTAGATTTTGTTCTCTTTCTACTTTCTAAGTGAATACAAATGGTTTAGCTATTTATTTTCATTTTTATTCTTCCCTGGCTCAGGTTCTTGCTCTTGTGGGCCAAGTCACTCCTATCTCCAAAAGGGAAATCCCAGAGAGCCAACTGTGGAGTCCTGTGGTTAGGACGTTATCTTAGTAACTTAATGAATGTAAAGAACATATGGAGCCTGCCAAGATGCTTATGCCAAATTCTACCAGTGTGCTAAAAGAGAGTATATGCTGGGTAAACTAACACTAGAGGGGAAAGAGAAAGAGAAGATGATAATTCTCATTCCAACTTGGGGAAGTTAGATATGAGGGGCAAGGCTTGACAGAGGAAGCCACCGAATGGAGGACTGGCTAGGAGAGCCTCCTGTGTAGCCATGCCCTCAGAGGGTTCCCTCTGCTGACTTATGAAACACACCAGTACAGAGACAAGAAACTTGGTGTGGCCACGTGCCCCAATGAGCAAGTCTTGGCTAAGGTATTCAAGTTGGTCCTCATCCAGAGTCCTGAGTTCCTGGAAAACACTTGGCATTTCTATGAATATCTGTGAGCTTCTGTTTCCTTGGCTGTATATGAGCATAGTCACTCACGGGATTACTGCAAAAGTCAAACCCGAACCCTACAGAAATGCCAGAGGATGTAAAAGGAGTGGGACGTGCTCATTACTGGAGTAATGGTCAGCATGGTGGTTTCTTTTCAGTAGAAGAACGTGCTTTCCCTGAAACTGCCAATGACATATAAACCAAACTTTTTTTTATTATTAAGACATTATGTAGACTGTATTATTTGTCCCAATCCTTCATCTCTACTCTGTATTCATGTCTAATTGTTTCTGCCAGTGGAATAGGATATCATGAATAACATTGACAGTTCCATCCCTAGACCCCTTTTACCCCTAACAGCATGAGAACATGCCTCAGGAATTCTTCTGATCCAAGTCGATAAGGAGCTAGATGAAAGAGACAAATAGACTGGGAGTGTATGCATAGAGAATGGCGTCATCTCAGGACACCCCAAAACCAAGTTTTCAGAGCAAAGGATATTTATTTGCCCAGAAGGATCAAAGAGCAGGGAATAAGAGGCAAGACAGGAGATAGAAGAGAAGGGATATTTGTCAGCCCCCAGTGGGGCTGGAGAATGGACAACAAGGAAAGGAATGCCTCTGGATAGAGAGGAAACAGATGTGGCCTCTGGGGAAGTGATGTCTTAGAAAGTAAAAGGGGAAACCCTATGTTATAATGATACATTTAATTTTAAATGGAAATGTTAGGTGAGTCAAAGGGATTTTTTTTTATTGCCAGATTTCAGGAGGAGGACATAGTGACATAAAGGAACAGACCTTTGTGTCCAGCTTTAGGAATGCAGTATAACAGTTTTTAGCAAGGCAGCAGGAATGGGGGAAAAGGGCAAGGCCTGCCAGAGCCATGTTTGCCATCCTCGGGCTGGAAAGAGTCCCTTCAAGGTACATATGGTTATTATAACAATCTACAGAGATTCTCGCACATTCTCCCATACCTATCTCAGCCATATTCTACAGTCATAGAAAAAGATTTGAGCAATGACAGTGACATGGCCATGGCAATAAAGCAAATTGTTGTCCAGCTTTAGTTGTGTAAATAAATTTACATGTCAAAGCTCACAAAATTTTATCTTCAGAAGTACAAAGAAACTAAACATACTTCATCTTTAATGTGTATACTGTGGTTGCTTTAGAATTTGTTTGGGGAGCACTCTAAAATTAAGTAGGAAAATGAATTCCAAAGTGCCTGGTCAATAATGAGCAATCAATATATATTACTTAAAAGTTATTGAACAACAATTGGAGGTCAGCATGCAGAAGAATGCGAATTGATCCATTCTTATCTCCATGTACTAAACTTCACTCCAAGTGGATCAAGGACCTCCATGTAAAACCAGACACACTGAAACTAATAGTAAAGAAACTGGGGAAGACCCTAGAGGACATTGGCACAGGGGAAAAGTTCCTGAACAGATCACCAATAGCTTATGCTCTAAGATCAAGAATTGACAAATGGGACCTCATAAAATTACAAAGTTTCTGTAAGGCAAAAGACACTGTTAAAAGGACAAAACGTCAACCATCAAATTGGGAAAGGATATTCACCAACCCTATATCTGATAGAGGGCTAATATCCAATATATACAAAGAACTCAAGAAATTAGATCCCAGGGAACCAAATAACCCTATTAAAAAATGGGGTACAGATCTAAACAAATAATTTTCACCTGAAGAAATTCGGATGGCCGAGAGGCACCTTAGGAAGTGCTCAACATCATTAGTCATTAGGGAAATGCAAATCAAAACAACCCTGAGATTTCACCTTACACCAGTCAGGATGGCTAAGGTCAAAAACTCAGGAGACAGCAGGTGTTGGCAAGGATGTGGAGAAAGAGGAACACTCCTTCACTGCTGGTGGGGCTGTAAGATGGTACAACCACTTTGGAAATCAGTCTGGCGGTTCCTCAGAAAACTGGACATGACACTTCCGGAGGACCCTGCTATACCTCTCCTGGGCATATACCCAAAGGATTCCCCGGCATGCAATAAAGACACATGCTCCATTATGTTCATAGCAGCCTTATTTATAATATCCAGAAGCTGGAAAGAACCCAGATGCCCCTCAAAGGAGGAATGGATACAGAAAATGTGGTATATTTATACAATGGAATACTACTCAGCAATTAGAAACAATGAATTCACAAAATTTTTAGGCAAATGGTTTGATCTGGAAAATATCATCCTAAGTGAGGTAACCAAGTCACAAAAGAATACACATGGAATGCAATCTCTGATAAGTGGATATTAATTAGCCCAGAAGCCCTGAATACTCAAGGCACAAATCGCATAACAAATGACTCCCATGAAGAAGTATGGAGAAGGTCCTGATCCTGGAAAGGATTGATCTAGCATTGGAGGGGAATATAAGGACAGAGGAAGAAAAGGAGGGAGGTGATTGGAGAATTGATGGAGAGAAGAAGGTTTATGGAACATATGGGGAGGGGGGATCCAGGAAAGGGGAAATCATTTGGAATGTAAACAAAGAATACAGAAAATAAAAATATTTAAAAAATGAAAAAAAGTTATTGAACAAAAACAAAATCAAGCAGCATTTTGTATTTTCATCTCACTGAAAAAATTATGCCAATTCATAAATCACTTGCCTTTTATCTATAACTAATATTATACATTATTTATTACTGTTATGATTTGTTAAGCTAACTGTTGTGTATATGAAAAATAGTAGATTGATTTTGGGGGGGTGAATATTTAAAACCTAGGAATTCGGTTTTAAATCTAGAACATCTAGAACTATCTCACATGACATTCTCAAACCCAAAAACATTATGTTATGTTAGATATTTAGAGGAAAGTCTTTCCTCTTCTTCTCAAAGCAGAACAGTAATATAGTAATATTCTTTGTTTTATACACTCTCCAAATGTGTGATGAATCTAAGCATTGCTTCTTTCTTATCAAACATATTTATGTATTGTGGATAGTCCCAAAGCCAGAGCACAGTGGTAACTGAAGATTCAGCATCATTGAACAGAATCTTGGATTTCTTTCTCGTCTTTTCAATTGGAATTTGTGATTAAGCTCTATTATTCGGATCTGACTTATACCTTAGGAATGGACTAACAAGAAATCTGCTCATGTCTCTGGACCATTTGTTCCATATAGTCCTCACATTGTTTTCTCATTCAAGTGTGTGTATGTTTGTGAGTTTACCAGACCTCAGCATTCTCATGTGGCTTCACAAAAACAGATCGTGCCAGGCTGAAATTTCTTGCTTACAGTCTGACTCTCCCCATTTTGGTGGCCATGAAGCCACAAAGAGGTCTCCTATTAAGAAAAGTACAAATGTTGCCATAAAGCTCTCTCTGTTTTTTTAATCTTTTATTTTTTCATTTATTTAAAATAGATTCTTTTCTCATACAGTATTTCTTGATTACAGTTTCCTCTTTCTTTACTACCCCCAGTCCTCCCCTCTAGATTTACTCCATTTATGTCTATCATTAAAAATGAATTGGCTTCTGAGAGAAAACAAGCAAATGTGACAAAATAAAATATAATATCAAACAAAGACCATCAAATCAAGGCTCAACAAGGCATCCCGACAGAAAGAAAGTAGCCCCAAGAACAAATACCAGAATCAGAGACCCACTCATTCACACACTCAGGAGTCCAGTGAAAACATTAACCTGAAAGTTGTAATACACAGAGAGGACCTGATGCAGACCTGAGAGGGTCCTGTGCCTTCTGCTTCAGTCTCTGTGAGCTCACAAGAGCCTTGCTCCCTTGATTCAGAGGAACTTGTTTTCCTGCTGTCTTTTATTCCCTCTGGCTCTTACACTCTTTCTGTCTCCCATTCCATGGGGTTCCCTGAGCTCTGAGGGGAGGGATTTGATGAAGATATCTCATTTGGAGTTTTGTGTTTCAGTATTTCAAGCTCTCTCTCTCTCTCTCTCTCTCTCTCTCTCTCTCTCTCTCTCTCTCTCTCTCTCTCTCTCTCTCCATCTCTCCATAGTGTCTGGCTTTGAGTCTGCATTTTTTTCCCATCCACTGCAGAAAAAAGCCTCTCTGATGATGGCTGAATAAGACGCTGATCTATAAATATAACTGAATATCATTAGGAGTCATTTTATTGTTACTTTGTTGTTGTTGTTGTTAGACAAGTAGTACTTGGTTTTTACCCTAGGTCTCTGGGTTATCTATTCACTGAATCTTGGTCACCCAAACGGTATGGGGTATGGGTTCCATCTCGTGGAGTGGACTTTAAGTCTCATCAGACATTGGTTGGTTGCTCCTACAAGTTCTCTACCACCATTCTTAGCAGATCTTGCAGGCAGAACAGATTATAGGTCTTTGTAGCTGGGTTGGTGTTTATGTTTCTCTTTTGGTAGACTATAAAGTACCTTTCTACATCACAAACATGAGTTGAGGTGAAGGTGCCATGTAGTCTCTAGCTCAGTTTCCCCATGTTCAGTGAGTTGTGTAGATGTCCTCCACAAAGTGGCCCCAGAAGTCATTTTTCAGAGAGCAAGCCATTGTTTTAGCAACAGACAGGGTTGTTTGGGGATTTTCATGAGACCCTTTTGGACAACATCTCAATTGAATGCAACCCAGTCTCAGTCCTGGAAGACTTGTTTGGTGACAAGAGATGGCCAGTTGGGACTCTGTTATCCCCATAGTTAGGAGACCTCGCTAGGATCATCTTCATATATTTTAGGGAGTTTCCACTGTACTTTGCTTCCATACTATCCCTCAAATGCCCATCAATTCTAAGTGTCTCTCCACACATCATTCCCTTTCTCAACACTATCTCCTGTTCCCCTCCTCACCTGACCCTCCTGTTCCTGTCTTGCCCTGGACCCTAGTGCTTGCATAAAATTGGTTCTATTTACCCCACACAGGGAGATCCATGAGTCTTCCCTAGTTCCTTGCTCTACACCTAATCTTTCTGGGTCTATGGATTGTAGGTTGAATATCACTTATTTAATGGCTAATATCCTTATACAAGTGAATCATACCATATTTCTCTGGATTTCTGAAGATGAGTTATTTGTAGCTCCATCCATTTGCTTACAAATTTCATGACATCTTTTTGTTGTTGTTGTTTTGTTTTGTTTTAAACAGCTGAGCAAATATTCCATTGTGTAAATGTACCACATTTTCTTCATTCATTCTTTGGTTGAAAGCTCTCTCTTGATGAGCACAAAGTATATCCATTTTAGTAATCCGGAATATTTCTAAAATTATGTCAACTCAAATTAGCTGGTACTTCTCCTTTGTTAAAGAAAAAGAACAGAGAGGAATTCGTTCCATGTGCATGACCCATTTTTATCCTAATGAAGTCTGTCTTCAAATAGCATTTGTAGTATTTTTATCGTTCAGCCTACCACTTGTATGTGTCTCTTTAAGCCTAAAACAACCTATCTTTTCAACTGAGAATTAACTGTTTGAATGAACATAAGACTTAGTCCAGCTTTCTTCTGATGTCTAAGTATCTGGGTAATTTTCAACAGTACTACTTCCAGGGAAGTAAGTATAAATGATGGCAGATTAGAGTTCAGTGTTGAGTTAGAGATATTTCCATTCTAAATCATAACAGTAAAGTATTATTTACCATTTTGTCTCCTTCGTTGCTAAAGTCAGAGGTCTGGAGGCAACTCAGCTGCTACAATAGCTTCAGAGCTACTACACAGTTCTAAAACCAATACACACATCTAAAGTGTAAATTTCTGGTTGTCATATGATGCAGACTCACGTGATGTTTTGCTGAAGAAAGATCCATAAGAGGACACTTGATGTTTAGAAAGAGTATAAATAGGACCCAATAGACAGTGACAGGGCACTTGCATAGCTAGTCATGTAACTTTTCATTGGTCTCAAGTCTTCACTGATCTTCACTTCTTTGAGAGAGGCACAGCAGAGAACTCCTGATATTTTGGCTGGTTCTGCTTGTTCCCTCTGACTTGTGACAATTTGGAGGAGGCCTGTCCGTTTCTGCTGGATCGTGTCACCATGAATTGTGTTTGGTGACATGTTTGAACTAGACTGTTGGTATCCTAATACTATTGAGCTTGACTGCTGGTATCCTGACAATGGAGGTTGGAATCCCGCCAAAGAACTACTTCCAAACAGATATACTTCCCCATTGTCCTAATACCTATCTTTTCTCCACTACCTTTGGACAGTGGGCTAAAAGGGGGTCAAAGCATTTGAGAACCCTTATTAAAGTAGAATTACTAAAGTAAACTCCAAGCTTACACACATCAGTTAGTGTGACAACATGAGGCAGCAAAATATAGTTTACAGTTTCCTCTGAGATTGAAACTTTACATTCTGCAGGCAAGCTCTTTAAGCAGGAAAGTAAATAACTCAAAATAGCTTCAGGAAGTCCCTGAAACTGACAAGACTCAGTATGTCCTTTCCTGTCAGAGTAAGCAATAAAAGCTGAGTCACTATCAAAGTCTCGAACTGAGCGGTAAAGAAAAGTCTCAAACTGAGTGGTAAAGAAAAGTCTCAGACAAACCAACCTGAGGAGAAGGCTCTGAGATCACACCAACTTTTTGATAGGAATGGAAGCCTGCTGAGCTGTCTGGAATAGGGTTGGATCAATAGTCACTTGTGGGGAAATTTTTCCAACTTATTGAGCTGCCTGCAGACTAAATGGTATTCTTTAGCCTTTGGAGGGGCTGAGAAAGGGTTTGGTGATGTTGCTGTCTTTTGAGTCATATTTGTTCCTGTAAGTAACCTCTAATCCATATTGCTGTAAGTAACCCCAGTAAAAGTCATTAGTTCACAAAATTGGACTTTAGTAGTATCTAGGCTTTGGTCTGTTGTGGGCTCCTACTAAGGGGTGAGTAGAATCTGCTCAGAAAAAAATTATCACACAACGATAGCAGATATATGAAGAGTTTCAGAGCTATATTTTTGTTCCAATTTTGCTAATAAAAGACTTTTTTAAAAAAATTACTTGGCTAGACTAATTTCTAAACCTATATATTCAAGGTGTTACCTTTAGCTATCTAATTCAGATGGTACAGTGCTCATTGCTTTAAGTGTAACAGTTAAAAATCTTACTGATGTTAACGCTTTAACAAACTTGGTGTTGTTTGGTCTGTGTAATATTACTCAATAGAAGTTTATGTGGACTATTAGTGTGAACTACTAATACAAAAAATGAGAGGCTAATGCCAAATATTCCTCTAGATGAGCTTCTTAATTCTCAACCAGTGCTTTGTAGTTGGCCAGCATTGTCCAAGTGGCTTCTGTAGAAAACAAACATGTGATATGAAAATGATATTGCTTTGGTCTTTATGATGACAGGTGTATTCTAAAAAATAAATGTTAGAGCAAATTACCCAATGTATGTGCAGGATCAAAAGTTAGGCAGACTTCTGTATAGGTAGAGGTCAGTTAGACAATAAGGCCATGACTTGGTAATGAAGGTGGTCAACTTCCAGGGTGGCCAACTTCTCCCTTACCCTCCTGGCCTGAGAAAAAAAGCCTGCCACTTAAAACCAAAGGCCTTTTCTCCGGCCAGTAGAGCCCTCTGTGGCTAGATGTCTCCACATGTTCAAGGTCAAATAAGGACATATTTACACAACAGTTGTGGGCCCATCAGTCATCCTGTCTTTCTTCAAACTATCCAGCCATAAATTAGGGAGGAAGGGCCTTTAGGGACTTAGAAAGCCCCAGCCATGGTGAGAATTCTGGAATTTTGGTTTCTTTAAAAAACACAGAAGTATTCTAAGAATGTGTTTTTGTTTTAATCTCAGATGTGGGGACATGAGTTGCTTCAGACTGTCTGAGACTATGATCTGTCTCATGTTCTAGCAGAACATGCTTTTGCTAGCTGCATAAAGTTTGGGTTTTTTTTTCTTTTTTTTTTCTTTTTGTTTTTTGTTTTTTTGTTTTTTGTTTTTTGTTTTGCAATTGTGTGATGTTTTCATAGGGTATATAAGTGCTGGGGCCCCAAGAGGCATGATTAGTGGTTGGTTGTTGTTTAGGGAGGTTGGCTGCATTTTATTAGTGGCCATGGTCAAAGAAGAAACAAATGGAAAGAAATTAGATTCAGGAATTTTTCTAATTTCTCTTTCCCTTCTAGTCCTGTTTCTCTCCTATCTGGTGTTAGCAGCTGAAACTGGGGAGATAAAAGAAGAATCCAAAAAGTAGTAAAGACCAGCTACCCGCAGCCTTTAAGAAGAGACTAAATTTTTGGCTTCCCAAGTCTCCCCCTCTGTGGAGGGTCTTCTTCTTTGGCCCTGCTACATGTGTGTGTTTCCTAATCTCCAATAAAAAAGCCTTTCTTTAGCTGCTAATTCTATCTGCTGCTGTCTGCTGTGTTCAAAATTTGTCTACTTCTACCTGTCAAGCTCAAATTTTTTACTGACTATTAATTCCTGAACTGGCAGAGAAAACAAACCTGATTAAGACACATAGATTGTAACAGCAGTATTAAGGTAAGGCTTTGGGGGCAGTAATTAAGTTCTGAGTAAATAAGTAAGTTCAGGAGTCATGGCTGGGGCTCATGACGTCATCGTGAAGAGGTCTAGGGAGCCACTTTGACTCATCTGTCCTTTGAATACATGTCAAGAACTGCTCATCCTGAAAGAAGGCAACAGCGTTCATCTAGTGTCTGGATCTCGGACTTTATATCCTCCAGACCTAGGAGCAATAAATGTCCATTGTTTATAAGATGCTGTGTGTATGGTATTTTGTCATAGTATCTTGGATGGACAAAGACAATTACTATATAATATAGGTTCATAGTTTAAGACATTGGCATTCTCTAAAACAAAGAAAAATTTTAAAGTTACTTAATTCAAAAAAATCTATATACTTGAAGAAAATATTTTCAAAGGACTCATCTGTTAAGAAAACTTTCATGCAAAATAGGGAAAGAGTGTTCAAGTTCAATAATACAAGAAGAAACCTAATTCTAATATGGACCATAGAATATATCTAATAAAAAATTAGAAAGAAATGGAAAAAAAAGTTGTTCTTAGGATAATTTTAATACCTGAATTGTAAAAGAAGTTGTAAAATCTCCTTTTCAAATAATAATCATTATTTTATAACTTTAATTTCAAATGGTACATTAGGAAAAGTTATATTTTTTATTATTTTATTATATCAAAGATAAATTTTAAAATCCGGTAACTCATATACTACATAAAAGATGTCTGAATGTCTTTACCAGAAGAGTCTGAATGTATTTACTATCTTTTAGGATTTATCCACACACATGGACTTCTTGTTTTAATCTACCATCTACTAATTGTAATTATAGTAAGTGAATTTTACAGTTATCTATTCTTGGGTCATTTAGTTAGCCAAGATGACAAAGTGCAAGGTCATTTATGTTTCTTGGGCAACATAAACATAAGAAAAGAGAACATATTGAAATTATTAGGAACTCTTGAACCAGGTGGCTTCAATCTCAAATCCACTATGCATATGTGAGACTTCTAGTCAATTGATTTATATCTCTGCACTTAGTCTCATCAAATATAAAGATTATACCTATTTTATAAGGCAGTTGTACAATTTTCATAAGAACATATTGAAAGCACTCAAAGTCCGCATATCAGTTTCTGCTATTACTGTTACTATTGTGTTACAAAGGGGTTAATGAATGTTATTTCACTCAAGTGTTCTCAAGGGAAAGTTAGAATTTCCAAGTATTATATTAGAGAAATTCTTAAGTATCAGCATCTACATTTCAGATGCTATGGCTTTCTGATAGCCTCAAGGCTGATGATTTGGCCTGAAGGAAAATATAACCAAAGCAGTTGGCACAAAGTTTATGGCTTCAGGCTTAAACCCTTAGACTCCGCAGATTTTCTTGTTGTAACTACTTGGGAGAGTAGCAGTTAACAGATGAATCTTGCTGCTTTTTGACATTTCCTTTAAGAGCAAAAACAGCTTTGAAGATTTTTCTGGAATTGTAAGTGCTCCCATCTCTTTTACCATTTAGCTATTAAATATAAGGGGGATAGGAAGAATTTCTGATAGTTTCTTCTGTCAGTATAGTAGCAATTATTATTTCATTTACTGAATGCTAGACACTATTAACATATTAATTCTTCAAATATTCTTCAAAGCTATTGACTTAATGGCATTAATGTTAAATCACTAAGGCTATTTCCCATATTGGTAGAATTTGTCCCCCTTGGGTAAAGTTTCAAACCAAGGATTTCAAAGAATATAAAAACTAAAAAAACAACATTGCACAACAAATCTGTATAGAAATCTCATACAACAAACACATGGAGCAGTCAGCTTTAAGATCAGAAGAAATCATTTATAGCTAAATGGGAAACTAAAGCTTAAAGGCAGATCCTGATTTTATCACTAAATTGCGTGACTCCTGAAGTAGTCAAGTGAATGGCATTCAATCGGTCATAAAGAGCTGGACTCGGGCATCTTCTTTCTGCTCATAGGAGCCATTTCTCACTTACTTTTCCCTTTTGCTCTTTGATAGGAAAAGAGAAAATGGAATACAGTAGGTGAGGAAAATAAAAAAAAAATGCTCTGAGTATTCCTGAAGATGAAAGATATCTATCTAGCCAACATACAGTCAACAGGTAGATGCTCAAATTTGAATAGCAAATGCAAGTGACCTTGGATGCTATGGAAAAGGAGTTCAGTGCCCTCTGGTGGAGCAGGAAAGGGGGCCATTTGCTTTGCCTTCTGAATCTTAAGAGTTCATTATCCAAGCCTTGCCTTTTTCCACTTCTGGATTATAACATTGTCAGCTTAAGTACAATATTGAAAAGATAAGGAGAGAGGGGGCAGCCCTGTCTAGTCCCTGATTTTAGTGGGATTGCTTCAAGTTTCTCTCCATTTAGTTTGATGCTGGCTACCGGTTTGCTGTATATTGCTTTTACTATGTTTAGGTATGGGCCTTGAATTCCTGTTCTTTCCAAGACTTTAAGCATGAAAGGATGCTGAATTTTGTCAAATGCTTTTTCAGCATCCAATGAAATGAGCATGTGGTTTTGTTCTTTGAGTTTGTTTATGTAGTGGATTGCATTGATGGATTTCCGTATATTAAACCAACCCTGCATTCCTGGGATAAAGCCTACTTGATCATGGTGGATGATCGTTTTGATGTGTTCTTGGATTCGGTTGGCAAGAATTTTATTGAGTATTTTTGCATCGATGTTCATAAGGGAAATTGGTCTGAAGTTCTCTTTCTTTGTTGGATCTTTGTGTGGCTTTGGTATCAGCGTAATTGTGGCTTCGTAGAAGGAATTGGGTAGTGTTCCTTCTGTTTCTATTCTGTGGAATAGTTTGAAGAGTATTGGTGTTAACTCTTCTTTGAAGGTCTGATAGAATTCTGCACTGAAATCATCTGGTCCTGTGCTTTTTTTGGTTGGAAGACTTTCTATGAGTCCTTCTATTTCTTTAGGCATTATGGGAATGTTTAGATGATCTATTTGGTCCTGATTTAATTTTGGTATTTGGTATCTATCAAGGAAATTGTCCATTTCCTCCAGATTCTCCAGTTGTGTTGAGTACAGGCTCTTGTAGTAGGATCTGATGATTTTTTGGATTTCCTCAGTTTCCGTTGTTATATCTCCCTTTTCATTTCTAAGTTTGTTAATTTGGATACTTTCTCTGTGCCCTTTGGTCAGTCTGACTAAGGGTTTATCTATCTTGTTGATTTTCTCAACATAAGGAGGTCAAAGGGATACAAATTGGAAAGGAAGAAGTCAAACTATCATTATTTGCAGATGACATGATAGTCTACCTAAGTGACCAAAAAACTCCACTAGAGAACTCCTACAGCTGATAAACAACTTCAGCAAAGTGGCAGGTTATAAAATCAACACAAGCAAATCAGTGGCCTTCCTATACTCAAAGGATAAGCAGGCTGAGAAAGAAATTAGGGAAATGATCCCCTTCACAATAGCCACAAACAGTATAAAGTATCTTGGGATGACTCTTACCAAACATGTGAAAGATCTTTATGACAAGAACTTCAAGACTCTGAAGAAGGAAATGGAAGAAGACCTCAAAAAATGGGAAAACCTCCCATGCTCATGGATCGGTAGAATCAATATAGTTAAAATGACCATTTTGCCAAAAGCAATATACAGATTCAATGCAATACCCATCAAAATCCCAACTCAATTCTTCACAGAGTTAGAAAGAGCAATTAACAAATTCATCTGGAATAACAAAAAACCCAGGATAGCTAAAACTATTCTCAGCAACAAAAGAAATTCTGGGGGAATCAGTATCCCTGACCTCAAGCAATACTACAGAGCAATAGTGTTAAAAACTAAATGGTATTGGTACAGTGACAGGCAGGCAGATCAATGGAACAGGATTGAAGATCCAGAAATGAACCCACACACCTATGGCCACTTGATCCTCGACAAAGGGGCTGAAAACATCCAATGGAAAAAAGATAGCCTTTTCAACAAATGGTGCTGGTTCAACTGGAAGTCAGCATGCAGAAGAATGCGAATTGATCCATCCTTGTCTCCTTGTACTAAGCTCAAGTCCAAATGGATCAAGGACCTCCACATAAAGCCAGACACTCTGAAGCTAATAGAAAAGAAACTGGGGAAGACCCTTGAGGACATTGGTACAGGGAGAAAATTTCTGAACAGAACACCAATAGCGTATGCTCTAAGATCAAGAATTGACAAATGGGACCTCATAAAATTACAAAGTTTCTGTAAGGCAAAGGACACCATCAAAAGGACAAATTGGCAACCAACAAATTGGGAAAAGATCTTCACCAATCCTACATCAGATAGAGGGCTAATATCCAATATATATAAAGAACTCAAGAAGTTAGACTCCAGAAAACCAAACAACCCTATTAAAAAATGGGGTACAGAGTTAAACAAAGAATTCTCACCTGAAGAACTTCGGATGGTGGAGAAGCATCTTAAAAAATGCTCAACTTCATTAGTCATTAGGGAAATGCAAATCAAAACAACCCTGAGATTTTACCTTACACCAGTCAGAATGGCTAAGATTAAAAATTCAGGAGACAGCAGGTGTTGGAGAGGGTGTGGAGAAAAAGGAACACTCCTCCACTGCTGGTGGGGTTGCAAATTGGTACAACCACTCTGGAAACCAGTCTGGCGGTTCCTCCGAAAACTGGGCACCTCACTTCCAGAAGATCCTGCTATACCACTCCTGGGCATATACCCAGAGGATTCCCCACCATGTAATAAGGATACATGCTCTACTATGTTCATAGTAGCCCTATTTATAATTGCCAGATGCTGGAAAGAACCCAAGTATCCCTCAACAGAAGAGTGGATGCAAAAAATGTGGTATAGTCAAGAAGTTAGACTCCAGAAAAACTGGAGTTGACTATAGAATAGTACTCTACACAATGGAGTACTATTCAGTCATTAGAAACAATGAATTCATGAAATTCTTAGGCAAATGTTTGGAGCTAGAAAACATCATACTAAGTGAGGTAACCCAGACTCAAAAGGTGACTCATGGTATGCACTCACTAATAATTGGATATTAACCTAGAAAACTGGAATACCCCAAACATAATCCATACATCAAATGAGGTACAAGAAGAAAGGAGGAATGGCCCCTTGTTCTGGAAAGACTCAGTGAAGAAATATAGGGCAAAATCAGAACGGGGAAGCGAGAAGGGGTGGGTGGGAGGACAGGGGGAGAGAAGGGGGCTTATGGGACTTTCGGGGAGTGGGGGGCTAGAAAAGGGGAAATCATTTGAAATGTAAATAAAAAATATATCGAATAAAAAGTAAAAAAAAAAACATTTTCAGCTTAGGGTTGATTTGCAGAAGATATAAACTACTTTCAGAGCAAAGGAGATTTGAAAAGGAGATCCAGGTTTCCTCAGACAAGCAGGCTGTATGTTGGGCTTTGGGAAATGGCTGTGATAGAGCCCCTCTGAGCTGCTCTGCTTGACCACATACCTGCCTGAAGGAAGTAGGGTAATTATGTTTTTCGTGGTATCTGTCTTTAAGAGCCCTCTCTTAGTTTTGCTTTAAATCCTGACTCCCAGTTGCTATAAAATTATCAGTTAGATAGAAGAATTCTGCTGGGGTTTGGAGTCTGATTTCCACGAATAACTACAGAAAAAAAACCCAATATTTTTATTTAAAAATTTTTAATTTTAAATTAAAAGAAAATTTAATAGAAGTGCATTTGATTGTCCAGATCAAATAAAATCTGTGCTGCGAGTGCAAGTGAGTATATGAAACAAAAATCTTAGCATTCTGGAATAGTTTGCCAGACAGAAGACATATTAGAACATTTATTCAGATTCCATATAGCAAATTACTTATGGGTTATAAAGTCAATTTATTTAATGGGCCATGAATCCAATTGATTTTTAGTAAAATATAACAGAGTAAAACAGAACATATATCACTAGATTTTGTGCAGATAATGAGGTTGATTTTGTGAAGTCTTTTATTATGCAAAGTAAGCATGTAGACTACTTGTATTGGATCAATATTTTGATAGTCACTTCATTAAATGGGGGTAGAATACATTTTGAACATCAATATCCAATGTAAACTCAATGAAGATGAAATTATATCTATACTAACTCTATATGTTGTCTTTTCTCTTACATTTTTTATTAGATATTTTCTTTATTTATATTTGAAATGCTACCCCCTTTCCTCATTTCCCCTCTGAAAACCCCCTATCCATCTCCCATTGCCCCTGCTCCCTCCCGCTTCCCTGACCTGACATTCCCCTACCCTGAGACAATGAGCTTTCATGGGTCCAAGGGTCTCTCCTCTCATTGATGTCTGACCAGGCCATCATCTGTTACTCATGTGACTGGAGCCATGGGTCCCTCCATGTGTACCCTTTGGTTGGTGGTTAAGTCCCTGGGAGCTCTGGGAGTACAGAACAAGAACAATAGCTTACGCTCTAAG
Organism: Apodemus sylvaticus; assembly: GCF_947179515.1. Classification (NCBI taxonomy): domain Eukaryota; kingdom Metazoa; phylum Chordata; class Mammalia; order Rodentia; family Muridae; genus Apodemus; species Apodemus sylvaticus. The sequence goes on from NC_067477.1 coordinate 64,993,473, forward strand.
ATCAAGAATTGACAAATGGGACCTCATAAAACTGCAAAGCTTCTATAAGGCAAAGGACACTGCCAATAGGACAAAACAGCAACCAACAAATAAGGAAAAGATCTTTACCAATCTCACATCCGATAGAGGGCTAATATCCAATATACACAAAGAACTTAGGAAGTTAGATTCCAGAGAACCAAATAACTCTATTTAAAAAATGGGGTACAAAACTCAACTGAGGAATACCAAACAGCTGAGAAGCACGTAAAGAATGTTCAACATCCTTAGTCATCAGGGAAATGCAAATCAAAACAACCTTGAGATTCTACCTCATACCAGTCAGAATAGCTAAGATCAAAAACTCAGGTGACAGCAGATGATGGTGAGGATGTGGAGAAAGAGGAACACTCCTCCATTGCTGGTGGGATTGCAAGCTGGTAAAAACACTCTGGAAATCAGTTTGACAGTACAGCAGAAAATTGGACATAGTACTATCTGAGGACCCTGCTATCCCACTGATGGGCATATACCCAGAAGATGCTCCAACATGTACCAAGGACACATGTTCCTCTATTTGTCTTCTATGGTTACCATGGTAAACACACAAGGTTAGTGCCTTCAAGTAACATGAATTTAGGCTATACTCTTATAGTCAAGAAGTCTAAACATGAGCCTTAAGCTAAAATTACAATGCTTTCACATCTGCATTGCTGTCTAGAGGTTTAGCAGATGAAACAGTCCCACTGCCTTTTCAGTTTCTGGGGTTTGGTTGCATTTGGCTTGGGGTGGTTTATTTATTTGTTTGTTTGTTTTTCAAGTCAGAGTTTTTCTGTATAGACCAGGTTGTCCTTGAACTCACAGAACTCACAGAGATCTGTGTGAGTGCTGGGATTGAAGATGTGCACCGCCACTGCTTACAGGTCGCCCATCCCCCAGTCTAGACTCTTCATTTCTAAATGTCTTTCTCTTTCCTGTGCTTCTAGGATTCCTGCCCTATTGGTCTGTGGATTCCAAGTCCCTGCTGCCTGCCAGCCTTCCTGGAGCCCCCGTGCGCAGTGGCACTTGCAGGATTCACTGCTGTTCTCAGAAAAGCTGTAGGGCTTGCTTGGCTTCTCAGAGCTTGCTGATTCCAAGGAGTCTCTCTTTGCTTGCTTGTCCTACTCCTTTGAAAGGTTGCTAAGCAGCATGGTTTTTAATGGCTTTGTTCCTTTGCTGTTTGGATTTTGTGTTTCATAAGTAATTCATCCCTTATTGTAGAGATGTTCAGTTTCTGCTGGTGATGGTACTTTTTTCTAAAATAATTAAATGTAATAAAAGGAACTTACATTCATTCTTCTAAACTTTTTCTCATTATTTTTGAGAATTTTATACAATGAAATGTGGTTATATGTGTCCTCATCTCCCTCATTCTATTTCCTTCTTATCCTATATCACACCTCCTTCCCAATGTCATGTTGTTTTCTTAATCCATTAAGTCCAATTAGTGCCTCTAATACATGAATAGACATGAGACTTTGGATCAGAGCATGGGAATCTACCAGCAGCAACACCATCAAAAAGGAACAATTCATCCTCCCCTGACTACTTTATTTAAAAATTATCTAAGAAAACAAAATACTTTGTATGCTAATAAAAATTTTAAAAATAAAAAGTTTTTCATTTCTTATTTGTTTCACTTCTAGGACCTAAAACTCCATCAAAACATATCCCATGACCACAAGAGAGAGTGGAGGGGAGGGAGGGAGCGAGGGAGGGAGGAAAGGAGGGAGAGCAGAGGGAATCTCATACCCACTTCAGATAGTTACTGTTTAAAACAAAGGGTGGCAAGGTGAAAGCAGGAAATATCATGTGATACAACTGGGACAGTGTCCACTGTCGACAGTGATATAAGTAGTGCGGCCAGGATAGAAAATAGTATGCATGTTTCCGTGACAACAACAAATACAGATACCATATGTCTTACAGTTTCATTGCTGTGAAGGGGCAACATGACCAAGACAACTCTTACAAAGGGAAACATTTAATTGGGGCTGGCTTACAGTTTCTGAAGTTCAGTCATTATCATCATAGTGGGAAGCATGGCAGTGTGCAGGCAGACATAGTGCTGGAGTAGTCGAGGGACCAAGAGTTCTACAGTTTGGTCCAAAAATAACAGAATGGGACTGTCTTCCACAGGCAGCCAGGAGGAGGGTCAATTCCGCACTAGGTGCAGCCTGAGCTTAGGAGACCTCAAAGACTACCTACACAGTGATACACTTCCTCCAACAAAGCCACACCTCCTCCAATAAGGCCACGCCTTCTAATAGTGCCACTCCCTGTGAACCAAGCCTTCAAACTCGAGTCTATGGGGAATAAACCTATTCAAACCAGCAACCGTATTTCTGAAAATTAAAAGTAACCCTGTTAAAGATATATCTGTGAACCTATGCTTATATCTCTATTATTCATAATAACCAGAAGATGAGCACAAGCCAACTGTCCATCGATGTATGAACAAATGTGGCATGTAACACACTGTGGAGCCTTCAAAGGGAAGGATGTTCTGAGTTCTGTCATGCTCTGCATGAAGGAGCCCTTTGGAAAGTTTGCTAACTGACATATACCAATCAAATGTCTGGTTCCACCCAAGTGAAATAGCAAAAGGACTAAAATTTAGAGACAGAAAGTAGAATGGTGGTTAATAAAGAGTGGGAATTTGCTGTTTCATTAGCTGAGGGAGTTGCAGATTTGCAAGATGAAGACTCCTGGTATTTAGTTGCACAGCAGTATGAATGGACTTAAACATGGCTCAATTTGTGAACTTGGGAATGGTTAAGATGGTAAACTTAATGTTACATGCTTAAGCCTTAGGGCTTTTGTTTTGTTTGTTTTGTTTTGTTTAAACATTTAAAACATGCACGAGATCCAGAATTTACTCCACTGTGTTCCCACAGTGAGCAACACCAACACATAGCTAGCAATTCAAACCATTGGTGGGTTTGGGATTTGTTTTTGAGATCTAGGCCCAAGTAGCTGAGCCAAGAACTATGTAGTTGAGACGTGCTGGAACTACCTGTATAGCTCAGGACGACCTTAAATTTCTGAACCTCCTGCCTAGCTTCCCTAGTACTGGGAATAAAGGTCTGTGAGCCATTCTTGACTCTCCTAATTCATACTCAGTCTTACTTTCTATGCAAGTCTGAATCTGCTGTTTTCTTCCTCTCCATGGACTAAATCTTGGCTCTCTTCCCCACATAGCCTGTGTGCTTTCCATCAACATCTGGGCTAATTCAATCACTACACTACATCCAGATGAACACAGAATGAATTTCATTACTTCCTTAGGAAAATTCAAACGTCTGAAATAGGTCTCACAAACAAGAGCTACATAACCCAGCCAATGTTTCTCCCCATCCGATCAACCCTTACTTCAAGCCAACTAACCCTGGAGCCAGAGAGACTGGCTCTGGGCTCCAGGTCAATCAAATGCTCACGGTTTTGAAAGATGTTTCAGCGAAAGGCCATCGCTCTTCTACCCTCTTGCACAATTCAGCTCTAATCTTCATTAAATGCTTTTTGATTTGTTCTGCAAAGTCCTCAGCCATGATTCACCAGCCCTAGCAAGTACATTAATATCAAGAAAAAAGCTATTATGGGCTTTTAACAATATGAGTCCCCAGAAAAACAGAACATATTTTAGCCTCTGAAATGTCCATCTTTTTAAAATGCAGTAATGAAAAGATAATTTGATCTGCCGGACATTCCAATCACATTTTCTCATAATCTACTCTCTCATATTCTCTATTGGTCTTGCTCTCATATATTATTAATAAAAAACAGTAATAAAAATTCTGTCTCTTATACTCAAATCTGCACCGCTTCAGCTCAGGGGGTGTTTTGTTTTCTTCTGTTCTGGTTTTGTTTGTTTGTTTGTTTGTTTGTTTGTTTGTTTGGTAGCTTTATCTTATTTTCTTGGGTTTTACATGCTTTCATATGTCCATTATCCAGAATACTCCCTGAGCACTATAGCTTCAAGGTCAGTGTGTCTAATGGGGAACAATAACAGACTTCTGTATCTTGTCCTTTTTCCTTCTCCTCTTGGCCTCATGGAGATACTATTACTGTTTCATGATAAGATAAAGAAAGCGCATCATACAAATTAGGAAAGCACTCAAAGTTTCTGGGCTAATATAAGTTCCTAAACTCAATATCAAGCCATGCACTTACATAAATTTGTTTAAACAGCACTGTTGTGAGTGCTGACAGACCATGATCAAACCTTCTACCCTTTTCTCCTTCATTCCTCATTCTCATAGACTCCACCCAATCTCAAGTCTCACCCCCATTTGGTCAATCATATTTTTCCTTCTGTTTGACCTAACATAATTCAAGAACAACTATTTCCATCAAAGTTTAAGGTACTTTTCTGTTAGATTCTTGCCATCTCTTTAAGCATAGAATTCCTAAATTTTATTTTCTCCCAGGTAACCTCCCCACTCATTGTCACAATAATAATATTCTTCAGGTTATCTTACTAAGGACCTGATATTTGCATAAGTTCTAGGGACAGAGAAGTGTACTACAACCATCTTCACTCCAAATACATCTCTATCTCAGTCGGGAAGAATGGCAAATATACTGAGGGTAGTCTTACGTCTGTGACTACAAAGTACTCTCCTCTGTCTTTCATCCTTGACAGTCAACATTTCCCCAAGTGCTGCGGTAATTTGAACTTATGTTTATAAGCCTCATCAATAACAGCAGTCATCTCCTCAGCTTGAGACCTTAAAGTTGTGTTTCCTCTATCCTTCATGAAATCAGTCTCAGCATAATCTCTGTGTTTCCTTTCACAGCTCACTCCTTATGAGGCTTCCAGGATGTAAAATCCTATCACAAGTGTTTTGGAATTTTCTTCTTACTGTATCCACTTGTTCTGGTCCATTGAGGGCAGCAGAAAGAATGACTCAAAGTCATTTCAGTATTCAGAGACCTTCTGTAGAATCAGTATTACTCACAATAGCTCACATTCACACATCATCCCTACCCTCAACAGGGGCTGCTTCATCTCAACAATTCCAGTTCTTCCTAGCAATTTCCCAATCTTTACAAATTTCCAAAAATTAACCTTGTTGACTATTCTTATCCTTCTAGCTCTTATGAGCAAACTCAAATCCTGCTTGAATTTTAAGGATAATCTTAGATTCTTCATCCACTGAGTATTGTTTTTAAGCCAAATTCTTCATCCCCTGATTCACGCATCACTTCTCCGTATTGCTTAGATCACTCAGGGCCCAGGGACTTGATTAAGCATGGTACATTTGTGCATGTGCACAGGTGCAAAAAGCAGAGCATCTTTTTTTATCTTTTTGTTGCACAGGTACTTTTAGCTAACTTTGGATATCCTAGTTAGTGGAAAAATTAAAAGGAAAGGAAATAAAATAGTTTGGTATTGGAAAAAAGCCACATGATTTTGAGTTTAAAGTACATAAAACAATATCAGGTACCTACAAGGTACAAGTGGAATCAAGAACATGCTGTGCTGCCATCCCAATTCCCAGAATACTTAGTATAGTATTAATCTCAGAATTGTCTCTAGCTTTTGTCCCCTTGGGCAAACCTTTTCTTTCTTTCAAATCTTATTGTCATGAAGGGACCCAGAAGTAGAGAAGTAGGAGCTCTGAGCTAAGGCTGCACTCTGATGCCAGTTTTAATAAAAAGAATCTTTGAGAGAAGCCATTTCACTCCTATACCTCATTTTCCCTGTCTGTAAAATAAGGCATTTGAATGAAAAATTCTTTGGAGTTCTTCCCAATCCTGAGGCTTTTGCAAAGGCAGATTTATGTATGTGGAAAGTGAAAAATTCCCAGTTATTTCTTCTTTGAGGGATTTTGTTTTAGCACATTCAACACTGTAAGCAAAATAATGACTTGAACTATGCTTAGAAGCTCTTCTAGTGAAGAAATTTATTAGGAAAAGGAGAAAAAGTAGAACCCACCAAACAGAATTCTCTTCATGAGGTCAGGCTGCCCCCCTGTCTGTGTTTATCATCTGATGAATGTAAAATGGCCACCAGGTTAAAAATAAATAAAAAGTCAAGAGTTCAGGAATATAAGAACAGAAATAAGAAAAACAAAACCAAACAAACTTTCCATCTTAAACATCTGTTTGTTCAACTATAGCTCAGAATTTTCCTGAAACCAATAAATTGGTTGAGCTGAGATTGTCTGTTCGTATTTTCAAAGGCTGTATGAGAGCGTCTAGATATGCCACTGCATTGTAAGAACTCACTAATTAGTGATTCAAAGACTAAGAGGTTAGGAAATAAAGAACAAAAATCCAAAACAGAAATGTCACAGTCACTTTGCATTCCCCAAGCAACAAAAAAGTCCAGTAAAAACATGTGTTTGGCCCCTAAAGAACAGATTCCAAAGAAATCCTAATTCAAGCACTGAACAATGTCTCTTGAAAAATGAAACATTCAGTGACCTATAAGGGGAAACCTGGATCCAACATCCTGGCCTGACAGTAAAGGGCATGGGTACTTTGTGTTTCAACTAAACGTCGGATAGAGATTCTCCCACTAACACCATCATGTTCAATCACATCTTTCTTTATCATCCCTGTGTTACATGGGTAAAATCATGAGCATAAAACAAAAGAGATTATGAGAAAATATTTTCAATCAAGAAGCATCCAACGAAGCATGTAATTAAGTAGAAAACTGTCAGAGATTGCTTATTGTCTCTGCACAGGGCAGGACACTGGTTTAATGGCTTTGTATAAATGAGGAAAGACAACTTGGTAATTGGCTTAGTACAACAGAAGAAAATGTAAAAAATGATTCTCCTGGATGCAGCAGAGCACTGACTACAATACAATGGATGCTGAATACCAGAAGAAAATGAATGGTCTTGTTGGCGAATCACTTTTTAAGTAATGAATATATCAAAAACAATATTCCATACTTTGTAAAAAAAAATAGGCTGGTGTTATTAGAAATAAGGAAATGCTCTTCCCTTATTTCCAACAACAAACTACATTTCCTTAATTCTAGGAGAGTGTAAAGCAAGCTTGTTTGAACAGTTTTGCAGGACTGGATGTAGTATGTTAAAGGGAAAAGAGCCCAAACTCAAAGCCTATCTCTACGTAAACTTCACATGAACATCATTTGGCCCTGCAAGTTACATTTCATTATAATTCTAAAGGACATTATAGATTTTATAAGAAGTTTAGATAGTTTTGAAATAAAGAAAAGAAAAGGAAAGAAAGGAAGTGAGAAGAGAAGAGGAGAGGGGAGGGGAGGGGAGGGGAGGGGAGGGGAGGGGAGGGGAGGGGAGAGGAGAGGAGAGGAGAGGAGAGGAGAGGAGAGGAGAGGAGAGGAGAGGAGAGGAGAGGAGAGGAGAGGAGAGGAGAGGAGAGAAGAGAAGAGAAGAGAAGAGAAGAGAAGAGAAGAGAAGAGAAGAGAAGAGAAGAGAAGAGAAGAGAAGAGAAGAGAAGAGAAAAGTTATACTGCAGTTAGTAAATTTTTGGGTGCCTATAGGTAGAACTATGTCACAAAGCAGATGAACTAAAAGTTTGGCTTCTCTGTGCTCTCTCACTCCACAGAGAAGAAAACCTGAAATGATGTAAAAAACTTATTCATGGTGATATGGCTGATGTGTCAAGTTCTTCTAACTCAAGAGTCACTGAGGAAAGATAAGGTAGGAAAGAGAATGTTAGTGAACTAATGATGCTAAAGAGAAATATGTGAGTAATATGCTATATATGCGGGGTTTTCTGTCTATATACCTCCATCTCATTCAAGACTATTCACTTTTCTTTTTTTAAATTAAATATAATCTTCATTTACATTTCAAATGCTAAAACCTTTACCGGTTTCCCCCCTCCATGAAAACCCTCAACCCCTCTACCCACTCCCTGCCAAGTATATGCCCCTCCAACTGACCCACTCCCCTCCCCCACCTCGATTTCCATTTGTTGGGGCATCTATTGAGCCTTCACAGGACCAAGGACCTCTCCTCCTACTGATGCCTGACAAGGCATTCTTCTGCCACACTTTTGGCTGGAACCACGTGTACCCCTTGATTGATGGTTTAGTCCCTGGGAATCTTGGAGTATCTGGGTGGCCAAAATCATTGTTCTTCCCAAGGGACTGTAAACCCCTTCAGTTCCTCCAGTCCAACTCTTCCACTGGGGACCCCAAACTCAGTCCAGTGGTTAGCTGCTAGCATCTGATTCTGTATGTGTAAGGCTCTGGCAGTGCCTCTCCAGAGACAACCCTAACAGGCTCCTTTTAGGATGCACTTCTTGTGGTCCATAATAGTGTAGGGGTTTGGTGACTGTTTATAGGATGACTCCCCAGGTAAGGCAGTCTCTGGGTGACCTTTCCTTCAGTCTCTGCTCCACACTTTGTCTCCATTATTGCTCCTGTGAGTATTTTGTTCCCTTTCTCAGAGAACCAAAGCACCCCCACTTCAGTCCTCCTTCTTCTTGAGATTCCTGTGGTCTGTGAATTGTAACATGTTTATTTTGAGTTTTTGGGGTAACATCCACTTATCAGTGAGTTCATACCATATGTGTTCTCTTGTGATTGGGTTACCTCACTCACTATGACACTTTCTAGTTCCGTCCATTTCTCTAAGAATTTTATGAATCCATTGGTTTTAGTAGCAGAGTAGTACTCCATTCTGTATATATACTACAATTTCTGTATCCATTTCTCTGTTGACGAGCATCTGGGTTCTTTCCAGCTTCTGGCTATTATAAATAAGACTGCTATGAACATAGTGGAGCATGTGTCCTATTACATGTTGGAGCATTTTCTGGGTATATGCCCAGGAGTGGTATAGCTGGGTCCTCAGGTAGTACTATCTCTAATTTTCTGAGGAACAGCCAAACTGATTTCCAGAGTGGTTTTACCAGCTTGCAATCACACCAACAGTGGAGAAGTATTCCTCTTTCCCCAAATCCTCTCCAATCCTGAAATCCCCTGAGTTTTTCATCTTAGCCATTCTGACCGATGTGAGGTGGAATCTCAGTGTTGTTTTGATTTGCATTTTCCTGATAACTAAGGATGCTGAACATTTCTTTAGGTGTTTCAGGGCCATTTGAGTTTCCTCAGTTGAGAATTCCCTGTTTAGCTCTGTACCCCATTTTTTAAATAGGGTTATTTGACTCTTTGGTAAGACTATTCACTTTTCTGTTTGACCCATGCACAAATTAACTAATGTTTAGTTTTATGTACTTTTCAAGAAAGGAACACAGCATGGCCTATATCATCACAATATAAATCTGTTTTATAGCAAAGACAGACATGAAATTAATCCATGAGAGAACATAAAAGACTTCATGTGGTGGAGTTATTGTTGTATTATTCTTCATCCCTTAATTTTAAAGCCCTAGCTTCCATATCCTCACAGCAAAATGTAAGAAGTAATATTAATTCATTAAACATACATTTCTTATTATTATGCATGGGACTCCTCAGCCATTATGAAGATGAAGCTCATTCCTCTTGAAAGGATTTACATGTTAGCAAGAAAAATCAGGCTTTCTTTCAAAGCAAAATCTTGTCTTCCAGCCTCCATTGCCATCAATCTGTTTTTCTGGTCCCAATTTTCTAAATGTGCCTTTTAAATGCATTTCATTAGTGTTTTCAAACATCTTACATTATGTGGTATCTTTGAGGGAACATCTTTTCTCTGAGATTTCAGGTATCTCATTTGTATAATTTACCAGCCAATCTGGACCATTAGAGCGCAACTATTTATTAAATTCCAGTTTAATGCCGTTTCATTTCTGTTCTAGCTCATTCTAGGTCATCTGAGCATGAATGTTTCAAGGGCATCTTCCTCTTAAAATATCTAAAACAAATTATTTCCTGGCCCTTCCTCCTGTACTTTTTCCTTTCTCTACTCCTGCTTTCATTTCTTCCAAGGCCAAGAGGTAAGATGAGAATGGAAATAGTAGGTTTTTAGATGGTGGTACAGAAGAAAGTATAAGAATATTGGAGCAGTGAGGCCAGGAAGGAAAAGTAGTCCAAAAGGCTTAATTAGTTACCCAACAACTTAACACTTCGACAAACTCCAGCTAAACCAGTGAGGACTCTAGAAGCAAAGAAGCAACTTCAGTGATCAATAAATGGCACAAAGGTGCAGAAATGCTGATGTACAGCCTCTTGTTAGACAAGGGCTGAGGGTTATTGCCATCATGCCCCTCCATTGGAGGAAGTCCTCAGGTAAGAGGTGTGGTTCAGCTGAAAGACATCACGCAGTCACCAACAGAACAAACAATTCCCATGGTCATCTATAGAAATCATGCTTCCAGTTCCAACCATTGCCTAAAAATTCATGAATTCATTGTTTTTTAATTGCTGAGTCGTATTCCATTAAATATCATCCTAAGTGAGGTAACCCAATCACAAAAGAATACACATGGAATGCAATCACTGATAAGTAGATATTAATTAGCCCAGAAGCTCTGAATACTCAAGACACAATTAGCATAACAAATGACTCCCATGAAGAAGTAAGGAGAGGGCCCTGATCCAGGAAAGGCTTGATCCAGCATTGTAGGGGAGTCCAAGACAGAGAAAAAGGAGGCAGGTGATTAGAGAATGGGTGGGGAGAAGAAGGCTTATGGGACATATGGGGAGGAAGAAACCTGGAAAGGGGAAATCATTTGGAATGTAAACAAAGAATATAGAAAATTTACAAAAAAGAAAAGAAAAAAAAGGAAATCATGTTTCCATCTTCACCTGCTACATTTATTCCAAATCCTGTTGGTTTTATGCCTACTGGGGGGGGGGGGTATTTTGCTTATACTTCATAATTTTTTTGACTATAGGCCTTACCTATCGGCTCAATATTCCTCTTAAAATATTGCATAAATGGACTTCTTTCTAGTCTTTCAGCCTTCATCATCTTCCTTTCAACTGCCAGAGAAATTGTGATAAAAATAACAGCACATGTGTACAAGACAGTATCTCTGTGTCAAGCAAATGAAAGGCACCATCTCATGTAATGCTTCCAACAAATTTTCAAGCTATGTAATACGTTTTATCCCCACTCTACAGAGGATTCTACTGAACCTCAAAGAAGCTAAGCAGGCCAGAGCTAACAAGAATAGGGAAAGAATCCAAGCAGAGACAACCTGACTCCAGAATGCTTATGGTTAAAAAGTATATCTTACCATAGCTCTATTACACTCATGGTTATGTGGCTCTAATTATGTCATTTCCTTGATTAAAAGGCTAAGCCTACCCATGTTTTCCTAACAACTTTATGAATAAAGTCTTACATTGTAACTGTGTCAAGATAACACGTCATATATTAGCCGTAGATCCCCTTTCTAGTTTATCTTTCTCCACCTGTACCCAAAATTAGCTCATAAACTCAAGCAAGTAGGAACAGTAGGCAGAGTGTTTGATTCAAACATTGAGAGCATTGAGCAGGGTCATGGAAGATAAGTCTGTGTTCTTATCACACAAGCCTTTTACAAGGCAGTAGTTCAAAGAAGTTATATATCTCTCTAAGAGATATCCACCTGCCTCAGCCATCAGCAGTTCTGAAAAGGCAATCAGGACTTCTAGCCTCATGCCCATCAGGAATGGCCAGAGGCAGATGGGAAGGAGGCAAATTACAAAACCTGCAGATTGATTCCTTATTCTTACTACCAGGTGTTGTATAGCTTCCTGCTGTCCCCTGGTTGTTTAGACTCTCCACCGACCTCTACACTTCTTCCATAGCCATTCAAAGCTTTTCCCTCTGCTTGGCCTTTGCATACTGGACACATTCTTGTGCTATGAACTTCAAAGAGTTCCAGTATCTGTCAACTTTCAGCCTTATTCTGTAGTGTCATTTCATCTCCCCACCCCACTCCCCACCACGGAAGTGGACACTAAGTACATAAGAGGCTAATGCATGCCCACCTGTGCCCAGCATGAAACAATTTGCCATAGATAGTTTGCATGCCCAACTATCTAAGCTAGATGGTATATCCAGGGTCTTCCCAAGCCTGTACTTTAAATCCTAGTTTCTCATGTTTTGAAGTTACATTACCATGTAAATTACATGTATTGTTGAAAACTACTAAATGCTAAAGACAAACTGAGTTCTAATTAGTAATAAACAATAGGCTGTATTTCATATATGAAAGTGACTCACTATCAGTAAAGCAAATATAGTGAAAGTTAAATATTCACAGGGTTGGCCTTTATCAGCCTGAATGGTGTTGCAGGTGGTTAATATTTCACAGAAAAATCCTATGATCCTTTCACAGTATAGTAATCAGCTGGCATACACCCCAGACTTACCCTTCTTTACTGTGTTATTAACTAGCACTTTAGATGTAGGTAGACTAGATGATAGCTATTTTCCATCAAAGAGGTAAAGCTCAGTTCTAAATAAATTTTAAAAATATTCTTTATGAAAGAATTCATTTCTCAGACTATATGAAATTACTGTATATTTGTCATTTATTCAATGCTAACATGTTCAGACTGGGTGATAAAACTTCCTATCTGTAGGAGAGAGTTAGATGGAAATAAAATATATTTTCAACCTAAGGTCAATATTTTATCATCAATATGGAGCAGAGCATTACGTTATGATGGAGAGCATATATTTCTGCCATGAAATATTATGCTGCACAGAGATGGGAGACATAGAAACTGACCATCGTTTAAATGATGGTGTCAACTAACAACTGAAACTGGAAAGCCACTTTCACATCCAACAGGAAGTGTCATTGATGAGTAGGAGGCAGAGCACTAGGTGGCCAACCCACAAAACACTGCAGCATAATTAAATCAGCTCCAACTTTCCTTGGCTTAAAATCAATTTTAGAGAAAATTCTATTTCAGTGAAGATAGCTCTTCTCCCTTGTGCTGCTGCAGCTAATATAAAATCAAATGCTCAGAGGCACACTCAGCTACCTCTTCACATGGCTTTCTTTCAAATGAGGGGCATGTAAGAAAACTGCTCTGCATCTTGGCATGTTACATGATGATATTCATATCATGTGATTTTAATTATCATGAAAATTCTGTGTCTCATTAGAAAATGTTTCTCCCTTTATATATATTAGGAAAGGGAAGAACAGAGGATACAGGTTGCTTTGTCTCTCTCCTCTCTCCCTACCCCAAGAGGAAATTCTCACAACAGATGGTTAATTTGTTCGTTTATGTAACTATGTCTCATGGTATTAACAATAATTTTTTTAAAAAAAATAGTAAGAAGAAAATGTGACCACATAGAATTGAAATTCTCCCAGTAAAAAAGGATTTGTGTGTGAAGATAAAATGACTAAATATTTCCAGATGAGAATGAAAGCTGAAAAGCTTATGCAAGTTATAAAGGTCTGAGTAAATTATTACAGTTTATAAAATAAATGAGACTTAGAAATGATATACATGCCCTTAAAATGTCTATGGTCAAAGTTCTATTAAATCTCTACTTAAGTCAATGGAATTATCGATCTGTTCTTCATAATTATAAAGACCAGCTTAAAGAACAAAAGTATATGACTAATCAGAATTTATTTAAAAGTGTTTGGTTGTTGCCCATGCTTTATCTAAATATTACACTGCAGCTAAAAGTAGTAGACCACAGCAATTGACCTTCTGGGTATTCAATAACCATACTAGGAAGGCTTCACTAATGTAGTTAAAGAGATTAAATGGGATAATACATTGCCTCCTACCCTCCTTCCTCAATTAGGCCCCAGAGAACTATGAGGCATCTCTTTACATGTCCTGTAACAATGGGAAGTTACCTGTTCTGTTACAAAGAGTCCATTGGGTGGACTATAACTCTTATCCAGTCTACAACGAAGAAGGTCAGACCAGAGGAAAGTTAGCCTCCATGCTTCCAAGTGAAGCCTTTGTCTCATCCTCTGATGGCTGACCAGATCCTAAATTATTTTTGGATTACCTCTTCACAATGGGGCATAGAATAGGAGAACAGGTCCCATTAACTTAAAAAGAAAAAAAAATCCCTTCTAGTAAAGAGAATAGACTCTCCGGCCTAGGTGGAAACTTAACATTACAGTTGGGTGGATCAACAACCTGGCAAGAGAAGAGCAATATCCTGAACCATGCTAATGTGCTAATGTAACAGACAAAATACGGTTTTCTTTCTGGGGTTAGTAGCCCCTAGTACATTCCGGGTCAGCTGCCAAGAGGTTCATCTGGGTTTCCCTACATCCCTGAGGCCTGAGTCACAAAGGAACAAAATTCCTTTTTCTTTTTCTTTTCTTTCCTTTTTGCTTCTTCTTTTTTTTCCCAGACACTGGCCAAAACCTAAGTGTTGCTTTTAAGTTTTGTGTACTACAGGATGAAAGAAGAGAAAGACATCCCTGAAACGATTCACACTACAGGATACGAGATTCTGGGATCTTCCATTCCAGCTTTGCTTGACTCTGCTTCAACTACATCGAAGCTGCTTCTTTTAAAAGACTTGCGTCTAGAACTTTTCCAGAACAGCTAGCTTGCCTAGCCAGCCTTTCAGACTCTCATTGTCAAGATGTCAGCTAAGCAATGGACTTTCTCAGCACATTGTGACTGGAACGCAAATGATGCCAGCTAGCTCTCCTTTGACAAAGTCCACTTTCCCATTTCCCTTGGGGACCCCCAGAATGGAATTCTTCATCCCAATTCAGCTGGAAGCAGACAAAAGAAGATCATCATCCTAGTTCCTTATGTTGGGGTGGATGGTTCTGGTTATTTTATGAATTATAGATATGTTGTCATTTAAGGGATACTTTACAAATGTACCTTTGGACAGGGAGGGAGCTAGAGAGATTAAACTATGGGATTTCTATCTTTCCTTTCCTTTTCCCTATCCTTCCTTCTTAGGTAAAAGGGAAGGAAGTAGAAAAGAAAGGGGGGATATAGTAATATCATCAAAATTATAGAAATAGACAAATAGAGATAGGTTAGCAAATTTACTCTTAAGCAAAACATTACATAGCTGTATCTAACATTGGTACAGAATTTATTTGATACAAATTTAAAGTTTTCATTGGTATGAATTTTTATTGATATACAATTGTTTTTAAATATTTTTACTCTCACATAGGCATTGTACCTATATAACATTAAGAATACAAGGCTTAGACGTGGTCCTTCTATAACTGCTATTATAAACTGTTTATTGATGTTTAAGCAATGTGAGTTAAGGGCCAAATAGCAAACTCATGTTCTTGAGTTAATTAAAAAGGTGTTTCTGAGATATTTCTATTGGAAATGGCCGAGAGTAGTCAAGGCTTAACAGTTCAGAAATGCTTTGGGTAGATAGATAGTCTTCAAAGGCATCAGAAGTCCACAGAATATGATGTTTATGGACATCTCTTTATTAAAGATCATTAAAGATTATTTGACTTTATTAAAGATCATTTGACTTTAAAGATCATTGACCTATCTGCTCCTGACAGCTCCTCCTTCTTGGATTCAAAGAAGAAATTGAGCTTCAATGGAGTTGTTCCAGTTGTGGCAAGACCGTCACTAGACATGACTTGCCTCATTTCCTCTACAGACAAAATACTGTTCAGAAAAAGGACACACTATGTGGGATAGTTGATTGATAATCTCTGTTAAGACAGGGTAATCAGCTCTTCAAAATTCTGTATTAAAAAGGTCTGTCAGATGATCCTAGGCCAGAAGGTTGAAGACCAATGTTCCAACATTGTGAAGTATAAGGGACTGTCCAGGTGATCAGTGGTTCCTATAAATTGGCTAAGTTTTGGAAGCTATATTTTGTGCTCTGTATATTTTCATGGTATTAGTCATTCTTGGGTTTCTGATGGGATTGAAGACTGGTAGTCTCATAGCCAACCCAAGCTGATTAGCATTGAGAAATATGATATAGATTTGAGAGGATAGCTTTCAGATAGCATACAATCTAAACTCAGGACATGAGTCAGGTATAGAATTATAAGTTCTTTAAGTTAGGATAGATGACAGAGGGTCTATTGAATTGACAAAAATGTTGGACTGGGTGTTAGGTCTATCTTGGACTGTATAAATTACAAAATGGTAATAGTCATGTTCAATTTATATCTGAGATAAGAGTCTTTTAACTGGACAGAAAGGGAGAAGTATTGTGGATAGCCCTGGGGTTGCTGGTATTTTGATACTAATTCTGCTCTCCTGGGAGGGGTTTTGAACAAAGAATTGGTCAATTACTCTGGTGACTTCTTGTGAATCATCTCCCCATCTTAATTTGTAAAATAAAGGCTAGAGCCTGGAGATTGGGCAGGAGAAGGGGAAGTGGAGCTGAAAGTTTGGGAGAGAAGGAGGAGAGGGGAGAAAAGAGGATAGTGGAGGAGAAGGAAGAAGAAGAGGAGAAGGAAGAAAATGAGGAGGAGGAGGAGGAGGAGGAGGAGGAGGAGGAGGAGGAGGAGGAGGAAAAGGAGGAGGAAGGAAAGTGGAGAAGAAGCAAGTAGCCTGGAAAAATTGCAAGCAAGGGATCTTATAGATGGGGAAGAAGGTAGTGTAGTGGTAGATCAGCCCAATCTAGGCGTGCAACTTGTATTCACATTAATTAAGTTGTGTTTTCTTTGCCCAGGCTTATTTGGGTTGGAGATTTACTGCAGCACCTAAGTATGCCTATTTTGATACTTTAGGCTACATGATACTTTGTCTAAAGTTCCCTCCCATCAGGGTGCTTGTCCCCATGTGTCCGACCTCAACACGAGCATAAATGGCACAATTTTTTTCATTCTAACCTCCACTCTTCTCAAAGAAGCTGGTGAGAGTTACAACTTGCCAGCCCTGCAAGTTTTTATTTTAAACACTATTAAATTTTACTTGAGCTTTAAGAGAGAAAAAAGTTAGAACAGATTGTCCAAATCATAAATGCTTTTTGTAATCTTTACCATAGATAACATGGCTCCAAGTCAAAAGTTGTATACTTTGATATTTTAAATAGCTTGGATTCTCAACTAAGTAAGGTTAAAGTGCATATTTGAATGAGTTTTACCTATCACATTAAACTGCTTTATCCCTTAAAAAACAGAATCTTATTCATTGTTTTTTCAGAAAGATACTTGCACTTGATGTCTTTTATTTATGATAGGAATGTTCTTTATAATTTATAATTTCACTGTAGCTAATAATATGGCAATATATATTTGAAAGAATTTTATAATAACTTAATAATAATCTCACCTCCAAACATTATATAATACTCCTGAATATAAAGTACATTGGCAAAAGATTTGAGAATGTGCTACATAGAGAAGTGAGCTGTATGCTATCTGGTGATGTCCATCATCTAGCCTATGTCTCTGCCTGCCTTCCCAAGGAATTCTGCAGGGCCCCCAAAACATTCATGTCAATGTGGTACAGAGGTGAATAGCATGCTGTTCTCTGAACTCCACTGCCAGGCCAAAAGGTCTATCTGCTTCAACCAAGGAGTCCGGTCAGAATGAGGACCATCCAGCCAATACTAGGGACAATCAGATGACTAAAAGCCAGGATAAGAACACAACCAATAAAAGTCAGGGCAATATGACACTTCCAGAGCCTAGCTAGGCCTGGAGTTCCTAACATAGCTAAAGCATAAGAAGATGACCTTAAATTCAGTCTTAAGACGGGACCTTTAAAGAGGAAATGAATAAATCCCTAAAGAAATATATGAAAATACAATCAAACAGGTAAAGAAAATGAATAAAACTGTCCAAGAACTGAAAACAGAAATAGGAATAATAGAGAAAACACAAAACTGAGGGAATCCTGGAGATGGAAAACCAAAGGAAAAGACTGGGAACTACAGATTCAAAAAACACCAGTAGAATAAAAGAGATGGGAGAATTTCAGACATAGAAGATATGGGTGAAAAAATCAATATATCAGTCAAAGAAAATGTTAAAACTAAAATGTTACAGACATAAAATATCTAAAAAATCTGAGACATTATGAAAAGACCAAACCTAAGAATAATAGGAATAGAAGGAAATAATTCCCAACAAAAAAGCCCAGAAAATATTTTCAACAAAGTAATAGAAGAGTTTCCCCAACCTAAAAAAGATGTGTCTATAAACACACAAGAAGCTTGCAGAACACCAAATATATTAGACCTAAAAAGAAATCCTCCCTCCACATAATAGTCAAAATACTAAATATACAGAACAAAGAAAGAATATTAAATGCTGTAAGGAAGAGAAGCCAAGTAACATATAAAGGCAAACCTATCAGAATCACACCCAACTTCTCAAAAGAGATTCTAAAAGCCAATAGGTCCTGGGATGATATCTTCCACACTCTAAGAGACCACAGATGTCAGCCCAAACTACTATACCCAGCAAAACTTTCAATCATCATAGATGGGGAAAGCAAGATATTCCATTAAAAAACAAAATGTAAATGATATCTACCCACAAATCTAGAACTACAGAAGATGTTAGAAAGAAAACTCCAAAGCAAAGTGCCTAACTACACCCAAGAAAAGAGAAAATAAATAACTCCAAACTAGCAAACTAAAGGAAGGGAAGTACCCTCCCCCCCACACACATACACATACAGAGAGAGAGAGAGAGAGAGAGAGAGAGAGGATGCACATTGCCAACAACAACATCAAAATATTAGGAATTAACAATCATTGGTCATTAATATTTCTCAACATCCCTAGAAAAAGTACCCCCCCAAAAAAGACACAGGCTGACAGAATGGATGTGAAAGGAAGATCCATCATTCTACTGCATACAAAAAAAAAAACAAAAAAACAAAACAAAACAAAAAACACATCTTAGCAACAAAGATAGAAATTGCCTAGAGTAAAGGGCAAGAAAAAGGTTTTCCAAATAAAGGGATCCAAGAAGCAAGTTGGAATAATCATCCTAATATCTAATAAAATAGACTTCCAATAAAATTGATTGAAAGAAATGAGGAAGGACACGGCATACTCATCAAAGCACTCCACTAAAATGCCATCTTAATTCTGAATATCTATGCCCCAGATGTGAGGGCATCCACATTCATGAAAGAAACATTACTAAAGTATAAAACACACATTGAACCCTATACATTAATAGTAGGAGGCTGCAACATCCCTCTCTCACCAATGAACAGATCATGAAGACAGAAACTAAACAGAGAAATAATAAAACTAGCAGAGATACTGAATCAAATGTACCTAATAGATATCTACACATTTCACCCAAATACAAAAGAATATACCTTCTTCTCAGCACTTCTCCATAATTAACCATATGGTTAGCCATAAAGCAAACCTTAGCAGATTCAAGAAAAACTGAAAAACCCCTTATATCTTATCAGACCACCATGCATCAAAGCTGTAATTCAATAATAATAGAAACAACAGAAAGCCTACAAACTTCAAACTTGTGGAAATTGAACAACTCTCTACTCAATAACCACTGGGTCAAAGAAGAAATAAGAAAGAAATTAAAGAGTTTTTAGAATTCAATGTAAATGAAGACACTGCATACCCAAACTTATGGCTTATCATGAAAGCAATCCTAAGAGGAATATTCATAGTATTAAGTGCTCACCTAAAATTGGAGAGATTACATACTAGGAACTTAAAAGCACATGTGAAACATAAAGAAGCAAACATACCCAAGAGGATTAGACAGCCAGAAATTATCAAACTCAGGGCTGAAATCAATAAGTTAGAAACAAAGAGAACAAACCAAGAGCTTGTTCTTTGAGAAAATCAACAAGATAGTCAAACCCTTAGCCAAAGTAACTAAAAGACAGAGAGAGATATCTAAATTAAGAAAGTCATAAATGAAAATGGACAATACACACTGATGAAATCCAAAGAAACATTAGGTCTTACTTCAAAAGCCTGTACTTCACAAATTGGAAAATCTAAGGGAAATGTGCAATTTCTTGAAAGATAGCACTTACCAAAGTTAAATCAAGACCAGGTGAACAATTTAAGAAGTCCTATTACCCCTAATAAAATAGAAGCAGTCACCAAAAGTCTCTCAACAGAATAAAGCCAAGAGCCAGAAATAAACCCATATACTTACACACACTTGATTTCTGACAAAGAAACCAAAACCATACAATAGAAAAAGGAAAGCATCTCCAACAAATAGTGCTGGTCTAACTGAATATTTGTGTGTAGAAGAATGCAAATAGATCCATAATTACCTCCCTGCACAAATATCTAGATGAAGTGAATCAAAGACTTCAACATAAAACTGGAAACACTACGTCTAATAGAAGAGAAAGTGGGGAATAACCTTGAATGCATTGGCACAAGAGAGAACTTCCTGAACAAAACACCAATAGCTCAGGCCCTAATATCAACAGTTAATAAATGGGACCTCATGAAACTGAAAAGCCTCTGTAAGGCAAAGGACACCATTAATAGGTCAAAACAGCAGCCTACAGGATGGGAAAAGATCTTTACCAATTCCACATCTGACAGAGAATAAATATCTAAATATATAAAGAGCTCAAGAGAGTAGACACAAACAAGCCATACAACCCAATTAAAAGAAAATGGAGTACAGAACTAAACAGAATTTTCAAAAGAGGAATCTCGAATGGCTGAGAAGCACTTAATGAAATGTTCAACCCCTTTAGTCATCAGGAAAATGCAAATCAAAATGACTATGGGATTCCACCTCACACCCATCAGATTGGCTAAGATCAAAAACTCAAGTGACAGCATATGCTGGTAAGGATGTGGAGAAAGAAGAACGGTCCTCCATTGCTGGTGGGACTGCAAACTTATATTACCACTATGGAAATCAGTCTGGTGGTTCCTCAGAAAACTGGAAAATAGTTCTACCGGAGGACCCAGTTATACCTGCGCATATACCCAAAAGACACTCTACCATACCACAAGGAACTTGCTCTATACACTATGTCCATAGCAACTTCATTTGTAATATCCAAAAACTGTAAACAAGCCAGAATACCCCTCAACCAAAAATGTTTTTTTAACTGTGATTAATTTACATAATGGAATATTACTCAGCTATAAAAACAAAGACATCATGCAATTTTCAGGTAAATAGTTGCAACTAGAAAATATTATCCTGAGTGAGGTAGCCCAGACCCAGAAAGAAACGCATGATAAGTACTCACATATAAATGGATATTAACCATAAAGTAAAGGATGGCCGTGCTCCAATCTACAGACCCAAAGAAGCTCAGTAACAGGAAGGGCTCAAGGGACGATGCTTGAATCTCACTCAGAAGGGGCTAGAAAGTATATGTCAGAGGTAAAGAGAGAGAGGAAACTGGATGCGAGAGATGGTGAGGAGGGGACCCGGGATAGGGAGAGCGTAGGGAGCAGGGGAGAGGGCTGGAAGATAATAGAAGTCTTTGGGTGGGCATCTCTGGAACCAGCTGAAGACCTGGAGCAGGGACAGCTGCTGGGAGTATATGGGGTGGCCATAGCTGAGACTCCTAGCATCTGGGAACATGGAGTCTGAAGTGATCACCTCATGTTGCCAGGACAGACCTCACGGAGGGAGGGAAGGGAACGCCAACCCACCCCCAAAACCTTTGACCCAAAATTTGTCCTGCCTACAAGATATGCAGGGATAAAGATGAAGCAGATTGAAGAAATGACCAACCAATGACTGACACTATTAATGATACGATGTTACGCTTATAGACAGTTTTAGCCTAACTGTCTTTTGAAAAGATTAATTCAGAATCTAAGAGAAACAGATGCAGAGACCCACAGTCAAACATTAAGCAGAGTTTGGAGTAACTTATAGAAGAGTGATGGGAAAGATTGAGGGAGCCAGAGGGGTCAAAAACACCATAAAAAGACCTATAGAGTCAACTAACCTGGGCCTATAGGGGCTCACAGCAACCAAACCACCACTGGAGCTAAGCCCTGTACACATTTGTAGCAGATACACAACTTGGTCTTCATGTGGGTGCCCTAACAATTAGAGTGGGTCCCAGTCTCTCATTCTGTTGCCCTTACCCTAGCTGGGCTGCCTTATCTGGCCTGGACAGAGAATTGGGCTGAGTCCTGCTGGGACTTGTTGTGTCAGAGCAAGTTAGTACCCACAGGGGAGCTTCTCCTGCTCTCAGTAGAAGACGGGGTATGTGGGGATTGCACTGGGAGCAGGGCTTAGATCAGGATGCCAAAAGAAATTTTAAAAAACGGTTACATAATTGTTCCATAGACTCTTGTCAAATACAAACTGATCATAAATTTTGAGACACCAAAAGATGGCCACTAGAATGATTTATATACTTCTTATAACTAGACAGATAAAAGTAAATAAATCACATATGTCGTTCTAACTTTTGGCATAACTATTTGGAAACATTAAATATCACATAATGTATGCAGAAATATGTCATCCATAATCCAGAAATTTTATTCTTCAAAGCTTAAAAAAATAATAATGGCTGCACAATAGTTGCTGAAAACAGTCTCTAATGGGTCCAGCTATCCTTCAGCCTCAGTGCAGACAACATTCAACTATAAGAAAAATACCTAAGGACTTCCTGGTTGCTGCATTATAAAATCTATTACCACATCTCCCCTGGAAAACACACCTTGCATGACTTGCTCCCAACTAAGGGCCTAGTAGATGTGACTCCCGGCCAGACTCAGTCTTGACTATAGTTAAATGGCAAAATGACTGCCATTTAAACAAGTCTGGCTCCCTCCCTGTTTTCTCTTATATAGGCATTTCTAATAAAATCTTGCAGGTTTAATCCTGCTTGGCTTTTGCTCCTCAGATGACCCAGACTAAGACAAATAGAAATATAGTTTGAGAACATAATTTAATTCCATATGCTAATTTGAAATTAAATGCGTGTGAAATGTTGCTTCTATAAATTAAGATTTGGACCCTAATTTAGGGTCAAAATTAGCCCTATATTGTGGCAAAATTAAAAAAAAACCTCCATATCCTCATGAAGATGGATACACCACTGAATAAACAAAACTATATCAAAGGAATGAAGATGCTTGCTTGTTTTGGGTAGGGATTTTATACCTGATTTTAACTTTTTTTTTTTTTTTACATTTCTAAGTATTGGAAATTTCCTAAAATGAGATTTTTATTAAATATCACAACCTGAAAGAAAACAAAATTATAGGGTGGCAGATAATAAAAAATTTGGCTAAACATAAAAAGTGATGGGATGGAGACACAATACTTTCATAAAATAATATGTTCCATTTGATCATTTATTCTAAAGTGACACATCAAGGAAAAATGTAAACTCATGATTCCCAGTATTTTGATTAATTTAAATATATGGGTTTAAATCACTGTGGTTCTTAACAATGAACACATGTAAACTCTCTGTTGAATGTTTATGAAAAACTGTGCTCCTTTTAGAGGAGTAAGAAATAAACCCTCATTTTTAATTTTAAATCAAAGAACTGTGTGTTTGATTTGATTTAATTTATTATAGATTCTTAACTTATGAAGACATTGCTTTAATCTGAGTTTTAAGTCCTAAGGACCGTGGTTTCTGAAGCTTCACTGGGGAAGGAGGGAGACTTGGAAACTGGGTGAGGTAGAGGTGAAGCCATCTTCTTGATTGGTATACAGCAGGTGGCTCGGCCCTGCCCTTTTTGGATAAGCACCTGAATTGCTGATTTGACATGAGCAATGAACACAGCACCTGCTTCCGTGGAGCAGAGATGTTTGCCATCTTTGGAGATGTAGAAGAGCAACACAGCATCGACCTAGGACTTTTTATGTCAATATATTTTGCAACTTCCATGTACAAGCTGCACTTTGCTCTCTGTCAGGCCATTATTGATCAAAAGCATGCTCTATATTTTATTGAAAATATGTTAATTGTGAAGATGGCATATCATACAAACTCGTGTATTTGAGGATTTGGTAGTATAAAGTGGGCCTTTGGTTGAAACTCATAAATAAGGCAACAACCAAGAATATTCAGAAGCTAATGAGCTGTTTGGGGAATTAATCATTTTTATGAAGGAGAAGTTATCCATATAATAAACAATTTTTGTAAAAAATGTATTTTCTATATTAGCTGTAAAATAAAATTCATAACACAAATTCTCCTCAAAAAATTTTGAAGTAATTCACATATTGTTCTGCTTACTTTTGTTTGTTTTTGTGATTGTTTTTAAATACAATATCTCTTCCTTCCCTTTCCTCACCCCCAACTCTGTCCATGTACCCTCTCCACTCTCATTCAAATTCATGGCCTCTTTTTTCCAATTTTTATTATATGCATACATCTATTTGTACATACACATATTTTCTCAAATATAACCTATTGAGTCCATAGAATGTGTCTTAGTCAAGTTATCTATTCCTGCATAAACATAATGACAAAGAAGCAAGTTGAGGAGGAAAGGGGTTATTCAGCTTACATTTCTAAATTGCTGTTCATCACCAAAGGAAGTCAGAACTGGAACTTTAGCAGGTCAGGAAGCAAAATCTAATGCAGAGTCCATGAGAGATGTTACTTATTGGCTTGCTTCCCCTGGCTCGCTCAGCTTGCTTTCTTATAGAATCCAGGACTACCAGCCCAGGGATGGCACCACCCACAAGTGGCCTCCGCCTTGATCACTAATTGAGAAAATGCCCTGCAGCTGAATCTCATGAAGGCCTTTCCTCGAGGGAGGCTCCTTTCTCTATGATAACTTCAGCTTATGTCAAGATGACACACAAAACCATTCAGTACACAGTATTACTTTTATCTGTGTTTTCAGGGCTAACCATTTGGCACTGGAAAACTAGTTGGCATGCCTTTCCCTAGGGGAAGACCACCCGTCCTGCTCTCAGTTTTACTCGGTTGCTATAGTTCTTATGAAGCATTGAGTTCTGGTGAGCTTTTCTTCATGCAGTTTGGCATATCTACTGGTATCCCTATTGAGCTTGCATTTGGGCAGGCAAGTTGGTAAGCACTTATGTGTATAGTTTCTGATGCTGCTAAATAACACAGTCTCATGTCAAAACCTCTGACCTCTTAAACCAAATGGGAGTCAAGAAGACAGCTCTGTCCATTCTTATCTCGCTGTACAAAACTCAAATCCAAGTGGACCAAGGACCTCCACATACAACCAGATACACTGAATCTAATAGAAGAGGAAGTAGGGAAGAACCTGGAGCACATGGTCACAGGGGAAAATTTCCTGAATAGAACACCAATAGCTAATGCTTTAAGATCAAGAATTGACAAATGGGACCTCATAAAATTGCAAAGCTTCTGTAAAGCAAAGGACACTGTCAATAGGACAAAACAGCAACTAACAGATTAGGAAAAGATCTTTACCAATCCTACATCCAATAGAGGTCTAATATCCAATATATACAAAGAACTCAAGAAGTTAGACTCCAGAGAACCATTAAAAATGGGGTACAGAGCTAAAAAAAGATTTCTCAACTGAGGAATACCAGTTGGCTGAGGAACACCTAAAGAAATGTTCAACATCCTTCATCATCAGAGAAATGTAAATCAAAACAACCCTGAGATTCCACCTCATACCAGTCAGAATGGCCAAGATCAAAAACTCAGGCGACAGCAAATGCTGGACAGAATGTGGAGAAAGAGGAAGAGTCCTCCATTGCTAGTAGGATAGCAAGCTGATAAAACCACTCTGGAAATCAGTTTGGCAGTTCCCCAGAAATTGGACATAGCACTACCTGAGGACCCAACTATACCACTCCTGGGCATATACCTAGAAGATGCTCCAACATGTAATAAGGACACATGTTCCACTATGTTCACAGCAGTCTTATTTATAACAGCCAGAAGCTAGAAAGAACCCAGATGTCCCTCAACAGAGGAATGGATACAGAAAAATGTGGTACATTTACACAATGGAGTTCTACTCAGCTATTAAAAACAATGAATTCATGAAATTCTTAGGCAAATGGATGGAACTGGAAAATATCATCCTGAGTGAGGTAACCCAATCACAAAAGAATACACATTATGCACTCACTGATAAGTGGATATTAGCCCAAAAGCTCAGAACACCCAAGGTATAACTCACAGACCATATGAAGTTCAAAAAGAAGAGAGACCAAAGTGTGGATACTTTGATCCTTATTGGAAAGTGGATCAAAATACCCATGGCTCACAGCCAACCAATAGAATGAGTATAGGGTGCCCAATGGAGCAGGTAGAGAAAGGACCCAAGGAGTTGAAGAGGTTTGCAACCCCATTGGAAGAATAATAATATGTACCAACCAGTACCCCCAGACCTCCTAGGGACTAAACCACGAACCAAAGAGTAAGCATGGAGGGACCCATGACTCCAGCTACATATGTAGCAGAAGATAACCATTTCAGACAGACATCAGAGAGGAGAGGCCATTGGTCCTGGGAAGGCTTGATTCCCTAGAATAGGGGAATGCAAGTCAGGAAATTGGGGGGGGGGGGGGGGTGATGAGCAGGGGGAGAGAGGATGGGATAGGGAGTTTTCAGAAGTGTAACATGGAAAGGGGATACCATTTAAAATGTAAATAAAGCAAATATCTAATTAAAAAATAAAAAATAAAATAAAATTCAGAAACAAAAAGAAAGAAAGAAAAAGAAAACCTA
Source organism: Apodemus sylvaticus (assembly GCF_947179515.1). Classification (NCBI taxonomy): domain Eukaryota; kingdom Metazoa; phylum Chordata; class Mammalia; order Rodentia; family Muridae; genus Apodemus; species Apodemus sylvaticus. The sequence goes on from NC_067477.1 coordinate 65,019,931, forward strand.
AAGACAGATAATATATAAGACAAAGTAAAATTTGTAAAAATGTTCAAGGACTATTGGTCTAAAATGACCAGCAAAAATATATCATTTCAAGTGATTAAATATCCTCCTGATTTAAAAAAAAAAAAAAAAGCACTTGTCTTTGAAGATGAAAGTTCTGGTTTGGTCCCCAGCACCCATAATCATCAGTAACTTCAGATCCAAAAGATCCAATGTTCTCTTGTGATCTCCAAGGGCACCCAGATACACACATAGTGCAAATATATACATGTGATAAGAAAAACATAAAATAAAAGTATAAAATGATTTTTAAAAGTGACTAAACCAAATGTGTTTGTGTAGTGTGATTTGAAAGGAATACCGTTATTAAACAAGGACAAACAGTGAGTGTGTCTTCTAAGCTATTATCATGTAGAATAGACCAAGATGCCCTACCACATACCCAAGATGCCTGGGAAGAGCAGACTATCACAGCATGGAATGTAGAACCCCTGGGTGGAAGCAGATGGGTTCAACTTCAACAGTGTAGGCTCTAGGTTCCCATCACCTACACACTCACCCCCGATCGCTGAGGCCTATAATAATGTTCTATAAATAAACAGCCTTAATGACATTGAAGCCACTCATTCTCAAATACACGAATTTCAGAATCACTGAGCTAATCCTCTGAGAGAATGTTATCCCTTCTGTGGAGGTTCTGTCTCTGCTGCTGGCGTCCATTTCTCTCACCAGGAATTTCAACGTTATTGTTTCCTGAGAAATCCTGAACATCAGCCACAGTCTCAAAATGTGTATGTTTCCAAAACCTGGGAAGTTATTGCTGGTAGCTTTTAAAGTTCCACATTCTTCTGCTGTTATACTCCTGCTAGGATGTCCTACCTTCTCCTGGGGGTCATGGCGTCTTCCACAATGGTATGAAAGTAACTTCAAAGGCATTTCCATCTCAATATGACTAAGTTATGACTGATTATTTTTATAAATCAGATTAAAAGATGAGGAGGCAGACTAGTCAGTAACAGTGGATTATATTGAATATTTTTCTTATTAAACCCTGTATAATTTATATTAAAATAACCTTGGATCTATGCTGTAGACTTCTGGGTTAGTAATTATACTCAGGCCTCTTTGCAACTTAAACTCCTTCTTTGCATAGTTACAGTGGTGCTTCCTCCCAAGCATACTGCATTAGATCTCATTCATTTCCAGGCAACAAATATAGATTTATCAGGGAGCATGCCACTTTATAGAGTCTCATTTTGAATAAGAGAACTTTAAGTGATATTATCTTAGCAGATTCAAAAAAAGATTTCTAAAAAGAGTATGTCAATCAAGATAATTTACAGCTTAGCCATTCTTGGCTGCAATAAGGAAATACATCTAACATAAGATGTGTCCCTAGTACAACTATACTGCAGATGTCCTGACCTTCCACACTGTGCCAAGACCTTCCTTCTATTGTGAACCCTGTGAGCCTTCCACTGGCCACTACAGTAAGCAGAGTGTTGGTCCTTTAGTAGAAAGAAAGTTTTTATTTAAAGTTTTGAATGTATATTAGATCTGTTTTGTAAAGACAGATGGCCCCATAAAATATGCAATAAAAGCATTTTCCAAGGCCTTTTGAAACTAAAACTATGAGAATTCAAGGTAGTGCCATTTGGCCCCTAAAGTTATGAGTCTGTCACCATTTTATTTTTAAACTTCTATGGCTTTTAATTCTATCAAAGTGAGCGACACACTTTTTTCATGATGTCAAACATCATGAAAGCAAAGCTTTGTCTATGTAGAGACTCTTCTGAAAATCACCAAAAATGCCTATTGTGTGTATAGTACAATAAAAATGCTTCTTTTCAATTTTAGTTTTGCTTTTAAAATTGTATATGTGGTAAAAGGTGCATGTTCAACATATTCATTTTAATCAACAAAGTCAATAATCCTCTATTTGCCTCTACAACTTGGGCAAACAAAACTTTAATTAGCTTTAAAAAACTCTACTAGGCCTATACACTGTGCCTCGTAGATCTCAGTCTAGAGGCAAAGTCTGCAATGAGGTCAAAGGCAGCGGCCTCATAAAAAGAATTCTGTTCTCTAATTTCACTGTTAACTGACCTTGTGATGCTAGGCAAGACCATGGGTCATTTTAACCAACATGGTTCCCAGCTCTCTGGAGACAGAATGCTGCTATAGAAACACAGCAACAACAAAAATAACTTTTTAAAGTTTGTCTCCATTCTCCCTCAATTTCTTCCCACTCTTCAGTAACATTTACACTATTCTAAAGAAGAAAAGCTTTAAGCATTCACCTCACCTTGCAAGGCTTGGTCTTGAAAATCTGACCACTGGGGATCAAAAGAATTCTTAAAGGACAGACACATATCCAGAAAAGCTGGTATCAGGTAACCCATGAAAATGCTGATGGAGGAGCACAAGCAACAGCCTAGAACCTCAGCACCACCATTATGTACATCACAGGGAAAGCATTAACTAGTCTCAGTAGATGTCTGTCAGTGAACAAACAGTCTCATACTGTGAACACACAGGAGCAGCTTCAGTTGATAATTTTTTTACACACTGTTCAATTGTTGGTAAATACTGGCACTTGGACGAGAGGAAAGTTTTGCCATTGCACTGGAGCCTTATGAGAAGGAAGGGTTGGTTTGCCTGTTCTCATGTTTCAGGGGCACTGGCATCTTTGACAGGACAGTGCCTATGTTAACAATACACATTCACTCAGGACTCCCTCAGCTCTCCACAAGAATTCAAATTAGAAGAAAAATGGGTTATAAATTGAGTAAGATAACCCAGAAAGTCTTGGGTAGAGTTCTGGCAGTCACTATCATGAAGACATGGGACTTACTACCACTACCATGATTCTTGCTTACACTTAGGTTTTGCCTGAGAGGCTCTACCAACGTCCAACATGCCTCATGTGGCTAAATTTCCTCATGAAACCCAGGTACAGGGTCCCAGGGAGAGAGTTTGCTATTTATTCCTTGTTGCTATAAAAGCTAATGTCTAAAATAATTTTCAAGTTTTGTACAAAGAACGTGATCTATTACCCAAATTGGTTGGAGCAAGTACTAATTAGCTTTAAATTTTCAAGTCCTATCCACATGTTACAGGTGAAATAATACACACATTCAAAATGCTTCCAGAATAAGAGTGTGGGGCGGTGAAGGAAAGGGTAAATGTGCCGGCTGCATCTGGGATTAGTGCTGCCCATGACATGGCCTCAAGTAGCACAGCTAACCAGAAGGCTCCATCCTCAAATGAGCCATAGGCTCTGCCTGCCCACAGCAATTTGTGAATATCTCTCTGCTTTTCTTTCTACTAGATATAGTGCTTATTATTATTGCCCATGGCCAATTAGCTTCCATGGGAAAGGGCAATCCATCATAATACTCATTTTTCTAATGGAAAAGTTAGAAACACTCTTCTCTACAATAAAGATGCATAAAGGACTTACAGGAATATAGTAGAAAAGGAAGCACTGCTCTTGCTGTAGCACAGTTTGGTTGCAGGAGCTAATATCAAGTGCTGGGGACACTTGTGCATTTGGTCATGAGCCAGGGCCTTTTGGAATTAGGACTGCCCAAATTTGTCAGAGCCTGTTAAACCGTGACTGCTCTGGCTCCTGCTCAGAACCCAGGACTACAGGTGTCTGTGCCATACTTACCTCTGTGGCTGTACTCTCTGTCCCCGCTCCAATCAGAAGCTGTTTTCTACATCCTGCCCAGAGCCAACCCTCTGCTCCCAGCCATGTTCCAGCAGGACAATGATGCAGCTCTCAGACCTGCCTTTGACGAACATTCCCCTTGCCACACTCTTCAGTGGTCCTTGATTTCACACTGGAAAGCCAATCTGATGCCATCTCTCGCCCTATTCCTGACACTGGACCATAGGGTTCCATCCAGGACACAGGAAAAGAGCCTTTCTGAAGATGGCCTGAGATATGTGCAGCATGCAGGTTGGGTATAATCTACAAGTTCTCACCTGTTCTTTTTCATCTGATGGCACCATCTTTTGTCTATGTTATCTTAATATATAAAATAAAAAATGTACAAAGCAATGGAGTATCATGTGGTGTTTTTTTTTAAAGATTTATTTATTTATTTATTTTATGTGAGTACACTGTCACTGTCCTCAGACACACCAGAAGAGGGCATCAGATCTCATTTCAGATGGTTGTGAGCCACCATGTGGTTGCTGGGATTTGAACTCAGGACCTCAGAAAGAGCAGTCAGTGCTCTTAACCACTGAGCCATCTCTCCAAACCCATGTGGTGTTTTAATACATGAATTATGTAATAAATTTACCTCCTTCTAACATTTACCACTAAAGAATATTTGACAGAAGAATTCTTATTGAAAATATTCAAAATCATTTCTTCTTGCTTCTTGAGATAGGCATGTACAATTAATACTCACAGTCATGCTACTGTTCCATGACACATTAGGCATCGTTTCTTCGATTTAACTACAATTTAGCACCTATTGATTAAGGTTTCCTCAGTCCCACTCCTATAACTCTCTCCAACTCCTATGACTCTCTGGCATCCCTTTTAATTTCTGTAAGAGCAACTGTCCTAGATTCCATATGTCAGTGTAATCATACAATATTTGTCTTTGCGTGCTTTTTTATACCTGAGTTAGTATAATGGTCTCCACTTTGACCTGTATTGTCACAAATGAGTGTGACAATGTGAAATCCCTCATAAGGCCAAATGTTTCAGCATTTGGTTGTCAGCTCATGACACTGTATGAAATATTCCAAAGCCTTTGAGAATTGAGACTGATTGCTAGAGGTGAGTAAGTGGGAACAAGTCTTGAGTCTTTTATTGACTGCTTTCACTTCCTGTTTTCTGAGTGTAGATGGAGTGTGACCAACCTGCCTCCTACTTATGACTCTATACATACTCTTCCTATGGCTGTGTCTTCTCTGACATGGGGGACAGTTTGTTTCTAAAACTGGAAGTCAAAATAAGCCCTTTTCCAGTGGCTTTTGTCATATTAACTTGTCACATCCACAGGAAAAGAAACTAAGATGACAGAATCCTTTGTTTTTATGGGTTCTTTGTATATTTTAGATTTTAGTTCTCTATCAGATGTGTTAGGAAACATCTTTTTCCATTCTGCAGACTGCTGCTTTGTATGAATGATGTGATGGTGCCCGTTGCCACACAGAAGCTTTTCAGCTTCATGAGGTTTCATTTTTTTAATTGTTAATCATAGTGTCTATGCTAATGGTGTTCTGTTTAAAAATATTTTCCTATTCAATAAGTTCACAACTATTCCCCACTTTCTATTCTTATATTTGGACTTATATTAAGGTCCTTGATCTATCTGGAGTTGAGTTTTGCTCAGAGTGATAAGGATAGATATATTTCCATTCTTCTACATGCAGCACCCAGCTTGAACAGCACCAATTGTTGAAGATGCTGTATTTTTTCAGTGTATATTTCTGGCTTCTTTATATATAAAAAAAACCATAAGTATGAGGACTTATGTCTGGGTCTTCAATTCCATTAATCTAAGTATCTGTTTCTCAGTCAATACCATACTGTTTTTACTGCTATAACTCTATAGTACAAATTGAGACCGGGGATGGAGAACACATTGATGAGGGAGACTTTAATAACACACCTCATCAATAGATAGGTCATTCAGAAAAATACTAGACCAAGAAGTACTAATGCTAACTGACATGATAAACCAATGGACCTAACAGATATTTACCAAATATTTCACCACACACACACACACACACACACACACACACACACACACACTTTCTCAGCAGTTCATGGAACATTCTCCAAAATTGGCCACATAATTAGATACAAAGCAAATCTCAATAAATACGAAAAATAGAAATAACTCCCTGTATCCTATCTCACCACCATAGACTAAACATGGTTATAAATAACCAAAGCAACAAAACCTTACAAAATCATGGAAGCTGAATAACAGTAAATGGATAATAAAGTAAATAAATAATTTACTTAGTGCATGCCACTTACTAAGTGAAACATGAGTCAAGGTAGAAATTAAGAAAGAATTTTTTAAATGTTAAGACTTGAATAAAAATAAAACACAACATACACAAACCTATGGGATGCAATGAAGGCCATTCTAAGAGGCAAGCTCATAGCACAAAGTACACACAAAAACAAAAGTTGGGATGACTTCACATTAGTAACTTAACAGCAAACCTGAAAGGTCTAGAACAACAAAAAAAAAGGGAACCACATTTCAAAAGGAGTAGACAGCAAGGAATAACCAATCTGAAAGCAATAAAAGAGAAACAACAAAATACAAAGATAAATCTGGATGTGGATTTTTGAGAAAATCAATAAGATTGACAAAGCCTTATAGGCATAATGTTTTTGTACACTGAGTAAAGTTTACCCTTGTGTTAGTCAAATGCTGATTTTTCTTCCCTCATATATTGTTTCAATCTGGATATTGCATTGTAATACTTATACCAAGTATCTCCTGTCTCAAGTTAGTGTAAACAGTTTTTGCCATTTATTCTTTGCCTTGTCAATAAATGCTGACCACCCAAAGACTTGGCAGAAGAGAAAATAGGGCAGGGCATCTACCATCCAGGGGAGGAGAGAGAAAACGAGAAAGGGAATTTCAAATCAGCCAAAAGGATGGAGGAATTGGAGCCACGAGGAAGGGATCTGGAAAGAGATCATGGAAACACAGCTGAAGCCCAAAGCCAGATCAATAATAAGATGCACGGTTCATGGATATTGGGCTGGGAGGTGGCCAGATTAGCGTGAGAGGTTAAGGGAGGTCATTTAACTGCTCAGCTATTGAGGTGTAGCTTCAAAGAATCTCAGTTTCTCTGGGGGGTTATTAGAGACTAGCATATGGTAAAGAAATACAGCTGCCAGATTAAATCACTGTATACATGTGCATTAAAGATAATTCATTTACAAAGCCTTATCCAAATTAACTAAAAGAAAGAAAGAAAAATCCAAATTAATGAAATTAAAAATGTAAAGAAGAACATAACAAGAGACATCAGGAAATACAGAGAAGCATAAAGACATACTTTAAAAACATGTACTCCCTCAAATTTGAAAATCTAAAGTAAATGAATAATTTATTTAGTACATGCCACTTACAAAAGTTAAATCAAGATCATATAAATTTAAGTTATATGCTTAAATTCAATTTAAACATACCTAAAACACCTAGCTAAATAAAATCAGTCATTAAAAGTCTCCCACAAAAGCGTGTAACACAGATTTCTTTCTCATCATTCAGGAAGCTGAAAGATACCAGGTCAAGGCTCAGCAAAGTCTGGTAAGGGCTGCTGATTACTTAGACTACATTTTCTTCCAGAGTCCTTAGGACATGAAATGTACAGAGAGCTCCTTTTCTAAAGTCATTGGTCCCAATAATGAGGGTTGCTCTTTTATGGTCTGATTACATCAGGAAGACATCATTTGTCCAAGACCAGCACCAAAGGCATGAGGACTAAAGGGAATGTACAAAATTACAACACCCATATTTGTAACATTAGTGTAGGGATTTGGATAAAGGCCATCTTATAATATAAGGTGAAACAAAATGGATTACAAAACCTTCAGATTTGTGTTATATATAATATAGCTTGTTTAACAATTTCAGTTGCTTTTATTAAAATATCATTATATAGTATTGGAAAGTTCCTAAATTATATGTAGCACGAACATAGCATTCTGTATTTTTAAAAATTCAAACATGTACACGAGTAGTTAATGTGCCATTTGGGGATACTAATAGCTATTACTGAGACTGCTTGAAAATCTAATATTGAATATCTGAGTAAGCATACAAAGAGTCTCCCATCCCATCTCTCTAAAAATGACAAAAGCCTGGGGTCAAATGGTTTTAAGCAGAATTGTCAGACTTTCAAAGAGGAATTAATGTTAACATGTTTCAAATTATTCCACAATGTAGAAACTGAAGAAACATTGACCAAATCATTTTATGGAACCAGAGTTATCCTGATACCTAACAACATAATGAATCAACAAAGAATGAATCTCAATAAAATAAACTTGCAAACCAAATGCAAGAACACATAAAAAGATAATCCAATATGATCTGGAGGCTTTATACCAGAGATTCAGGGACAATTCAACATACGAAATCAATAAATGTAATTCATCATATAAACAGTATGAAAGACAAAACACACATGATCAGCTTGTTGGATGCAGAAAAGATCTTTGACAAAGTCCAACACCATGTCATGATAAAAGTCTTGGAGATATTACAGATACAAAGGTCACATCAAGCCATAGTCAACATCAATTTAACTGGAGAGAAAATGTTAGGAACAAAATGAGGTTGTCCACTCTCTCCATTCCTACTCAGTATAATACTTGAAGACTTAGCTAGAGCAATAAGACAGCCGAATGAGATCAAGGGACTACAATAGGGAAGAGAAGAAATCAAAGAATCTTTTTTTCAAGATTCATTTTATGTATGTGTGTAGTGGGAAATGATTAAAATAGTACTGCCCTCCAGGCCTCTGCTCCAAGTCCTGGCGGGTCTCTCTCCTGCCCAGCACCCACTCCTTCCAAGTATCCGGCAAAGCATGACTCTTAAGTAGTCCACCAAATATATTTATGTATATGAAACTCCCAATTACATAATGCCAAATTACAATAATAAAGTTTTATCCCAATATTTCTAACCTCTCAGCACACCAGAAACACATCTCACACCATCTGGATCTGCTGTCTCCCTCTCTGCTCCCTCTTCAGCTCCCAGGAACCCTCTCTCTCTGCCATCTTTCTCTTAGCTTCTTTTTCTCCTCTCTCTCCTCCAATCACTGGCCTCTCACTACCTCAATATGGATGGATAGGAAATATCTTGCATCATGTGTGTATACTGTTGCTGTCTTCAGACACACCAGAAGAGGGCATCATCTCTCATTACAGATGGCTGTGAGCTACCATGTGGCTGTGAGATTTGAACTCAGGGCCTCTAGAAGAGCAGTCAGCACTCTTAACCACTAAGCCATCTCTCAAGCACCCTCAAAGTATCTTTATTCATATATGATATGATACAATATTAAATTGATCCTAAAAATTCCACCTGGAAACTCCTACAGCTGATAAATACTTTCAGAAAAGTAGCTGAGTATAAAATTAACTCACAAAAATCAATGACCTTCCTAAATGTAAATGATTATATATATATATATATATATATATATACATATATACATATATATATATGAACATATACATATTCATATATATATTCATTGACTGAGAAGGAATTCAAGGAAATAATATCTCTCAAAGTATCCTTAAAATGTATAGAATAAATGGAACATCTTGAGGGTAACTCTAACTAAGCAAGTAAAAGACTTACATGATGATGTTTTTGTATTCATACCTTCAGTTTACAAGGGTCAATATGTGATTTAAATGTAGTTGTATTTCTTTTATTAACTTAAGTGCCCTTGTACACAGAAGCTAAAATAAAAAATAAACTCACAAAAATCAGTAGCTTTCCTATATATAAATGATCCATAGTATATATCCTTGACTAAGAAATTAATTGGGGAAATAACACCTTTTCAATAGCCTCAAAAATATGTAATATAATATATTATAATATATTGATATATACATATACATATATATATATATATGCATCTTGGAGTAACTCTAGTCAAGTAAGTGAAAGACTTGTATGACAAAAACGTCCAGACATTGAAAAAGGTATCAGAAGATAGAAAGATTTCCCATGATCATAGATCAGAAAGATTAGTTTAGTAAAAATGGCCATACTCCAACCAACAACTTGAGATCACATGGGCAAGCATCAATCCCTGTCACTATTAATGATACTCTATTATACTTGCAGACAGGGGTCTAGCATAGCATAGGGGTCTGAACTCTGAGAGGCTCCACCCACTAGCTGACTCAGACTGATACAGACACCTACAGCCAAACAGTAGATGAAGCATGGGGATTCTTAAAGAATAGAATGATGCATTGATGGCCCCAAAGGGGATAGGAACTCCACAGGAAGACCAACAAAGTCGACTAACCTGGACCATTGGGGCTTTCAGAATCTGAACCACCAACCAAAGAGCATACACAGGCCAGACCTAGACCTCCCTGCATATATGTAGCAGATATGCAGCTTGGTTTTCACATGGATCCAAAAAAAAAAAAAAACTGGTGCAGGGATTATTCCAAAAGTTGTTGTCTATATCTGGGATATGTACTTCTAGCTGGGCTGCCTTGTCTGGCCTCAGTGGGAAAGGATGTACCTAGTTCCATAGAGACTTAATGTGCCAGGGTAGGGGGATACCCACTAAGAGGAGAAGAGGGGAATGGGGGTAAAGGCTCATGGGGGGTGATGGGGAGGAAAGGAGTGAATGGGATATAAAGTGAGTAAGTAAAATTAGATAGATAGATAGATAGATAGATAGATAGATAGATAGATAGATAGATAGATAGACAGATAGATAGACAGATAGAGATAGACAGACCGATAGTGGCTATGCTACCAAAAGCAATGAATACATTCAAAGCAAGAACGATCAGGATTACAACATGCAATAGAGGGCTAATGTCCAAAATTTATTTAAAAAATTAAAACTTGTATTTATAAAAGAAACCATAACCCAAATGGGGTACACATCTGAACTTAAAATTCTTTAAAAAATTTGAATTCTTAAAAGAAGAATTTCAAATGGCTGAGAAACACTTAAATACTCAACATTTGTAGTCATCAGAGAAATACAAATCAAACTTACTTTGAGATTTCATATTACACTTTCAGAATGTCTGAGATCGATAAAACAAATGACAGCTTATTCTGGAAAGGATGTAGAGTAAAGAAAATACCCAACCACTGCTGGTGGGACTGCAAGTTGTACAGCCATTATGGAAATCAGTGTGATGGTTTCTCAGAAAGATGGAAATTGATCTACCTCAAGATCCAGTTATACCACTCTTGGATACATATCCACAGAGTGATTAATCCTACCATGTGAATATTTTCTCAACCATATTTATTGTTGCTCTATTCATAATAGTGAGAAATCGGAAGCAACCTAGATGCCCCCCAACAGATGAATGGATTTTAAAATGTGGTGCATTTACATAATGGGATATTACTCAGTCATTAAAAAATCAAGTTCAGAGGTAAATGGATGGAACTAGAAAAAAAGAAATCATTCCAAATAAGCTAATCCAGAATCATGAAAAAACTCACAAATGTGGTATGTATTCATGTATATGATAATATTAGCTGTTAAGCCATTGATACAATCTACACAAGATTATACAATCAATAGAACCACAGAAGTTAGGTGTATTGTAAGAGACTAAGGGTGAACAAATAGATCTCCCTAGGAAGGGGAAATGGAATAGATTGTTATGGATGTGTGAGGTAGTGACTGGTGAGAGGCAAGTGGGGCAAGGCTGAGAACACCAGGAGAGACTACTAACTGTAAGTGCCATTTGAGGGATAGGATAGAAACCTTATCCAGTAGAAGCTTCCTAAAATATGTAGATATATGAAGATAATTCAAATAAAACCAAATAATGGAAATCAATCCCCCAACTGGACTTCTCTTACCACCAAATGAAACTTCCAGTACTGGGAATGGATAACATCTTACTGAATTTTTGGCCAAATGGATCTTATGGGAACCTCCAAATAATTGAGACTGTTGCCAAGACTATAGATTGCTCTCCACAAACTGCCAGTAAAGCCCTATTGCTGAAGATAGCACCTACACAATTCATTGACCACAGAGAAGAAGAACTGCTGCCCATCTAGAGCCTTCAACTGTATGTGCAAGTGGTACTAGAAGGTACTGCAAGCTACCAAAGGAGAATCAAACACCAACCCAGCTGCACACCCTCTGATAGACAATGGTGTCCTGCCTGCAGGATATGCTAGTGTAATGCTGCTGCAAAGCCTGTGGGAGTCAATAACCAATATCTGCTCTGAATTACGGCTCACTCCATGAGATGGAATTCATACCTGATGCTGCATGGGTGGCCAAGAAGTAGAGACCAGACAGTCCAGGGACCTAGAGTAAATCCAAATGCTACAATTCTACTAAAGGAATAGAGCAATAAAGTGACTCCTACTGACATTCTGCTATACTGATAGATCAGTGCCTTGCTCAGCTGTCATCAGCCGATGGGAACAAATACAGACTCACAGACAGACAATATGCAAAGAGTGAGGGACCTTGGAACCCTTACTCCTAAAAACTGATGTCTTCATCAAATCCCTCTCCTCAGAATTCAGGGAACTCTTCAGATGAAGAGGCAGAGAAAGTATGAAAACTATAGAAGATGGAGGACACCAGAAACAAGGCCTTCTAGAAAACAGGATTGGTATATATACAGACTCACAGAGACTGAGGGAGCATGCACGGGGCCCGCATGGGTCTGCACCAGATGGGGTTCTAGAGCAGAAAGGAGAAGTGGGCACAACTCCCGACCTGGAAGCTATCTTTAGTTGATTACCACTTGCAAATGAAAACATTTTATTTTCTCCAAGGGAGCCTTCCTGGGGAAACAAATCACGCATGTGGGTAAGTTGTCCCAGCAGTAGGTGGCCAACAAAAACAAATTAAATGGCATCTTTGGAAGGTCCTTGTCTCAATGTTATGGCAAGCCTTTTTTAAATTCTTTTTTTATTTTTTAAATTTTACCTTCTTTTTTCTTTATTGTTGGTTTGTTTTTTCTTTGGGGGGGTGTTTTTAAATGGGATTTCTGAACATGTGAATGACTGGGACTCTACATCGATCTCTGTGTCTTTTCGTCTGCTCTTTTCCTTCTGTTTTGTCCTATTCTGTTGTGTTTATTTTTGTTTTGTCTTCTTATATTGTATTTTATTTCATTATTATCCTTTAGATGCATGTTTGTTTTCTAATGAAGACAGCAACAGGTAGATCTGGATGTACTGGAAGATAGATAGGAAATGGGAGGAGTAGAAGGAAGAGGAACTGTAATAGGGATATATTGTTTGAAAGAATCTATTTTCAATCAAAGAAAAATAATCATAGGTAAGAAAAGCTGCAAGACTTTGAGGTCTACTTGAGGATAAGAACTTTGGAAAGCACCAAAGGGAAGGCAGTAATAAAGGCCTCGGGGGAGGTGAAAAGGCTGTGATATACACGTCTAAAGCAAACGGCCCAAAGTCAAGCTACATCAGCACATGCACAATAAGAGCCTTTTTACTCCAGATCCTGATATCCAGTGCATCAAGAACAGTTTTCAGAGAAATGATAATGTTCATCCGAAAGGAAAAACAACTCCGAAGAGACAGAGCGTCAGGACAAGACTCTGTCATGACACTCTTGGCCCAGGAAAAATGAAAGCAGAAATATAAAAACTCATTCTGTAAATCCAGCATGACTCTAATATCAAAGGCAGATAAAGATATTTTAAAAAGCCATCTTCACATCAATATCTCTCATGAATGTATGTGAAAATCTTTGACAAAGTATCATCAAATCTGGCAATTCATGAAAGGAATTATACACTATGACTGACTGGGTTTGTTCCAAGTAGGCAAGGCTAGCTTAAAACTCTGACAATCAATCATTTTCACGCACCACATCCATAAACTGCAGAAGGAAATGATGTGACGGTGCCAGATGACATTGGAAAGGCATTAAACAAAATCCCAACTCCTGTGCACGCTAAAAATAAATTAAACTAGAATTTCTGCCAGATCCATAATATAGGGGAAATGGAGAGATGGTAATCTTTCAACAAATGGTATCCAATACATATGCCAGATGTATCTGAATACAATAAGAAGAAGGGAGCCCAGGAAATGGGGAAGAAAAAGAGGGGGAACCCCCAAAGATTTTAAAATGACTACTTCCTTAACTGATTGAAGAGCACTTTAAAAAAAACCCTACCTTAATATATTTCAAAGTTATTAGTTTGTCATGTTTCCCCATGCCTGAATATAATTGAGATTTACTTTCTTATTATTCCAATACAAAGGTTTGACACAATGTTAACTAGAACACTAAAACAAGAAATTGTAAAATAGTCTTATTAGAAAAATAACAGTCCCTATTTGTAGATGGCATGGTTTTTTATGTAGAAAATTTCAAAGATTTGACAAAATGACTGATAGAGCTACTGTGACCATACAACAAGCTCAATGAATAATTGCAATTTGAAGCCTAATACTACAATATTACAATAGCACCCCACAAAAAGAAGTATGTAGTTATAATTCTAACCATATAACTATAGTACCTATGTGCAAACTCTGCAAAACTATGAAAATAATGAGAATCTAAGCAAATGGAGCGATATTTCATGTTCATGGCTTCTCAGAGGCAACAATGTAAAGACATTGAATAACTAAGTTGAGGCAAATCTACAAATACAAATGCCCTTTGCAGAAGAATTCTGGAGAATTTATGAGATGTTCTCCTCTCAAGGGAGGGGATCATAATTCTCTACTCCTCAAATATGAGTGCGCATAATGCTTTTCTCCTGCATACTACATTAGGAAAAGGGAGAGGGTGAGGGTGAGATCAAGGTCACTCAGCAATGGGAGGACATGTCTGTCAGCAGCCTGTGCCCTTGAAACAGTGTAACAAATGTGTCCCTTTACAACAGTGGTCTACCTCAAAGATAAACCCTCAACCCAGTCAGGAAAATAGTTGAAGAGCAGTCTACACAATATACCTCACTAGTACCTTATTATATCCAAGCTTGACCAGTAAGACAAAATGTAAGGGAATCCTGAAAACTATTAATGAGAAAGAATGATTTTAAAGGAGTTTGAGCAAATTTGAGCATGGCTATGATATGTATGTATACACTGTGGTTATTTGGTTGATGAATTTATGAGTATGTACATTTGTTATATTGTAACAGATTGAACATCACACCCCTTTTTATTTGTCATTGAACTTTGTACTAATATCTTCTGCACAACAAATTTGTTTGAGCAAAACAAATGTGTAATTAGCCTATAGGACTACCTTACTGATGACAGTCCACCTCTCCAGTTGGCTTGTGTTCCTGGCTCTTGGCTTCCATAAAATAGAACTGGGTATCTTCCAGAGGTAGGTTTTCAGAGAGGTTGTGCAAGAAGCCAAGATGCCATAATTTTTATAATTTTTTGCACTTTTTTTTCTGTTTGTATGTATGTGTGTCATTTTCACGCCTGATGCCTGCATAGGCCAGAAGACAGTGACCAACAACCTGTGTATAACTTAAGTCCCAGAGGATCCGTTGTCCTTTTCTGGCCTCTGACAGCCAGAGTTACAGATATTCGTGGGCCTCTATGTAGATTCTAGGAATTGAACCCAGGACCTCTGAAAGAATAACAGATGTTCTTCACTGTGAAGCCATTTCCTGAGTATCAATAATTTGTTGTCTACTATGGTCAAGTTTTTCATAATTCCTGGGGAAAAAAATAATCCATTGTTGCAGAGACTTTGCCACATTAGAACCTAAAAGTAACATTTAAAAGAATTTGGATCTCAAGCAGAAACAATATTTTTTAAAAAATCTTAAGAAAATGTTCCTTTGGTATAAGAAAAGGTAATTCTCACTTTAATATTTATCCAAACATCATTTAATAAAAACATTAAACGTTATATTTTATGATATTCACCATACAAATATACATAATTTATTAATCATATTATAAAATGAAAATCATGATAGATGAACATATCAGCATTATATATTTGCCTTAGGAAATAAAAATCTCAGAAAAGTTAGCAAATGTATATTACTGCTGTGACTTTCTTCTTCATTGAATCAGTTATACTCTTAAGATGAATTTTTCCATGAATTTTTATGACTTCCTGTGGACAGACACAGTTTAGTGTGATGATTGCCCGGGCAGAATTTTAGTGCATTCTGTATCTTCTTAGATAATAACCCACATTGAACCCAGTGAGATCCAAATATAATAACAGAAAAGATACCAAGAGGCATCAGGGAGGCTGGACAGACACTCTTCCTAGATACCTACAGATTCTATCTCCAGTGTCTTCAATTTTCTGGGCCCAGGATTTTAATGTTAAAGTATAGATCTACAACCTAGAGAAAAGCTGGGTAGCAATATTAATAATATTATTTCCATTGTGTCTTAAATATCTATATAATATGTGGGGGTATCTTGCCTGCACAGATGTCTATGAACCACATATTTGTGTGCTTGGTGCCATCAGAGACCAGAAGAGGACATTGGATCCCCTAGGATTTAAATTATACACAGTCACAAGTCACCATGTGGGTACCGGTTATTAAACTCAGATCCTCTGAAAGAGAAATCAGTAATCTTAATCACTGATGCTTTTCTAACCTACCAGCTGATGCTTTTTAAACTATTTATGCAAGACTATCCATAAACTCACTTAGGCTAATGACAGCCTTATAAGGCAAAGTACTACTGTTTTCTCTACATCTTGGGAATGGCAACCGACAAAGTACTGGCCCAAGGTCACACAGCCAATGACAAACAAGCCAAGCCTACAGCTCTGATATCTCAGCTCTACATTCTTTATTCTGATCCCTATCTCATGGCTTCTAAACTTGGGTTCAGAACAGACCTAAGTCTGGTTTCCCATTCAACTACTCTTTTTAATAATGAGAACTTTTCTTCCTTTGGGTTTTACATAAATCTTCACCCTTTTGGTTTGATTGAAAAATCAATGATCTTAGGCACATCATCTGTTAAGAATTCAGTGCTCAGCCATTAGAAACAATGAATTCATGAAATTCTTAGGCAAATGAATGGAGCTAGAGAACATCATACTAAGTGAGGTAACCCAGACTCAAAAGGTGAATCATGGTATGCACTCACTAATAAGTGGTTATTAACCTAGAAAACTGGAATACCCAAAACATAATCCACACATCAAATGAGGTACAAGAAGAAAGGAGGAGTGGCCCCTGGTTCTGGAAAGACTCAGTGAAACAGTATTTGGCAAAACCAGAATGGGGAAGTGGGAAGGGGTGGGTGGGAGGACAGGGGAAGGGAAGGGGGCTTACGGGACTTTCGGGGAGTGGGGGGGCTAGAAAAGGGGAAATCATTTGAAATGTAAATAAATTATATCGAATAAAAAAAATTAAAAAAAAAAAGAATTCAGTGCTCAGATATTTACCAATGAGGTGAGCCTCTACAATCTTCAAGCTGTGAGGAAGGAAGGAAACAGCTGTTCAGCCAATAGGAAATGTTTGCTTTTAGTCAAAGAGGCACATAGGCCATGTCAGACACTATGCTGGAGTTGTTGAGATTACCTCTAGAAAAAAGAGACCCTGCAGAATTTCTTGCACAAACTTTTCACAGAGGCATGTGCAAGTGTCACTATAACATTTCCCACAAGCTATGTGCCAACAGCGACTTTGGGTGCCCATGGCTTTGTTTTATGAGTTCACAAAGCAAACTGAAGTCTGCATCATTGATTTCCAGGCTTGTCTACCTCCTGCCAACTGTGCAGAAAGTGGCAGGCTCTCGTTCTTACAATACAGTGCCTTAGAAGGACGAATCACATTACAAGAACATAAAACTATGTCTCCCTTCCACTAGGAAAAATAAAGATTAGTTATGACAAAGGGGACAGAGAGAGACCGAGAACAAGGGAGGGAGAGAGGGAGAGAGAGAGAGAGAGAGAGAGAGAGAGAGAGAGAGAGAGAGAGAGAGAGAGAGATCATAATAAAGCAGCACAAACCCTGAACATTTAAAGGCAGAGGAGCTGAACATTGCAGACACCTAATATTTTTCAAAAATCTATTAATATAAAAATTAAACAGATCATTGGTAGTATGAAAAGTATTAATTATAATGACTAACTTGAAGATTATACTCTATGAGTTTAATAAATCCAATGGAACGATAACAATATGATATTTATTAAATATTTAGTGTGTGCCATACACTAATGTGTGCATAGATGTGCTAATAGCACTGTGTAATGAGTGTGATGGTTCACCTGATTTTATGTTTAGGGAAGAAAGATCTAAGGAAACCAGTCCCAACAGTGTTTCAACCTTTAGTCTTTAGTCTTTAGATGAAGTTTGAATGATATGATGCAGATTTACTTGGAAATCAAAAGGACTTCAAAACAAATCACTCAGTGTTCATGTCCTCTTCTCGTTGGGTAACACTGATCGAAGGATTGCCACAACAGAAAGATGAAGATTGGCGTTAGCAAATTACAGGAATTTTACAGTTGAGGGAAATAATGAAAAAGGACACTACAATCAGTGCAGTTATGTAGATACATTGAAAATATGCCAAAATAATACACTAAATTGCACTGGGGAAATGTGTATGATGGAGTTTTAAATGAGATATTTTTAAGACAAGGTAGCACCACACTGAAGATGTAAGAGAAGCAATGCAGCCTGAAACCCTGCCTTCAGGGAGCAGAGATTCTACCATCACAAAGAAATTTTGACACGGGTGTGCGGGTCAGAGAGATAGCTGTTGTTCCAGAAGACCAGGGTTCAGTTCTGTCTTAGTCAAACTTCTTTTGTTAGGAAGGGATGCCATGACCATAACATCTTTTATAAACTAAAGAATGTAACTGGGTCTGGCTTACATTTCAGAGGTTCAGGCCTTTATCATCATGGCAGGAAGCATGGCAGCGTGCAGACAAACATGGTGCTGGCAGGTAACCAAGAGTTCTACATCTGGATCTGCAGGCAGCAGGAAAAGAGAGACACTGTGTCTGGCTTGAGCATTTGAAGCCAATCCCCAGTGACACAGTTCCTCCAAGAAGGCCACACCTCAACAACAAAACCTTATCTCCTAATAGTGCCTCATCTCCTAATAGTGCCACTCTTTTTGAGCCTATGGGATTCATTTTCACTCAAACCATCACAAGTTCTCATCACTAACGTGGTGGCTCATTCCTATCTGTAACTACAGCCTGAAAGGATCTGACACCATTGTCTTGCCCCCTCAGGAACTAGGCACACAGTCCCATACATTCAGAAAGCACTAGTAAATAAAATTTAAAAATTAGATGTATCTAAGCATACATGCTAAGATATTTTGTGTCTGGTACATCTTTGGAAGGTGATCCCCCATTCTGATTGAATAACTTTCCCATGTCCTCAAGTATATATTGTGAAGATGAACCTTGACCGCTCTCCAGACTGTAGAAGAGAAAAACCACACAGCTGTTGCCCGGAGTTTCTCACAGCAATAGCTAAAGCAGCCCATGCTCTAGCTAGAACAGTAGTTAAACCGAAGATACATGACCTATGACAAGACAACTGGAATCACTAATGGTTTTTTGCTCTATCCAATGGAGAAAAAAAAAGAGTTTCTCTTTCTATGCAAACTGCTAAAATCTCACGCTACCCCTGACCACCCATGTGCACAATTTAAAGAGCTTTTGCAGAGCAGATTACAGAATGCATATTGGTATGGCATGCCTACCAGAATCAAACTGAACACACCCAAAATCACATGGTGTGGGATTGAGAAAGGAAAGGCTCTTATAAAGGAATGCAAGTTTATTGAGTCTCAAATAATTACTCTGTATTAATTTCACTGTGATTTAAAGTAACTATGGAAAATTTTAAAGTAAATATTTAGAAGCCTATATATACCAGCAGTTCTCAACCTGTGGGTCACAACTCTTTCAGACACTGAACAATTCCTTCACAGGTATCACCTAAGAACATCGGAAGACAAATGTATCTGCATGATGATTCATAACTAGCAAAATTACAGTCATGATATAGCAATAAAAATAATTTCATGGTGTGGGAATCACCAAAACATGAGAAACTATATTAAAGGGTCACAAAATTAGGAAGGCTAAGAACCACAGACATATACCAAATTGTTAATAATGGCTATTTGGGGATGCTTGGGTTATAAGTGTCTTATTTTCTTCACTCTTTTCTGAATTTCACTAAGTTTTCTACAATTAAATTCCATGTTATACAGTATGATCAGCAAGCAACACACACACACACACACACACACACACACACACACACATATATATATATATATATATATATATACATATACATATATGTTGAAATTCCAGACATCAAGATAGTACTGTCCAAATATTTTCTTGTTTTTTTTTTTTTTGGTGGGGGTGGTATTGGTTTTGTTTTGATTTTTTGTTTTTTATTTTTACAGATTTTTTTTGTTTGCTTTTGGTTTTGAGACAAGGTCTCACTATGCAACTCTGGCTGCCCTCGTGGTAGTTTGAATAGGCATGCTTCCCAAAGACTTATGTATTTGAATGCTTAGCCTATACAGAGTGACACTACTAAGAAGTGTGGTCTTGTTGGAGAAGTGTGTCATAGTGGAAGCAAGCTTTGAGGTTTTATATGTGTTCATGCTACACCTAGTGTGACACACAGTCCCCTTCTGCTGCCTATGGATCAAGCTGTACAACTCTCAGCTCCTTCTCTAGCACCATGTCTGCCTGGGCACTGCCATGATGATAATGAACTGCACCTCTGAACCTGTTAGCCAGCCCCAATTAAATGTTTTTCTTTATATAGGTTGCCTTGATCATGGTGTCTCTTCACAGGGATAAAACTCAAGACAGCCCTAGAATTTTGTATGTAAATCAGGCTGCCCTCAAACACACAGAAAATTTATTCATCTCAGCTTATATCACCATACCTGGCTAATATCAAATACAAGTAGAATGAGATGGGCTGTTCAAATGTGAGCATGTATTTTCAAGAGACGATGTCACAGTTCCAAGTTCAGACTAGAGAGAGGGGAACAAAAGATTGAAAATGTCATTGTCACATGGAGCCTTTTCCTCCTTTTGTCCTGCACCAGCTGGCATCATCTTTGAACCATCAGAGTGTGGAGAAATTAGGAGGAATACCCTCAACCCATAGCTTTTACTTTAAATGCATAAAATATGACTTAATGGTCATTTGGTTTGTGGCCTGATTTAGAGTCACACACTAGGAGTAATCAATGAAGCGGGCATAGCCTTGGGGGATAGAGGCCTATTTGTCAGGGTTTGGTTGTCTTACCTGAGGGCCATTGTTTGCCTGAATATAATCTTGAGTTCTTCAATTGAAATTTTTTAAACCAAAATATTTCCAGAAAACTAGTCTGGTTTTCAGGGGAGAATATACATAGTCCAGGCTCTGCACAACTTTCCATTTCATTTCTTCCTTTTATGTTTGTTGTGTATTAATAATGGAAGAGTGAGTGGTATCCAAGTTCAGAAAGGTTTTGAAAGGGACAAGTGTATGTTTTCTAGGTAGAGCTCTTGCTGCAACCACAGGGGGAAAGAGCAGCCAGGACAAATCTCCTTTAGACCCAGAGCTCCAGGCTCAGCAATCCTAAACAGATACTACATGAAAGGTGGCCACTGCTGCAGAAGTCTGCACCAGTGTGTGGACACACTCTGCCTTGTGCTCTGGAGATAGTGTCTTCCTTCTTCCTATAGCTGACTGCTTGCTTTGCTTCTTATTATCCAATTCACCATTTTCTCTGCTCTTTAATAAGATTCCATCCTGTTTCTGGCAAGTCATTTGTGCTAATAATTTCCAGCTCAGGATCTCTCTATGGCATGCTTTGTGTGAGGGATGGTTTGTTGCTTTGCTAAAAGTTCATTTGCTGGATGGTAATTTTGGTTCAAGAAGAATTAGCATTTTGAAAAGCAGATGGTGGGTAATAACTCATCACACCTTGGAAGTTTCGATGCTTCTGCTGTTGCTGGAATGAAAACCAGGTGCACTTGACAGCTGTTCTAGTGCTATTTGCCATTGTTTGAAAGGACATAAAACTTTTCTCTTGCCGGCCTAGGTTTTTTTTTTTTTCTATTTTTTGATTAAGTTTCCCAAAGACTCAATGAGTAGAGGAGATAATGTTCTTTTAGGACAAATGTGTGTATGTGTGTATGTGTGTGTGTGTGTGTGTGTGTGTGTGTACTTTATTCTCACAGAGATGATTAAATAATTTATGCTAACACTTTTGCACATGCTCTTTGTTAGATCAAATTGAAACTTTAAAAACATATTTCCAAAGTCGACATTTTAACTCAGCAACTAAAAATAAAACTAAAAAAGGCTAGAAATTGTGTTTTCTAAAAAAAAAAAAAACAAAACAAAACAAAAAAAAAAAAAAACAGTCAGTTAAAGCCCTTCATAGTGGTGCATAGTGTGTAGATGGCTACCAAATGAGGGGTTGAGAGATGAAGATCAGAAGTTCAAGGCTAACCTGGAACATTTTATATATATTTGCAGCCAGCCTGGGCTCCATGAGACTGTCATGAATACACAAACAAACATAGTTTCCAGACCACAAAGTTGTTTGTAAAATCAGGTCCTCAAAGCAATTATGCCGCTTTGCTTTAAACAAACTCAAATAGGTGAAAATGTGGTTGCAAAGGATCTATCTTCTTGACCTTCTGACATACTGCATGGCACTCACTATGAGAAAGAAATGAACTATGGGTTCTAATCTGAGCAATGCTTATTTAAAAAAAAAAGCAAACTGATAGGTGTACTCCAGAATGAGGCCCAGATACTGAAAGGCTTCAAGGAGCCAGTATTACAAAAGGAAGAGCCAAGAAGATACGCATTATAACTCAGTTGTATTCTATTTGCGGAAAACTCGTGATTCTAGAATTCAAATATGAAGATTAAGCTCTATGGAGGTAAAAATCAATATAAACTCTAAGGATTCGAACAACGTGCTCATGAGAATGAACAAAGAAATTCTTAGGTGGGGAAAGGAGCATCTATGACAAAGATGGGACTACCTTAGATCCCATCGCTGAAGAGCTTTCTGAGGTGCATTATACCCTATTTCCCAGTGGAATTGGACTCCAGTTCCCTATACTGATGAACTGGTCAATATATGGTCTTGCATTTGCTTTCATAGCTCAGATCCTTTCTCCTTTATCAGGGATTCCTTGGAACATCTCCAAAATCTATGCACAAGTCCTTATCCCAGCTTAGTCTCAGGGTTGAATGAACTCTAGACTCAGTGAAGAGGGAGTTACTCTAAGTTTCTTAAGTGTTATTTCCTTGGGGCAATGAGAAATAGCCACAACACACCTGATACACATGAGCAGAGCTCTGTTTGGAGGGTTGGATGACTGGAAGCCAGATGCTATTGGAATGGTTCCCTCTCAAAGCTCTAGGGATTGGAATTTCTTTGTCTCTTCTTATCTTTTGAAGTTTGTGTGCAGCCCTTGCCATTCCTTGGTTTGTGGACCCTGCATCTACTTGCACATGGTCTTTGTGCATCTCCGTGTCTTCACATAATCTCTTATAGGACACTATTAGATTCAGTGATACCTTCAGTCAAATATGACCTCATCTTAACTTCATTATGTCTTCGATGTAATTAATACTATTTCCAAATAAAATAACATTCATAGGGTCCAGGAGTTGAGTATTTGTGGGGGACACACTTCAACATGTGACTTGCTACATAAACTGACTCTATAGATAAAACGAGAGAGTAGCTCTTGTTCTCTGCTCTCATGACCCCCAAATGCAACAAAGATAACGCAGGACAACTACCACAGCAATCCTGAGAGAGATAATGAGAACTTTCAAAATAGACTCCTGTGGAGAATACAATGCTTTTGCACACTTAACATTTGCAAAAAACAATGGCTAATGCTTCCTAGCATTTATAAATATTTGCTTTTTGTTTGTGGTCCTAAAACAGATACTATTCAAAGTATCTTTGGTCTGAGAAATTAGTGTCTTGGATCCCTATTATTATCTTTTCTGAGAGTAGCAGGGGTAATTTTAAAAGCAAAAAGCCTTCCTTAGACAAACCAAGACCCCAAAGCAGAATTGCATCTAGCCACACCAGAACCCTGTTTTATTGATGCTAAGAAATACAATCAGCCAGGAAGGAAAATAACCACATGGCACTTTCCACTCTTGGCTTATTGAAGCCAAGAGTGTCCCTGCTAAATAAAATCCCTCTCTCATCTCACTAAGCACACATGGCTTCCATGTTGGTATTTTCAAGGTCTGGAGCCTCAAAAATACACATTTAAAAAAGAAAATATTCCCCAGACAGGTTCTTGGGTTAATCACAAACATAATATTGTATTTGAGTCATATAAATGCATTTCCAGCTTCTTTGTTGCACTTTCCCTTTTGGTTGCTAATGAGGAGACATGGAAAGGAAAAGGAAAAGCTATTGAACAACAAGAGCAAAATGTCCATCACTAATTATCTGAAAGCCCGACGATTCAGCATCCTGATTAGCACAGGCCTGGCAAAAGCACAGAGTAAGACAGGGTATTTATTCTTCAATTAGAGAACAGGATGACTGGTGCGGTCCAGATGTACCAGAAGGAAGCATTTTAACTTCAGAGCTCCTTGAGCACAAAACTAATCTAAAAGACAAAGAAGGACCCACTTAAGGTCTGTGAACAGTACCAAAATGCTCTGTAAACAATGTACTCCTGACTTTTATATTAGCTTTTATATCTTAATCAAATTAGTAACTGCTTGCTAAGATAAAAAAACAAAGGAGCAACACAAAATTGCACATTCAGGACTATCTCAACCTTAAAATAAAAATGAGGAAGGAAAAAGCATACTGTGAATTAGAGCAGTAGCAATTTTTCGGAATTGTAAATATTTTATTATTTTATCAATACTTTTGTGTTTCCAAGTTTTCTACAATGAGCATAGATTGGTAGTAGTGCCTCAGTAATAGCTTAGTAAATGCTTGAACCTTAAAATAACCATAATACAATGTGAAGCAAATGAGTACAAAGTATCAATTAATTCTGAAAAGGAAAAATAATCTACATTAGGAAGTGTCATCTCCACCAGGAGATTTTTCTTGACTGCTTATTTGATATATAGTAATCAAAAGTCAAACCCACATCTGCATAATTATATTACCTTCTCCGTGTATTACTTTTACATTCAGAGAAAAAAACATATTAATCTTAGTATGTGAGAGATAGTAAAAATAGTAGAAGGAACTGTTAAATAACAAATTGCAAATAAAATTAAGATAGTCAGAATAAAATCCTACAAAATACTTTATTTCACATTTACTCAATACAAGCTATCCAATATCTTTTCAATATAAAATGCAGCTTACCAGCCTCACACTGTATATTAACACAGAATGCTTGGAGAGTGGGTAGACTCTTGCTCCTGCAGATGGGGCCACACCAGGGATCTGAGCCAGAATCTCCTTCTACCATGATGGCCTCATGAGATAACTTGTTCCTTTTGGAAATCCATGTTTTCATTTGTTCATTCGTTTTTCCATTATTCCAACAAATATTTCCTTTGCATCTAATACACCAGGCATTTTGTTGACCAGGCAAGTAAGTGTAATAAACACAAAATGCATGTTCTCGGTACTCACAGAACTCATTGTCTCCCTCATGCCTAAGGACAGTAAGAGTTCTGTAGGCTCTTGAATAAAGTCACCTGACATTGCATTTGCCACCCAGAAGGTGCTTATTACATTAACCGCTAGTATAAAATGGAATTTATCTTATCCTATTTGAATCGATGTGAATACTAACTTCTATAGCCTTTAATGATTCCTATGCTGCAGTCCAGAAAAATACACAGATTTTCAAATTAGCCAGGTGGTGGTGGCGTACGCCTATAATCCCAGCACTCTGGGAGGCAGAGGCAGGCAGATTTCTGAGTTCCAGGCCAGCCTGGTCTACAGAGTGAGTTCCAGGACAGCCAGGGCTATACAGAGAAACCCTGCCTCGAAAAAACCAAATCCAAAAAAACAAAACAAAAACAAACAAATTTATTTTTGATACTTTAATTTAATTACAGCATTTCTCTTTTTCTTTCTTTTCCCCAAACCCTCCCATATACCCACTCCAGTCTCCTTCAAATTCATGGCCTCTTTTTCCATTTTTATTGCTTGCATATATTATTCTATAGAACAATCTATTCCTAAATATAACATGCTGAGTCTATATAACTTGATATGTTATATGGTACTTATATGTGGGTTTCAGGGCTAACCATTTGCAGTGGACAACTAATTGGTGTGCTCTTCCCTGAAAAGGGCTGTCTCTCCAACTCCCAGCTTTCCTATGCTGCCTTTAGTCCTTTGTTTAGGGCTGAACCCTCATGGGCTTTTCTCTAGGTATTCTGACATATTTGCTAATGTCCTCTTTGTTCAACTTACATTTAGGTGATCATGTTAGTGAAACTTTATGGGCATGGCATCTGATATTACAACAAAACACAATCTTACCAGAAAAGACACTGATTTTTAAAAGAACCTTCAGCAACTGTGTCAGTCAGGGTTTCTATTCCTGCACAAATATCCTGACCAAGAAGCAAGTTGGGGAGGAAAGGGTTTACTCAGCTTACTTTTCCACATTGCTGTTCATCACCAAAGGAAGTCAGGACTGGAACTCAAGCAGGTCTGGAAGCAGGAGCTGATGCAGAGGCCATGGAGGGATGCTTCTTACTGGCTTGCTTCCCCCGGCTTGTTCAGCTTGCTTTCTCGTAGAACCCAAGACTACCAGCCCAGGGATGGCACCACCCACAAAGGCCCTCTCCTTTTGATCTCTAATTGAGGAAATGCCCCGCAGCTGGATCTCAAGGAGATATTTCCCCAACTGAAACTTCCGCCTCTGTCAAGCTGGCACACAAAACCAGCCAGTACAGAGACCAAGATAAAAGATGACACGATGAGTTTCAGATAGAGTGACTCAGATTGGGATAACCCCGTGACATGTCAGTTAGCTTTGTTTTAGCTATCAAATTTCACATATGTATTTGATGTCACCATGTAAAAAAATAATTCACTAGAAAAGATGTAAGAATATTTATGTAGGCATCTTCTTATGACTTGAAAAGGAATTCCACGACTTCAGAAGTAAACAGAAAAGCATAAAAAGGACTGTATTTACCTAGTCCCTCCTTATAAAGTCCTGCAGATATATTTCTTGACTTCTATGTAAGATAAACTTTTTTGTCTAACCAGTATTCAGTCCATACTCACATGTGTCAACAGGGGCTTTTATTGCTTTCTGATGTAGCTAATTTTGTCTTTTCAAAGGAAATACAATTCAGAGTTCCTCTTCTATCGAGCTGAACTCCTCCCTCTTCTGGTAATCACTGTTGGCTCCAATTTCATGCTTTAGTTAAATTAGTTGATCTAATTCTCTTCTGTATAAGAGCTCTTCAAATATTCAGGCTCCTTTATTTCCCCCCTTTCTCTAGTCACCAGGTTTTCTTTCTATAAACAAAATAATCTTATTTTTCCCAGTGTTGCCTAAATTACATTGTTATGGGTCCTTAGCTTCTTTCTACTCTGTTGCAATAACTAGAGTCTCATTTGTTTGCATCATTTGTAAAAAGAACCAAATGCAATACCGCAGGTGTGGTCTAAAGAGGTCTGAGTTGAATCTCATTATCACTATTCTTGTCCCAGACATCACACCTTCATTTGGGTAGATCAGGAGCAGATTCGCTATTTTATGCGCACTCCTTCTTGTTGCTGACTCACCCAGCATTTTCTGTAATCACACAGAGGCAGCTAGATCTTGTAGAAATGTGCTAGGATGAAGCCACATGTTCAACACACTATCTCTGCTCCTTGTTTATGTGACTTATTTCCACATTAAGCTGTGCATTACATCAGAAAAGCCTGTTTTTACTTGTTTATCTTAATGGATTCTTCTCTTTCACAGTTCTGTTCCATATCAAGTCACCGAGCAAAACATCAGCCAAACAGAAAGGACAATAGAATTTCACATTCTTCCATGATCCTGCCAAGTTGTTTCTGGATTGACAACAGTCCAAATCTGGCAACTAGTAAGTAGGGGCAGTGGCCCTAACTGGGTATTTCATTCTGTGCCCCTATGATTCTGGGAGGAGTATGTGAGTTTTTGATGTGAACCAGAAATTCCTGTCCATTGGGTATCTAGGTCATCTAGTTTGGAAACCTGCTGCTTTTAGTTCTTTTTGTATTGAACAAGTGACATTTCTAGTTTCTTCACTTTCTTCCTTTTTCCAAGGGTCCTTCTCTATAAACATACTCATCTTGATGCTGCTGATAATTGTGATCTTACTGTTGTACAATCAAGGTCATTAATGTGGAATCTGTGTGCCCAACCCAGGCTCACATGAGCATCAGGTTCACCCTAAGGCCCCTGTCTTAAAATCCATATTTATACTTATTTAATTATAATTATTGTAAGTATAATCAGACATTAATCAGTAATCAAAAATACTATATCAAGTCAAAATGGAGAAGAAAAAGAAAGAAGAAAGGAAAAACATACTCAAGATTTTGGTGGTGATTTTGTTCCTTCTGTTTGAACAAAGGGCTCCACATTTTTCATTCTGCATTTACTCCACAAGCAAGGTGGCTGGCAGAGAAGTTGGCTTCGTGCTAAGCTGAGCACTGGCGCTGCTGCTTTCTGTTATGTGGATGGATTCGCTATCATAGCAAGCAATCTCTTCACAGCTTCAGGCCTACGCTGCTATCGCTTCCACACACCATCTCCAAAACATCACACTGCATCAAATCACCTTTGTTCATCTTTTGTTTTAGACTGTAAAAACAAACTTCTACAAACAAGTTTAAAGTCTTTCAGAATCCTTTAAAAGTTTATGGAAAGTATAAACTGATTTGCTGTTCCTCATAGTTACCATAAGCAATATCGTGTCCATCAAGGTCAATGCTACAATTGGCAGTATCTTCTACTACCAGCTTTGTGGAAGATATATATTATATTAAAACACTGGAGAGAAGAAAAAAACAGTGGCTCAGGAGACCATACTGGTTGTGTGTAGGGAGTTAAGCAGACTCCATCATGCTTAGGTATCAGCATGGGTAAGGGGAGGGGCAAAGGCCTCACCACTAGCTGAACTGTTATTTGTAGTTGTTTTCTTTAGGGGTGTGACCACTGGTAGGTTACCCATGCTCTACTGGGCATAGAGACCCACACCCCTCTGCATATAAGCAGCATTGATTGGAATTGGTAGGTTGTTACAAAAAAAAAGGACATGAGTCTGGAAGTTAGATGTGGAGAGAGGATTTTGGGTGAACAGAGGGGGATTCGGGAGTGAATATAAATATCTTGTATGTACATGAAAATTTTGAAGAACTAATGAGGTAATTATTTTAAAACAGTAATGAGCTCATGCTCACATATTATAGATAATTATACTTGTATATTTCTGAAAGTTAAAAGAATTTTTAAAGTTTTTACCTCAAAGAAATATAAGTATTTTAGAAGATAACATGATTAAACATCATACAGTGCTCGTTGAGATGGAGCAGAGTCTAGTGGCACTTGACCCCAAGCTGGATGATTTTGCATGTCCATCCTTAGGACCCACATGGTGGAAGGAGAGAATTAATTCCTGAACATTGTCATCTGACCAATACGCATGCGTGCTGCAATGATATGTGCAGTCCTACACTCAGACACACAAAGGCACGCATTGAAAGTATCTTCTTTTAAAGCTAAACATTATACATATGTGTCAGAACAGTACCTGGAATCCCATTTGTATCTATGATTTTTAGGTTTTAATGTATAAGTATTTTAAGAATTAAATAATAAATTTAAATAAAACCATTTTTAAAAAAGAATGATCTCATAGTTTCTTGGTTTCCATGGCAACAAAGATATTAAAAAGGTTTACATTTCTTGTGAGATTCTCTTAAGGATTATCCTGAATGTCCATTCCTGTTGGCCAGGCATTTTAAATCCCTGCAGATCTGAAGCAAATTAAAAGTTATAGGGAATAGGTGAGATTTATGTGACAGCCCCATGCATCGTTTTTCCCATCTCTGTGACCTTAGTCCCCGGAATGCCATTTTTTGTTATGTGCATCAACACTGGAGAATTTAACAGGTTGTCTTTATTTTGCTTATTTCTCCAAAATCTTGCTCTACAAACTTTCTGGCCTTTCAGCTACAGAAATTATTTCTCAGGGATATATAAAAGTGTCACTGTTGCCAGGCAGTCTGATGATGCATGGCATACTTCTTGCTAGACCAAAGGCAATGGGAAAGGTATTACTTTGAGTCAAACACTGACATGAAGCCAAAAATCATTCTCCTGTGGAATAGGTTACAGATGTCCAGGCAGATGTGGCATTGCACGCAGGAAATGGACACTACACCTCATGAAAGCCAAGTCAGACAAAGGTAAGAACTTAAAGAACCTTACTGAATTGTTCTCATTACCTAAAGTGGAATTGTGAACTAAAGGAACAGTGCATTTAGTCGAATGTTAAGAAAAGGAATAGAAGAGCTTGTTTGATGGGTTCTCAGTAGTTACTTTCTAAAGAAGCTTCTGTGGTCTCAACTCCAACTGTTTACACCATGCCAAACATACTCCAAACTACCACTAAGACCACCACCTCTACCTACCTAACACAACCTAAACACCATTGTTGTGACCACTGCCACCCACAGACACCCACTGGTATCTCAAAATAGAATGTCTTTCCTGTAATTAATGTTCAGCAGATGCTCAAAAGATAAAGGAGCAAGCCTAAAATTACCAATGCTTTCCCAAATGTTTGCAATGTAGAGTTGGCTTCTTTTTAATAAATCACTGGTTTTCTCAACTTCTTTTTTGTTCCAGCCATTAAGGAACATTTAAGAACAGACTGAATAGCATCCTAGTAACCAGAAAAAGTATTGTGGTTAATTCCAAAAGCAATTTTCAGGCCAGGTTTACTCACAGCAAAAATATGGGTCAGTGCTTTCTAGGACTGCAGAGTAGGGAATAGCAACTCAAGTCAGTAGACCTTGTTGTCCTAGACTGAGATGTTGGTGCACAAAGGGTGTCACCTATTGGAAGCCAGAGCTGGAACACTGTTAGAATTTCTACTCTTTCATTATGACTCAGATAGGTTTCTACAGATAAGGCTTCTTCCATGCATGGAAATTCACCTTTGACCCTAACATAGGCTATTAAAATGCTCACAAACCATCTCTGAACAATTCAAGGGAAAGGAAGTAGTTTTTATTGATTTCTAAGGCATCTTTTCTTTTGTGTGGAGTAATTGCTTGAGAATAGAAATAGGCATGAAAATGGGAACGTGATAGCAATAAGATGAGGAAAAGAGCAAAATATTGAAACATATGTTCATAAATGTAGCATCACATTAGCAACTTAGCAAAACTCTAAGGGATTTTCAGTCAGTGACTTCTAACGTGAAACCCCTTTGCTTTAAGTGGTTCGATTTTTGCTACTAACATCCCAATAATGAGGATGTGACTTGAGCCCTTTGCTACATTTACAATGTAAGGTGCCAGCCAGATGTGTTGGCACATGCCTCTAATACCTACACTCAGGAAGCAGAAACAGGTAGGTCTCTGAGTTAAAGACCAATGTGGTGTACAGAGAGAGTTTGAGTTCCCACCCTCTGCCAAAGATGTTGATATTATTCACCCCAAAATAATACTCAAGGTCTCCTCAGGTTCTTCAGTTTAGTAAAATTTTATAAATGTTCCTTATTTTCTTATGATTTTTCCTCCTTCTCAGATAGAATTCCATATTCCTACCATGCCGGGAGAGCAGGCAAACATGAGCCTCTACTCAGGGGTCTCAGAGACATTCTTGTTTAAACTTACACTGTGAGAGAGGAACAAATTCAAAAAGAGCTATGGGTGCAATAACCATGTTTGAATTTTAAGACCTTTATCAATCAAATACCCCCAGGGTTGAATGTTGATAGTAGTAACTCACTGTCTTACAGAAAAGGGAAAATAAGACAAAGTTACATGCTGCTTGACCATTGATGACACAGTTAATGATCAAGAAAGGGCAGAAATCATCCAGGAATACTCATCCATGTACTTACCATGCAGCACTCATCAAGGAAAACTAATCTATCCAATTCACATCTCAGATCCACTGCACTCCAAAACAGAGAGGATGCAGAAGAAAGTGAAGCAATGGCAGACTTTTATTTTCATATTAAGAAAGACATGCACTGAGTCACCAAGCCTTCTTTTTCCTATTTACTATATTTTTACTTTTTAAATTAATATTAATTGAACTCTTTGTGCTCCAACCTGTTAGATATCCCTCTCTGCTAATCTTCTTCCTAAAAAGGAAGAACTGAGAACAGCAGTATATCCTAGAAGGCTGACACAGGAAACAGGTCAGGAAGCTATACAAATGACCTATGGATGTTGGCCAAAGAAAAAAGATGTCTGATGGGATGGGACTTGTCAGTATAAATATCTACTTCCCATTTGGGAATTTAGTTATTTATTTGCTCTTTTAAAGTTAACTTTCAGAAGTATGCTAAATGTTATTTGTTACCCTTAAAGTTGTAATTCAGATCATGACACTTAAAATTATATCAATGGCACAATGATAGTGATTAAAAAAAAATTGTGGAGATCAGACAGAGACCTAATGTTTAACGAGTTCTTCTACTGTTAACTGCTAGTTTCCATGCCTATTTTTCAGTGATACACAGGATGGAATTGGAGACTCCTTAATACTGAGAACATACTCTTCCACTGAGCTATACTCCCAGGACACTCAGGACTTTCCCCCAACATTGGTACAGGAAATATATGAATTCATCTATAATATTAATGGGATGGTGAAGGCTTAATTGTTTTTAAAAGGCAAGATATTTTTCACTTTTGTGAATGTGAGCAAAGACTCCTTTGAAGATCCCCCATGGATTTAATCCAGTGCAAAGCTAGTGGAATGCTGAATACTGGCTCTCCAAATAAAAATCCCTCATTTGCAATATTTACCCATTTCTATGCAATAAGTGCTCCTACTGTGGTTAATTTCAAGCTACCAATGGTGTGACAGCCAGCTTGCAAAATACCTAATAATTTAACAGTTGGCTGTACGCCAGTGTGAGTTCACACATGTGGACTGCAGCATATCGGCTTCACATAATTGAGCAGCCTAAGATTGCTTTTCAGAAAGCAAAGTTCTTAATTTAAAAAAACTTTTTGTCTAGTCACAGAATTCAAATCTCATTCCTCTTCAGTGCCACATGCTGACTCCATCAAAATGCTACCAAAACAATCTCTCCAAAAGGCAAAGGCAAATACCGTGCTCACTACAGTAAGGGAAGTGATGGCCTTGAGAGAATTAGAGCAGTGTCTCAGAGGACAGCAATGACAAGGGCATCTGATGAGCATCTGGTCTCAGAAAGTTTTAGAGCAATTTTATTTATTGTTTGAAAATCCCATACATGTATACAATATATTTTAACCTTATCCACTACCCACCATCTCTGCTTCACTCCCAGGACACAATGTTCCCAGTATGCAAGAGGCTCCATGTTCTATCCCTAGTATGTCACTGAAAAATAGGTATGGAAAGTATTTCCCTCCCAGCCTCAAGTCATTTTTATTAATATTACTATTGTTGTTGTTACTATTATTAGTAGTAACCTCCTGAATCCAGTTGGTGATGAATGTGTGAGAATGAGTGTAGGCCTATTAGAGCATTCGCAGCCTTCCGGTGGTCACATCCCCAAAGTG
Source organism: Apodemus sylvaticus (assembly GCF_947179515.1). NCBI lineage: Eukaryota > Metazoa > Chordata > Mammalia > Rodentia > Muridae > Apodemus > Apodemus sylvaticus. The sequence continues at coordinate 65,053,386 of NC_067477.1, forward strand.
ACCTTTTCTCCCTCAGCAGCCATCATCTAGGGATCATCTGGCCTCTGGAGTGTATCCTCTATCCATACTGGAATTTTTCCTGGCTTAACTGTGTTGATCTTACACAGGACACAGCTGACTTAGCCTGGTGTGCGTGCATCAGCCATGCCATGCCCAGAAGACAGCATTTCACAGCACTCTTCCCCAACTTCTGACTCTTATATTGACATGCTCCTCCATAATGATCCCAGAACCTTGGATGAAGCTAGTTGACACAGATGATACATCTGTGACTAAGCAGTCAGTTATTTGTTGTCAGCAGATTGATCTAGGCACTGTGGTACTAGAGATACAGCTGTGAGAACAGACACCTTCCAAGTTTTGTTGCTAATTTATGATAAGTGGAAACTAAAGATAGGCCAAACGTTTCTATCATTTCTTTTATTTTGAGATTATAATATTATAATGTCATTACCCTCTTCCCTTTTTACTCTCAGAACACTCCTATATACTCCTCCTTGATCTCTTTCAAATTCATGACCTCTTTTTCATTAATTATCATTATTATATGTGATATATATATATATATATATATATATATATATATATATATATAGGCATGTATTTCTAAATGTATTATGAAAGAGGTGAGGAAATAAGTACATAAGAAATAGAATGGAGAATAAGTTAATAGTAATGGTATCTTTAAAAAAAAGTCATAAGGGACCATACTAAACTATCTACCTAAAAATATCCTATATTACACGTGAGCATATATGTCTATTAAATAAAATGTTTCCAGCTGAGCTGACAATGCTCCTTTCAAAAGCCAAAGACCACCTAACAAAAGCCCTGACACCAAGCAGGCATGAGACTTTGGGTTTAGTTGTTAGTCAATACAGTCCAAAAGACTCCCAAACACTGCAGCCTGGTGCTGTTCCCCTCGGCTGCTGCTCCTCCCCCCAAAGGTGGAAGATCAATCTCTACTGCTGTTCAATTAGGATTAGAGAATTCACAAATGTTCGTGTGAAGAATTCAAGGTGAGTATGGCCAAGCCCGATGAATAATAAAGCCTGAGGTTCTCTATTTCCTCCAAATACTTCACCATTGTAGAGATAAGCTAAGTGGACTACAGTGGTCTAGAGCTACCTCAACTGATTTCAGTTGGGTTTAAATTGGATCAATCTAGCTGATTTTATTGTTTTTTGTTTTGTTTTTGTTTTCTGCTTCCCATCTTATTTTAGTTTTTCATGTGGTTCAGCTTTTTTGTTTGATTAGTCTTTTAGCAAGTGATTTTTCAAAGGAATAAATAGCAAACAGCATAAAGCATAAAGCAAACATGCTTTCTAGCAGCGGGCTTGTCATAGCTTGACTAAATGAGGCATATTCTCACATATGACACTCCATGTATAGACCCAGCTGCACAATCAACTTGTCCAATTATATTCTAGTGAAAAGGACAGGTTTTTATCAAATCTATACAGATGCTTCACCACTGTATAAAGATGGGGGGTTTATAGAATTATTTCTGAATTTCAAAGCATCAGTAAAAATCAGATGGCATTAAAATATCCTCAATGAGATTTTTTCTAAGTCTATTAAGTTGAGGACTAGCTTAAGAGAAAAGAGCACTTCCTTATATAGACATTGAAATGGGATGTTAAAAATAACATCAATTGTATTTCAAATTAATAGCTATTATTTAATACCTCCTATCATTCCATTTGGTGGTATGTGTAAAAATCCTCCACACAATTTGGTTGTTGTTAAGTGTAAGTATATACAAGGTAGTGGGAACAATAAGAGTTGATTGCCTATTTGATTCATAGTGGTCTTAGTTTGTATAAGTGTATTCTGGTACTCACTAAGTGATGAAATTACCTAGCAACATATCTCTCAGAATGTAACCCCATTATTAAGTAACACATAGCTAGCATTCATTCCTCTTCCACTATATCTTGAGCTATAGAGTCTGTTTTCTGCATTCACCCCGTGTACCTGTTTTAAGGATTGTGCTAGTTAGTCTTATTTAAACTTCACAAAAGCTAGACTTATCTGAAAAAAAATGGAGTCTTAATAGCTGCAATGCCTTCTTAAGATCCAGCTAGAAGGCATTTTCTTAATTATTAAATGATGGGGGAAGGTCCAGTCTACTGTGGGTGCTGCCGTCCCTGGGCTAGGATCCTGGGTTTATAAGAGAGAAGACTGAGCAAGCAATAGAGAGCAAGCCAGTAAGCAGCATCCCTCCAAGGCCTGTGCATTGAGTCCTGCCTGCAGGTTCTGATTCTGTTTAAATTCCTGCCTTGACTTCCTTCAGTGATGAACAGTGATATGGAAGTGTAAGCTAAATATACCCTTTCCTCCACAACTTGCTTTTGACCATAGTGTATCACCATAATAATAGTAACTCTAAGATTAGGATTGAAAACAATCCCAGAATTCCCATCTCTGCCCATTGATAAAATTTAAAAGGAGAACTCAGAAAAGTATATTCAAGTCTCTGTTTCTTTTTGGTTTTGTGTTGGGGGATGGGACTGCACATGTGTATGATTGTGTGCTCAGGACATGTGTGTGTGTGTGTGTGTGTAGGTGTACTTACATATAGAGGCTAGATGTCAATGTCAATACCTGCTATTTTCCTTAATCACTCTCGTGTTTGTGTGTGTGTGTGTGTGTGTGTGTGTGTGTGTGTGTGTGTGTGTAGGGCAAGGTCTCTCACTGAACCTAGAACTCATTAATTGAGCTAGGATGGTTGACCAGCATGCGCCAGATATTCTATTGTTTTTAATCTCTCCAGTGTAGGGTGCAGAAGTATGTGTCATGTCTAGCTTTAAGTGTATGATGTGAATCCAAACTCAGCTCCTCATGCTTGTAGAGTAAGCACCTTAGTCACTGAGACATCTCCCCTGGCTTCATGTGTTAGTTCTTTGGCATATCAATAATGTAGAGTATCTGATCCACCCTGTCTCATGAGGCTATGAGGCTATCTTTTGAAAAAAAAAAACTATATTGTTTGTCAATGGCTTGTAAAAGAACTTTCAGACAAGCATCACCGGTAAGTTAAAACTTGATTAATGGTGAAACAATGAGTATAGTCAATTCATTACATTGGCAAATAGTATCAGGATAAAATAAAATAATTCCTTTGGGGGGTACACCATGTGACTTTCTTTAAGTTGTTTCTTTACTGATAAGATGATGAGAGCCCTGGCAAGTCTCAAGGGTTTTCCTGTAGAAGATGTAGTTCTTGAAATATTTGTATTAATGGAATTTTACATATTCAAACTTAACAAGGAAAACTTAAAAATGTCTTTTGACAGTTCTTCTCACATACGTCTTCCAACAGTATTAACAGTGATAGATGGAGACCAGCAAACACAGTTTTTAGCATTCCTCTTCATGAGGTAAAATAATAGTTCTTTGTGACCTTTTCAGAGACCCACTGAGAACTAACAAAGAAGAGTTTTATGTGTAAAAATATATACTGTTTTATTAAATATAATTTTAGATTCTAACATTGGGAAGACAAAATCAAGAGAGTGACTGGATACAGATATGTGTACACATAACTAAGATAGTGTTGTAGGAGGAGCTTGGTAATGAGATCCCAACACTTGGTAATATAAGAAATCTGAAATCATGGCACAGTCTCAGCCTTATGTCTTCTAGCTTTCTCTAGGAAATAGAAGGTTGTGTTTTAGTGGAGAAGTATAATTGAGCCTGATGCACTCACCAGTTTTTATATAACTGAAGACAATAACTTCCCTCCTCCAAGCCCATCCAGGCTCCCATGGAAAGTTCCAAACTTTTGGTCACACAGACATCCCTGGTTGAACTCAGAGGGTCACAAAACAAAACAACATGAACAGTGTGTGAAAGGAACTTTTAGGAAACACTGCTGGTGGGCAGGAGAGGGAGAGTGAAGGGAGGTGGGCAAGAGACATCAGAGTGCATCTGGTCCATTTGTAGACTTGTCAGAGAGAAGATATAACGACAGTTATAACTAGCATGGCCCTGGAGAGCATCCTCAGAGCCACAGTGAGAGGAAATGTGTGCTTTTCTTTCTCAAAGAGAATGAGTGATAGGAAATCAATATCTGATTTACTCTGAGAATATGAAAAAACACAGTGGGAGACAGATTCTGAGCATGAATGGGAATTTTTTTGTGGTTTTGAACAAAAAGAGTTTTATGTGCTAAGAATTCTACCTGAATCAGAAGAGAAACCATAAAAAGGACTCAATGTTTGCCCAATTGTGTTTGGTTGTCATGGTTTTATTCACAGACAATTTAAAAACAAAGGAATTTGTGAATCATTCACTTCAAAATATCAATGCAAGATATTTTATGCTAGAATTTAAGTTTCTCTCCATTAAAATGAGAAATTAATCTTATGAGTCTTGAATAAAATATATACAATATGAATCTGAATCTTCAGTGATAATACGGTTTAAAGTATACAAGACTATGAGTTTGGATTCATAAAATGTTTCTAAGAAGGCAAATTCTGTGAGACTTTTTTTTCTCCCAGAACTCTAAAGTAGTAAATGATTAGATGCTTTATTTCTTTTAAGTTTTGGAAATAATTATTTATAGAAGCAATTGTTTATCTCTAAAACCAAATCAGACTAGAACTCTAATATAACATAGTGTGTAATTTATTAACACTTTCTGAAAATATGGAAGTTTGCCACATTCACACACAATAGGAAAAGAATTTTCTGAACTGTGCACATAGCTTTTAGCTTGGCTATACAACTTCATCCCCAGTTCAAAAAACAACCCAGAACATGTGAGCTCACCATTTAGATCTCAAGAGTGGCTCCCTTTCACAGAGGTCTGAAATGTTTTTCTCAATTGATTTGTGCTCACAAGTAAGAAAACATGAAAAGATTGACAAACCCGATGCTGTCATCTCTCTCTTGAGAGACTACATTCTCATCATCCGCTGACAGAGATCACCAATGGCCAGACCACAAACCCAACTTCCCAACCACTAGTGGACCAGTGGGAGTGGTTTTCTTGCCTTTCGAAGAAAGGGAAAATGCAAAGACACAACAAAATCAATGTGGAGTGGTGGGGGAGCAGGTGTCAGCAAAGTTCAACTTCTGCTACTACTTGGGCTTGAATTTACTGCAGGAGGCAAGAAAAAGGCAAACAAAGAGATTCTTGGTTTTACAAAGTCCACAAGGACCACTTTTCTAGAACAACTCTCCTTGAGGTAACATTTGGGTATCATGAATGTCCTCCAAATGCTTAACAAGATCATTTTCAAAAGTGTAAAGATGTGACTCTCATCCAATATAACATGAACATTCCTGGTGGCTCTCATTGCCCCACTGAATAAAGAGAAAGCTACTAAACTAGTTTTTAAGATTTAAAAATGAGTCAAGGAAGAATGAATACACAGGTAATTTAATAACAGTGAGACAAAGCTGCTGGCTTATACACAAAATTAATTTAGCAGCTTAAGAGTAAGGAACAGTGTTTTTTAGTGTTATCTGCTCCACCGGACAGAAATCTGCATGTTAAGGCTTGCAACTACTACAGACCTATAAAGTAGCTTAGGCAACAGAAAGCCAACTCCAGAGCTACATGGAAAAAGAACCCTAAATTTGCCTCTGCTTTTTAACTTATAATTTTTTTCTTGAAAAAGAACATTGATTTTTCTTCTCTTACTACAATTGTATTTTTCAATAACTTACTGGAAATTTGGTAGTCATTCCCAGGGTACAGACTTATTTATTTAGCATTTCTTTCAAATCAATGGCATGTCCTACGATTAGTTAACCATTGACTCCCCTGTAGCTTCTCTCCCTGTCTCTCTGTCTCTGTCTGTCTCTCTGTCTCTGTCTCTCTGACTCCCTGCCTCCCCCCTCCCCCACCCCCACCTTTAACTTCTACAAGTAATGCAGGGAGTTTTATGAAGCTGACCTTATCTTCTCTTGAGTCATTTTTATCCACCCCCCCCATGTTTCTGCCTTAAATGTGATCTTTCTCTCCAAATTAACCACTGAATTTATTAATTAGAAATAATGGTTTTAATCACACAAAGTTTTGTTTGTGCTATACTTGATTTTCCTTGGGTGCTCTGGATTTTGTAAGCACGTGTGATTAAGCTGCTTGTTTTCTGCCAATTTACCAAACCTGTGTCCTGTGCATACAGACTCCCTCTTGTGCTGCTGGGACTGTTAGAGAGCTGCCATTTTGTTGTTGCTATTGATACTTCACCAGAGCTCACAAACTTCCTTGTATTCAGCCAATGCTTGGCCTTTAGATGGGCTCATACATCTGCTCTATCCATACAACTTTAGCATGAAGCCTCCTTTTCCCACTCTGGGTGAAGTACAATGGACATTTCAGTCTTTGAGCTAATCTTCTCCACAGTCTCTGTCTGCTGACTTAAACCCCAAGGATCTATAATAACGCCCTAGAGTTTTTAACCAGCCCATAAAGAAGGATTCCCCACCCAGTTCTGTTATAAGAATTTCCTTGCAGTCAAAGTCACACTTGGGTCCAGTTACCCAGCAGTTCAGCAAAGTCAGATAGCTGGGAGTCAGAGGCAGAAATGAAAGGAAACTTCAGCATGAATATCTTCACATTCTCCTTCTTACCCCCTCACACTTTAGCTTTTGTGGGCTCACACTGTTGTGTGCAGCCATGAAGTAGGAAGCAGATCAGGGATTATAGAAGCTTGGAAAGTTCAAACTGTGTTTAGAAAGGAAAACTAACCTATGTTATATTTTTATTTTGTCTTTTATTATTTAAACATTTTTTCATACAGTAGAGTTTGATTCTTTTATTTCCCCTCCCCAACTCTTCTCTGATCCTTCCCACCTCCTCCCTGCCCACCCAAATTAATTAATTCTCTCTCTCTCTCTCTCTCTCTCTCTCTCTCTCTCCCTCCCTCCCTCCCTCCCATGCCCCCTGCCCCCATCTATCTTTCGTGAAAACAAACAATAAGACAAGAAACCAAAAGCTTATGAGCCCCCAAAAAAGTGTTTGCATTGGCTAACCACTCTTGGGTGAAGGGCCTGCCATAGAGTGTGGTTGAAATGCCTAATGACAGTGACACTTCATTGGAGAAAACTTATTTAGCTTTTTCACGTAGTCATTAAGTAATCATCCATATCTCCCAGCCATAAATCCTATGACTAGTCAAGACCTGTCTGTGAGATATACTGATACCATTGTTGCAGGAATATTCTGGGAGGAAACTAACCACTTTTTTTAAGTGTTGGATTTTAGGCCCACTCTATGAGATGGAACTCATACCAAACCCTGCTAAAGTGGCCAAGAACATAGATCATGGGCCTAGGGAAAAAATAATACTATAATTCTGCTAAAATAGCATAGCAATACAATGACTCCTAGTGACACATCACAATAGTTATAGATCAGACCAAATGTAATGTTTGTCATGATTCAGCATGAATCAGGAAATAGTCATACCTAGTTTCTCTACATTGCCAAATATAGGACTAACATTAGTGTTCAGTTACTTTATATTCATTGTTCTAATTCCATTAACATGTTTATTTTTTTATTTTCTTTTTAAAACTCCTGTAGCTGGGTGGTGGTGGTGCACACCTTTAATCCCAGCTTTTGGGAGGCAGAGGCAGATGGATTTCAGAGTTCTGAGGCCAGCCTGGTCTACAGAGTGAGTTCCAGGACAGCCAGGGCTAAACAGAGAAACCCTGTCTCAGAAAAATAAAATCCTGTATTTCAGAGTTATACATGGGGTATGTACAGTAAAATAATGGTTCAAGTCTAAAGATACAGTGAGTAAGAGCAGAGATCTTGGTATAGACATACAATTAAACTCCATCTTCCTCTAAGTAAAAGAAAATTATTTGCATTTGTTTTCTTGGAATTGTCATTGTCTTTTTCTTATGTTGTAAGCTCCACAAAAAAACAAAAACAAAGAAAAAAATCAGACCTGGGTGGTAATGCTGTAGATCAGCTCTTATCTAGGCCTTGCCTAGAACCCTACACCTCTTTGACTTCCATAGAATTACTTACTTAGATTTTCTCCTCTTCTTCTGTCTGCTATGTTACAAAATCTAGAGACCTGACCATGTGGGATCAGGGCACAGACACCAATGAGCCACTTAATTATTTCAAAGTTGTTGAGATGTTTGATGTCTTTAGTTGGTTTTGTTCTTAGCCACTTAGTCTAAGTGCTCTAGATAAAAATCATTTTTGTAACATATTGAGGTACCACTCAGCTCACAAGATTAAATTTAAGTTCAGAGTTAAACCTCTGGCCCATAGTCTATCTTTGCCTGAATCTCTTACATATCACCCTCACAATCCAATACAATAAGGAAACTGATCACTACAGATGCCCTCCTTAAGATAATAGCCCTCACTTGGTGAAGGTATCGAATGATACATCCACAAGCATTATTTGAGGCATTTCTAATGGCCCTAGGAAGATTTTATGGTTCTAATGGCCCTAGGAAGATTTTATGGCTTCATAAACAAAAGACAAACTTGAAGTGTTGTCAATATTATTAGAACTTTGAATCAAGTCCAGTGATTCCCTTGCTTTATTCCTATTTGATGTCCTTAGTTATCCACAGATTTGGCAAGAAAATGTGCAATGCTCTCTTGTTCTGCAGTTTTTTTTCTTTCATGGAAAGAAAGTATTGCCTGCTTTTATTCTGATCGATTTGCACTTTCATGTCTCTTTCCTATTTACAAAAAATACAAAAACAGAAGGAAGAAGATTACAGTCTACTCTAGCTTCAGTGAGCACAAGGTACCCTCGGATAGCATTTTGCTCAGTTGCCTTTCAGTTGTCTCAATTCCACATGTGTCTAATGAGAACCTTCATATCTCTGCGTGGTTTTGGTGAGTTAGAGAATGCAACTTGTCTCTATTTGAACTGATTTCTTTCCCTAATGGTAACACCCGATATCATTGGCTTAGTTTCCACCTCATCTTCTGTTTCCCTCTTTGTATTCCCTGGGCACCAACTCACAACCCAATGGGGCTCACTCTTTACCCACATCAAGGATCAGTGTGCGTGTGTGTGTGCGTGTGCGTGTGCGTGTGCGTGTGTGTGTGTGTGTGCGTGTGTGTGTGTGTGTGTGTGTGTGTGTGTGTCCAGACAAGTAAACTTGAATATTTTAGTACTTAAGAATCTCCATGTTATCTATTTTGGGAGGAACATGTTCCTTTGTCTGAAACTTTTTGTATTTTTATTTCAGACCTGGAAACTCTCCTTTATGTGTTTAATTATACATTTAATTATAGTTTCTACTCTTCACCTAGTCTGATTCATGAGAGTACCAATTATAAATAATTTGATATTCTATCCCAAATCTATCACTTTCCTTCTTACAATTTTCAATTTTTGTTTCTTCCTATGAAGCATTCTGCTTTAATACTCTTCGGGTGGCCTCTAATTCTGAGTTGTAGTTTTAATGGCTATGGTTTCTTTTCTTAACTTTGGCTGTGCTTGTTTGATCCTGATCAACTTCTTCTTTAAATACTCCATGAGTTTGCATTTCTTCATTGATCCACTTGTCTGTCCATTTCTCTGTTTGTCTGGGCTTATTTATAATTGGTACTCAGCCAGTAATATTGGTACTCAGCCAGTGTTACCATTAGAGAAAGAAATCAGTTCGAATAGAGACAAGTTGCATTCTCTAACTCACCAAAACCACGCAGAGATATGAAGGTTCTCATTAGACACATGTGGAATTGAGACAACTGAAAGGCAACTGAGAAAAATGCTATCCGAGGGTACCTTGTGCTCACTGAGGCTAGAGTAGACTGTAATCTTCTTCCTTCTGTTTTTGTATTTTTTGTAAATAGGAAAGAGACATGAAAGTGCAAATCGATCAGAATAAAAGCAGGTAATGCTTTCTTTCCATGAAGAGAAAAAACTTCAGAGCAAGAGAGCATTGCACATTTTCTTGCAAAATCTGGGGATAACTAAGGACATCAGATAGGAATAAAGCAAGGGAATCACTGAAAAAACCTCAGCCTTACATAATCCCCTCATTTTAGTGTTTTCCTTTTTTCTTGCTTAATATAAACTTCTAAGTTGAAATACAGCTAGAGAAAATTTTACAGTTCTTCTAGGTAAACTTTGATGTGTATATGCCTATGTACCCATCAACACGCTGAACAATTAAAGCATTATCAATACCTCAGATATGGCTCTGGTCACTCCTTATAATCATTACTCTTTCCTGAAGGTAAGTATTATTCTCATTTAGATCATTATCGATTACTTGACTAACTTATGTAAATGGGATTTTACTGTATATATAGTCTTTTACATCTAGCTTCCTTTGCTCAATATTGTGAAGCTTTTTTTTACATATAAGCCAATAAACTTTATTATTTTAAATTATAATCTTTATCTTTAAGGTTTCAATGCATGTATACAATGAAATATAATCATATCCACTCCCATTTTCCTCTTCCAGTTTTCCTCATGTAACATGTTTCTCTCCCAACTACCTATCTTTTTCTTTTCTTTGAGAACTCATTAAGACCAATTAGTGCTGCCCATATGTGAACGGATGTGAGACCTTCCACAGGAGCAGAGGACCCTACCAACATGAATGCTCTCAACAGTGAAAGATCCCCCCTTCCTCAGCAGCTCCCAACTGCTCCTTAATAAACCATGGGGACTAAAGAGCACCTACGGTGACATTTATTTGACTTTATGTTGTGTTATCTATCTGTTCATGTTTAATTAGCCAGAATGTATTCAATCTCATTTTCAATGGAGCTCCATTACATAAATTAATCACTTATTTATCCCTCATTCTTTGGAGACCCAGCTGGGTTTGGGGTATTTTGTTTTGTTGTTTGGTTTGGTTTGGTTTGGTTTGGTTTGGTTTGGTTTGGAGCTTTAGTCCTATATTTAGTGCACTGTACTGGATCCTAAATTGTGTATTTAGATGCTGTTGATAGCTTCCACTCTGTAGTTCTCCTAAGCAGCATATGAGCATTCCAGCTTTGCAAAAGCTCTTTGCGATTCTCACTCTTCCTGATTCACTTTTAGTCAACCCACTTCTGTAAGTCTATGTACTTCACTATCTCATGTGCTAGGGGTCAGGCATCTGAGTACCTTCTGTCTAACAATGTGGTCAAGCCTTTCCTGTTTCCATTTCAATTTTCTTCATCTTTTCTCATAGATTTATATAAACTGGATCCTAGTTTCAACTAACATAAGTATGACAACATATCTTCACAAACTGTGGCACAGTTATCTACTCTTAGCAAAAAATAATCTCAACTTGTGCACTGAAATAATTACAACAAACACGCTGAAGTAGGCACAGGGTTCATATATATTCTTCAATCAGAAGCCACTCTGTTGAGCAGCTCAACTCCTAAAATCATGACATAAATACTAGTAGAGTATGATTAACTCGTCCAAGGCCTTTAACAGACATTTAGCACTTGTCATATCAATGTCATTTTCTGTTCTAGGATCCATCCCAAGAGCTGATATCACATTTATTTGTCATATCTCTTTAGTCATCCCCAATCTCACACAGATCCTTAGTCTTACATAATTTTGTAATTTTTTTTTTTGGACAGTGTTATGAGTTGTTCTTTGAGTTAGTCTTCATTTGCAGTGTGCCTGTGGTTTTCTACGATTACATTGTGAACAAAACATTTTCTACAGAAATGAGGTGAGCTTGAGACCATGATGCTAATGTGCATGGTGATGACTTTCCTCACCGTGCTGTGAAGATGCTCAGATAGTCGGATAGTCTTCCTTTGAACTTGGGCATTTTCTGAATTGTAGCTGATACCTGCTTGAAAGATACTTGGAAACAATGTAAACATCCTGATACCCATCATACATTATCCTATTGTTCTCTCTTTCCTGTCCTATTTTCATGAGAGTTTTACATATTAATTTTAGCACTTGGAAATGGTTACCACCTACTACAATTGTTATTTTGTTGTTTGCCTAGCAGTGATTTATTTTCATAATTTCTTTTTACACCACTGTTTCTAAATTTATATAATGGTGAGGTTCATTTGCTTACTCTTAATAGAAGTATGAATTCATCATATTCATTGAATTCTATGAATTATGGTTTACCTCTATCTTCATATATTTAATTGTTCCATGCCACATCATTGCCCTTTCAGAGATTATTCTTAAGTCTTTGATTGTGTATTAGAGTCATTTACTTTAGACATTGTAAGATGTTGTATGATCTTTTTGTATTGTTCCTACCCTAGACATATAGCCAAGTATTTATTCTCATATTTATTCCTTATGCATTAAGAAAAATACTATTTTGAAGTCAAACCTGGGTCCTGGATCTACTCACTGCTACTGCAAGAGCCATTGGTTCTATTTTCTCTGAAAAATAAATGAGACTGAAGAATATGTAATCATGAATATCCACATGCATGCGTATGCTGCTATACTTAATATTCCATACTTATTTCTCTCATTGTCTTTAAAATGATCCGTTAGTAGAAGTATGACTAATGTCTTGGCCTATAGTCTCATTAGCTCTCTCAGATAGGGACATGATTGCCTCTTGCCTGTCTTTGGAAGGCACAGAGGATACTTGAAGCTTTCTCAGCAATCCTCCTGAAACTTTTTGAGGAATGGGGTTGGAAGTGGCACTGTCCCTTCCCATGCACACCTCTGTCCTCACAGGCTGATTCATGGACAGACACCCATCTTCCTGAAAATCCTCCCTCACAAGCCTAGGAGATGCAGAGCATCTCCGTAGGTCTCTGTCCCTCACCAATCTGCTTCCAAAAAGAAGGTTTTACAATTATTGCGACTGTCTATCTTAATGCTCAATCAAAAACTGATGTCATAAACCCTGGAGTATGGTTTATATGAACTTTATAATTTTTCCCTGGATTCTGACTGGGGGCAAAGAGATATATTTAATCTATCAGCAGAAACTCACAGTGGAGTCCAAAGGAGACAAAGGAAGGTAGATGAGCTGTTGCCTTTCCTGCAAATTCCTTGCTGGGAGTACTTAGATTCACATAGCAGAGACAATTCCAAATTCCAGATGCTGCCAAATCAGAATATCAGTTCCATATTTTCCAAGACACTGATCTTCTGCTGGTCTATACATGTTCGTAAGAAACTGAGAGGCTGAATAAGGAACTGGTATCAAGAATAGGTCAGTTGCACACCCTAAAAATGTCTCTGTGTGCTTATGCTTCTGAAGGTGCTTTATATGAAATTTAGGAACAGAACAGCTTTAAGCTAGAGAAGCATATTAGACATAAAAGGTTAAAGCAATACCGAAGGCCTGAATAATTAATACATTTTCCCATGTAATTCTGTCCAATAAAAGTATAGCTACTCCAAATTATATGATAGTTTCTTATAACTTAGAAAGTTAAAACTGCAACAAATTTCTTCAATACTGCAACAGGAGTTTGGTAGCAAAATTCAATTAGTCTTTTCTCTTCTCTTCTTCTTCTTCTTCTTCTTCTTCTTCTTCTTCTTCTTCTTCTTCTTCTTCTTCTTCTTCTTCTTTTTCTTCTTCTTCCTCTTCTTCCTCTTCTTCTTCTTCTTCTGACTATAGATGCAACACAACCAGTTCCTCCAAGATGTTGCCTGCCTGGACCTCCCTGCAAAGATGGACTGCTGTATCATGGAATTCTGAACAAAGATAGCTCCCCATTGTTCTAAGTTGCTTTTGTCATGGTATTTTATCACAGCGATAGGAAATGAAATTAACACAGCCCTTAAGCATACTCTGTCTCTGTTATTTTTATCTTCAATGCATACATAAAGGCAAACATTTCCTGAACTGAATATAGACAGATTATATTATATTTTTATTATACACAAAAGCATAGCTAAAAAGCAAGATGCCCTAAATAGAGCTGTGGAGACATTGATGAACTGTTTACTTTATCATGCCATCAATTATCACAGCCAGAAAATCGATTGTACTGATCGGCTCCCCACACTGCTGTGTAGGATGCATCCCATTCCACATTGATATGCTGCCATTTATCATTACCTCTAGTTATCATCGTGTGGCCAAGATCTGCTAAATGGACATTCTTCAAAAGTCAACTAGAATGAAATCCTCCTTTATCCATTCTTATGTGATTCATATATTTTCTTTACTTTGATCACTAATGCTTGGGCTTTTGGCTATTATATTACAATTCTTACATTCATGACAAAACAGGAATAAATGCATAAGCTGATGTTCACGACACACTGAGGTGGAAACACGATCCAGTGGCAGACAGAGGCAGAGGTCAGGCTCACGCTTCTATCTGAGAAGATCAAGCAAGCTTTCATGGAGGAATGAGCTCTGAGCTTGTCTGTGGTAGCAAGTAGCTTTGGTCAAGGTGAAGTCAGAGCTCCACAAAGGAATAAAATTCCTAATAGAATGCAAACACGGAGCACAAAATAGATGAATGCCCCGTGAATGGCAAATAGCAGGAGCTGAACAAATTTGTGTAGTAGTAAAGGCATATGCAAATGTAATTAGAGAGTGTAAGTCGGAAATAAGTCAAGAAAACGGCAGCTAAAGGGTTGGGATTTTCTTTTATAATATCTCCTGAAAATAAAATGAGTTTAGAAATATTGTTTCCTTTAAATTATAGCTTAAGACTTCTCTAATTATTCTATATGCATCCCTCACATACAGGAACCAATACTTTCATTTTTTTCCAGACTTAATGTTTTATCTTACACTATCAAATGGGTGCTTTTCAAAAATACATCCAAATGATTTCATTGTTATTTGAGCACATTTTATGTCATACAGCGACACCTAATGGTAATACATTGTTTTGCAGTCAACTCTATAACCTGGGAATTAAAAGGACTGAAGAATCCAAAGAATCTGAGAAGAATCCTCCAAGCAGGAACACTGCTGAAGATACAGTAAGGAGTGTGACAGGCTTAGCTAAAGGCAGCAAACAGATTGGGCACAACCTATAGTCTCCTGAGAGGATCACTGAGTTCCACCACAGAGTCAGCAGTCACCAGTTTGGAATGTTCCCTGTCCACGACCCTGCACTGACCAGACCAAAACGGAAGTGTTTAATAGTATTTACCTTATGGGAGTAAAGTTTTCATCTAATAATTGGTATTTCAGGTCCATGGACAACAATATATGTACAACAATATGTGTGATACTCTATCTAACACCACATATAAGCAACAGGTGTAAGAACATGTTCTTGGTGGCTTGAAAAGCAGGTTTATCTGTCAAAGGGGTCAGAAAGCACGTTCCGTTGTTTGCTAAAGTTCCTACTTTCTCCAGAGAACACTACAAGTGCCCTAGATCTATTAATTTCCTTGTCGGCTACTGTGATAAAATATCCTAACCAAGGCACTGGTAGAATAAAGGCTTTATTTGGGCTTACAGTTTCAGAGAGTCAGAGTCCATGCTGGTGCAGGGGTGTGGTAGCAAGTGACCTGCAGAGCAGCTGGAGCAAGAAGCAGAGCACTTCCGTGCTCACCTCAAGCACAAAGCAGAAGTCACTGGAAGAAGGGCAAGGCTTCACATTCTCAAATGACTGACAGTCTCCAGTAACACTTCTCCCAGCAAGGCCGTATTTCCTCAGTCTCCCCAAAGAGTGCCACTGGCTGGAAAACCAAGCATTCAAATGACAGAGCCTTTGGGAGACCTTTCCCATTTAAACCGCCACACATCCATAGGTGGCTGTGACTTAGTGCTGGGGACCTTGTCCGTTGATTGTGCCCTGAGAATAGCATGGGTGATGATTAGGGTCAGGAGAGATCCATCCAATTAAAATGGGAAGGACTTTGACACTCAGGCAGTATCTACATTACATTTAAAACACACGTCCTTTGGCCTGCCATCTAAAGTCAGCAAACCCAGAAGGAAATCCCAGAAGGATCAGCTGTTTCGATGAGCGTACATCGCACTCTGGTGTGCTTGGTCTTAGGAGCCTTCGTCATTGAAAACGAAATTCTGAATTCGAAAATTCACTTCACAAGCACCTCAGCCTGCAGGCGAGAGAACATGTGAAATCTAGTGTAGAACAGCAGGTCATTCCAGGTTATCAGTTCACCAACAATACACCTTTCTACTTATATCCTGGAACAGCCTGAAAATAAGAAAAGGAAACTAATCCTATCCACTTATCTCACTCTAACTACAGACCTTTCTTTGCTGTCTTTACTAACCTTATATAATGATTTTAGTTCTTATTTTTAGACCAGACCACACAATAACATTGAATTATATTTCTGCTGTGATTAAAAATTGTGGCTATAATTCACTTTTCTGAATGACATTAACTAAATATCATGGGTTAAATATCCATTACACACCCACCACAGCCAACGCCAGATATGAAGGAAAGACAGACCTAAAACAAACAGATTTGTTTTCAGCATCAATTTTGTGCATTCCCTTTGCATACAGCGGAAATGGTCTCCTACACGTCAGATTCTATCACATTATGTCGCTTGGCTTGCCCTACATTCATATTATATAATGCTGCCAAATTTCCAATTCCTATTCTTGTCTGCATTGTAATATCCCAAGAATATGTGGAAACCAGAGGCATCATCCAAGGAAAAAGAGGGTGTTCCGGGATTATTCGCAGACATGTGGCCTGAACACTGACTGACAAAGCAAATTGAATCACTGTTGGAGATGGAGGGATTTGAGCAGGAGTGTAATCAGGGTCTACAAAGTGAAGGAAGCTCTGCTGCCTTTTCCGGCCGGCGACCCGCCCCGCCCCCTCCCAGAGGAGGCGAGCTAATGTGCATGGAAAGCACCGATGCTTCCCAAGCAGCCTGCTGCAAACGGGCCTGCTGGGACAGATTCCTTCACGGATCATAAAGAGAAAGGCACGGAATGGCAGACACAAGTGTTCCCAGGAAGCTGCCCACCAGCCACTGCCACCAAG
This sequence comes from Apodemus sylvaticus, assembly GCF_947179515.1. NCBI lineage: Eukaryota > Metazoa > Chordata > Mammalia > Rodentia > Muridae > Apodemus > Apodemus sylvaticus. The sequence continues at coordinate 65,070,244 of NC_067477.1, forward strand.
GGGTTCCTTCCCTCCTCAGCAAAGCACAGCCTGAGGCCACTGGTTCCTCTCCTTCCACAGTTCTTATCCCCTCCCCTGCCGCCCCGCCTCAAGAAAAATGATGTTCCCAGGCAAGATCCCAAGTGACAGAAATCTCTTTCATCCACCTTTGCTCGTTTCTTTTAGCATGAACCCTAGTAAGAACTGTCTTCTAAAGCCACAGCTAGACAATCTTTCTCATAAAACCAGTCAACACAAACTATATAGAGGTTATATATGTAGTCTATATAGATAGCCTACACGACTCTCAGCATCTATTAGAACTTAACAGCGGTTCCTTAGCCACCCAGCAGGGCACGAGTTCCCTGTAACAGCATATGGTACCTCTTTAAATCATGCTGAAGGGTTTTTTGGGTTTTTTTGTTTTTGGTTTTTTTGTTTTGTTTTGTTTTGTTTTTTGTTTTGTTTTTTGTTTTTTGTTTTTTGTTTTTTTGTCTTTTGATCACCAAAAAGAAGGAATAAATTCTTAGTTCATTTATCATTATTATCACAAAATACAAGGAAGTGGGTAACTTATAAATGATTGTAATTGGTTTCTTACAGTTCTAGAGCCTGGGATGTTTGTGATTCAGGCCCTGCCTGCCACGTCCATTGTGTCTGCTGAGGGCCCGCTCTGTGCTTCCAAGACAACACCTGGAACCCCTTGTTTTCACACCTTGGGGCAGACAGAAGAGCAGGAGAGCCTGCTGCAACTGCCTCTTTTCTAAAGCTTGCCCACCCTGCTGGTAGGGCAGAGTTCTCACAGCCTAAGCAGCTCATAAAATCCTGCCTCTCCATAGTTGTGCACTGGGGAGTAAGTTCTGAGATGAATTTTGGAAAAAACATGAACACTTGACTATAGCACATGGCTTACAAATTTCGGTTACTCTGCCTCCCCCCCCCCACCTCCTCCCGAGATATTTTCATGATTTCCCTGACTTGGACACATCTGTCTTCTTTCCTTTGACTTTAATTAATTTAAATTTTAAGCTGACACTCATATCTGTATTCCTCTCTGAACATCTGAAATCATAGTTTTATTATGGAGCCTTTCCAATGGAAGATTTCACTTCATCATTTCCCTCCATTTTCAGCTTCTTTCAAAGCTCAATGTTTGGCTTAGGGAAGATGGTCCAGAGGACTTGTTTTCACCATAATTCAAGGTCAGCACATTGTCATGTAAGGAGTTCATATGCCTGGCTTGTGTGTGCAAGCTAGCTTGCCTCCTGTCTCCCACTGGACTGCCTGCAAGAGAGATAGAACTGAACAACCTCTCTCTTGTTGAAGGACAAGTTTTAAAATTGTCTAATCTTTTGCAAATGAATATTTCATGTGTAAAATATAATGACCTCCTTTATTTCCTGTTGTGAGTAACCTAATACCACAGTATCAAAGAGGTTTGTTCTGGCTCACGGCTCTAATCCAAGGCTGGGGAACCTCATTTCACGATGTCCTTCTTGCTGCAAGAACCCTCAGGCGATATGATGAAATGTGTATGCATGTGTGCTGTGTTTGCTATATGTATTGTATGTGTGTGTTGTGTCTGTTGTATGTCATGTGTGTGTTTGTGTGTGTGTGTGTTCTTGTCTTTCTTCTTACACACCCTCCAGTATTCAATTGGGTCCTATTCTGATGGTCTCACCTAATCCTAATCACCTCTAAAGGCTGCACTTTTACACACTGCAGTCCGGTAAGAGTTGACCACTGTCCTTGAGTCACAACATGCATCAAATTCCGAAGTGATTTCTGGGGGAACAGTCATTTTCAAATCTTAATATGATCACTAGTAGAATGAACAAAAGTAAAGATACAATACTCAGACCTAAAACTTTTGTTATTAGGTTCAATATACATAGAGTAAAAATTAATAGATAGAATAAAAATTTTTAAAAATAAAATAGAGTCAAAATCATGCTCACCATTTGTTTAAAGTATATACGGAAAATAGTTACTCTTTGCCATAATTACCTCTTGTAGTCATTCTGTTATCCAAATAAAAATTTATAAATTAAATAATGCTCAACGCATGGAGTAGCCTATAGATAACTTGTTCAAATCCTGTACATGCTGACATTTCAGTGTTTGGGCAAACAGAGGAACTTGTTTCTTCACATGAATTTACCTGAATCAGATTGAGTTGAAACAAGCTCAACTGAGAGTGGCTGGTTAAGAGTTCCTGTTTTCTTCTAATAAAAGCAGAGAGATGGGTCATAACATGGACAAGAACTTTCCATCTTCAGCGTTTCCAATATGAAATAGCACTGCCTTTGAAGAGTTTGTCTTGAGTTTTCATCTTTATCCATATCCAAATGAAAAAAAGATCATAATCTTTATGTGCTTATCCATAAAAGTTCACAGTAATTTATAAAGTTAAAAATTGAATTCCAATTATTTCAGTGAAAGTAATGGATTTCAGATTTATAATCCTATTCTGGATTCGAGTTCACCAACTAACTTTAGAATGTGTGGCTTGTCTCCACCAGGCATACTTAATTCAATACTTTGTATATACGAAATATATTGCATGCACTTCTGAGCCCAAGATTTGTCTAGACCTCTTCAACAATACCAGTTGGTTAACTATGTGTTTGGACATCATGGTGCTGCCAAAATTATACATGTTCTTAAATATCTATTCTCACTTTCTGCACAAAAAATTAGCAAGGCCAGCACTGGCCACAGACAGAACTTGAATATCAGTGTTCTACAAGACAGTAATAGAGGTTGAGACAAGCTGTCTTTCCTCTTTTCTTTTGGTGTGTGTGTGTGTGTGTGTGTGTGTGTGTGTGTGTGTGTGTGTGTGTATGTGTATGTTTCTTTGCATATGTACACTTGTAGCTGTAGGTGAGCACGTGGAAATTGGAGGGCAACCTCTAATGTCCTACTGAGGAAGGCCATTCACTCTCTGACATTTGGTGCCACTGTTTGTGCAATGAACAGCTAAACATAACTTTAAATATCCGCGGTCCACCTCAGAATGCAGATTAAGCTTTTCCATCATGCCACACATAATATGGTAGATGCTTCTATTCACAGTGTTACTAAAGCTACTACATAAAATGTTTCCCTGGAACATTTTAAAAAGAAGAGTAACACGTTAGTTGTCATAATGACATTGATAAAACAGGTATTTCAGAGTTATCCAGTATAAGCTGGAATTGTCCAGTACAGGAGTCTTTAAAAATTAAAGACCAAACCATGTGTTGTTGTCAACCTGACAGAATATAGACTAATCTGCGAGATGAGTCTCTGGGTATTCCTGTGTGAGGATATCATTCCTGCATTAACTAAGAAGGCAAGCCCCATCCACTGTGGGCGGCACCATTCTCTGCCTGAGACCCTGGAACCAAAGTGGAGAAGCTGAACTGACCTGAGTGAGACATGCATTGCTTCCTGCTTCCTGACTGGGGCTGCAACATGACCAGCCTCCTCGAGCTCCTGCTGTCTCGACGGCTCACCACGATGGACTTAAACTGCAGCCAAAATAAACCCATTTCCTTTGTTACTTTTGTCAGAGTAGTTTATCACAGGAACAGAGAAAGAAACGAGGACCCTTTGGCAGATATGCAGCATCTGCAAAACCTGCTTTCAGTTTCATGAGGAGAAAGAAAGCAAGACGTGGCTCTGGCTTCTACAGCCTTTCTAGAAGTGCTTTGGATCAAGAGCTGCACCGAAACTGATCCTCTAGGTGAGTGGACCCCACTGATGCAGTGGACCCCAACGTGATGACTGACCTCCTGTGTCACTTGTCAGGAGTGAGTTGCCTCTTCTACCAGAGGAAGGTGTAGGTGGAGTCATGGACCCACGCAGCATCCTCTGACTTCACATCAATGTTACCAATGGCTTTCATCTTCTTTTGTTCTTTTTAATTCCAGTAGTAAGACATAATCTGCTGAAAGGTAATTTCAGAGCATTAAAATTTGTACCAGATGGCAAGCAGTTCTGCTCACAATTGAAAGGCGAAGAGAGGAAAACGTTTATAAAGTGCAAAGCAAGAAAATAAAGTGTTTATTTGGTTCAAGCAGAACACCTCTAGCTTTCCCTAGAAAATCCAGCTTCGCTGTGAGAAAATAAGTGCCAATGACATACACAGTAGAGAAATCCATCTAGTTTTATATCACACAAAGATGCTCTGTGGAAGGATGAGCAGGAAGCAGACTTATAAAAGTAGAGAAATGAAGAGATTGACAGAAGGTGACAGGCGTCCTCTACAGTATACCTTAGAGTATGTTTCTCCCACAAAACTTTTGGGGTGACCAATATCCAATTTCATTGTCTGAAGACTAGGAAAACTAATGTAGGTGTAGTATGGACAGAGATAAAGAATGGCAAGACCTCAGAGCTATTGATGCCACAGAGTCCATGACATGACATGGATATTATTTTTGTTTCTTTCCGTCTTGTATTCCCTGGAGAGAGACCATATGGGAGTCCTGAAAAATCAGCACACCAGAGCTACCATGTTCGAGTGCTACAGGACAGAACAGAAACATGTACATTCGTCTAAGTATTAGACCACAATACTTAAAAATTATTTAAACAGAAAGACAGAGTGATGTATATCTTCCCGTGTAGTTAAGCACATAACAGACCAAATCCAGTTGACTGAGCTGACTAGCAGTTCACCACTAGATGACCCGTCCTGATGTTAGGAGTCGCTATCATTAGTTTTGCTCACAAGCCAATGATAGCATCGCCCTCAAGTGTTATCATTAGCTTGTGAACACAACAATTTCTTTTAATTACTCCCACGTCCCCAACTTGTGTTCACTGAATAATATCATCAATAGGCTTCACATAGCAGGCATCAGAGATTTGGTTGAATTACTGACACCTCGAAGATCATTTATGGCTGAGGCAATAAGCCTCTAATTTCATCTAATTAGAGAGTCGGTTTAGTTCCCTAAACCCTTACTATTATTTTGAGTTGGAAAACAATGACACAATCTTGATAAGGACGGCAAGTGAGTTTCACAAAGCCACTGCTCATTTGTTCCCGCCTCGTCAGGCTAGCCCCCAAATCCCCTTTGCAATTGGAGAAAACAGAATCAGCCCAGAAAACCGCAGAGACACTCTCTGAGTCCCAAGAAGCCACCGTCTGCTGAACACTGACCCTACATTGGTGTTAAATTCTTAAACACTCAGAGACAGAGACAAATGTTGCTTGGTCCCTTTACTTTGAGAGTACATACGGTTATTAAATCGAATTTCTCCCAATAATTTATAACTCTCACTCCAAAGACATAATTTCTAAAAGACACTAAGGAGCACTTTTAAATCATGGTTGATAATATTTCACATGGAAGAAGTCTGAACGAGCCTGTTACAGTTTTGTGTGTGGCCATTTGGTTTCATCTAAGACTGTACCTGCAGACATAGCTGTTTTATGTGTCCCTGAAGATCTCAAGATAAATATAAAATTGTAAACACAGTGCTGGTGAGCATTTTACATAGAAACATGATAGAAATAATAAAGAAATTCACTGTGTAGTAGTAAAGAGTAGAAACAAGAACTGAATGAGAAGAAAAAGAAATTTGGACTGGAGAGATGGCTCAGTGGTTAAGAACACTGAGTGGTCTTCTGGAGGTCCTGAGTTCAATTCCCAGCAACCACATGGTGGCTCACAACTATCTGTAACGGGACCTGATGCCCTCTTCTGGTGTGTCTGAAGACAGCTACAGTGTACTCATATAAATAAAATAAGTCTTTTTTTTAAAAGAAAAGAAAGAAAAAGGAAACTAGTAGAAAGAAGAGATATACTATAGGATGATAGAAACCCTTCTGAGTTTAGCTTCACAAGTGACCTGTGACCATCTACATATTCCATGAGATCTACTGGAACAGGACTGGATATCTGTGAAAGGCCTGGGCTTTATCTCAAAGCTCTCAGAGCATGGTAACCCTGAAAAAGCCTACAGTCTACTGAAAGTTCATTCTATACTTTGACACATAAGATACATTAGTTGGCAATCCATCTTTACAGGGTATTTGTGACCATTAAAAAGGAAAATGTGTTTGGGCTCGTGATTTCAGTCCATTACAGCTTGGCTGTGTCCTGTGGCAACAGTATATTATGACAAGTATGTGCATTGGAGACATCTGTTTGAAAAATAAGAGACATGAAGAGAACTGGAGTCCCGTGTCCCCTCAGTAGAAGGTTAAGAGTCCCACCACCTCTATAGTGCCAGAGCATGGCAGGCAACTTCTTAGCATATAGGCCTTTGGAGAGTACTTCCAGGCACAGCCCTTGGCAACTTGGCAACATTATTATTGAGGGGAAAAAAAAAGGTTATCTAACAATAAGAACAGGGATATCCAGAGGAACGTGGGGGAATTGTGTTTTCTATTCCCTCAGTGGAAGTTTACAGAGGTCACTTCACAGTTGTGCTAGACAAAATTAGTTGTCACACACTCCTGCACATAAGTGGTCAGAGTTAGGAGATTGTTTTATGAAAACTTAAAAATATTAAAGTAGCAGTGTACCATAAATATTTTAAGGCAATAAAAAGTGTAGTAATTTTTTCAAAGTTAATTGCTCACTTGAGATGTGTAAACTTGCATTTCCTAGAAGTCTAGGAAGATAGCTAAGCCTCTTAACTTTCTGAGAACTGGCAATACAGCTTATTAAGGCAAATGCCAGTATAGCGAAAGTGGTCAGCCCGATGTCATACTTCTCTTTGCCATGAGTGTAACTAATGCCCCAGCTGGGGTCTGGAGACCCATTTATTTTTCTCCTAACAAAAGTGACAGCTATGGAATCTGAGTGCTACTATGTCCCTTACTTCTGTCCCACCCTTTACTCTATACATCAGCCATTTGTTTTTACTCTGATTACTAAACGTCTATTTTCCAACTTTCCCACACGTTCATGAGGTGCCAAGATGCTGGCGAGCAAGTGAAGATGCTCCCCTTCTGTGGTAGAACGGCTGCTCATGCAGAGCCGCGGGAGTCGACTTCGGTGAAACCAGGCACTCGTTACACAGCATCGGTGAAGCATTCTACTGCATCTGTATTCTGAAAGTTGCATATGAATCTACACATTTCTCACCCATAATGCCATCAGATATGCAGCCACATAGAGTGGCCAAGTGGTCTAGGAGCATTAGTGGGTAGGGTAACTGGATGTCAACTTCCCTCTGAACTGCACTGTACTCTACAACAGTGACCACTTCTGGATTCTCTCTCCTTGCTATGTTTTCTTAAAACCTGATTTTTATTTCATATGCACAGTACCCAAATTCTTCATTTTAATTTTTATATACTTTATCATTATTGGCACATCCAGTTTGGGGAGGTTGTTATGTCTTTCATGTGTTGCTGTTTTGTTTTGGTTTTCCTAATGCCTGTCAGGATTTTGAAGTTTTGGCCCCCAGTTGGGGTTGCTGTTCTGAGAAGCTGTAGAACCTTTAAAAGGTAGGGCCCAACTGAAGAAAGTTGGTATTAGAGGTGGAATTTTGAAGGTTCTGCCCAGCTCCTGTTCACTTTCCCGGTTAAGCAGGATTTGATGAGCATGTGCCACACAGTCCTGCTCTGTGAACTCAGCTGCCCACCATGCCTTCCTCGCCACAAGGAACCCAACTCTTCTCAAACCAGAATCCAGAATCAATCTCATGTTGTTTCTGTCGGATGTTTTTTATCTCTGGCACAAAAGTAAGTGATATAATGCCCTTACGGTATTTTATTTTGTCAGATACACATTTTTTTTTGTTTAAAAAAAAATTTACCTGGGTAATAAAGCATTGTATCTTCCTTCTTCATACCACAGTCTGTGCAATCAACTGCAGAGTCAGCCTACGTTTAGAAGTTTGGTCATGTAAGCCTATGTGTCTTTCCATGTGTTTAAATATGTTAAATATATTCATGTATGTAAACACAGACACATTTTAACATAAAGGGATCATACCCAAGACATTTTTCACCTTGCTATTTTAAATAATGATTCGTGGTGATCCTTAAATGCCTGTAATTATACTCTTCCAATATAGCAGACAGTCAAATGTGAAGCTGTCCCTGACAGCTATGTGAAATGGCACCCTACCTTTCTCTCTTTTGTTTTTTACTTTGTCTTGCTTAATTTTATGCTTTGGTTTTATCAACCCAGAACCTATTTTCTTATTGTTTAACTCCCTTCACTAAAAGGAAAGTTTTATGAGAAGAGGGTTTTGGTGGTTTAGTGTTCGACTCCTGGCCCCTTAAGCAATGCTGGTACTCGGGAGTTATTCGAGGTGCATGTTTTGTGGCATTGTCCTTTAAAAGGACCCTCAGTGTACACAGTGCAGTGTTGTGTGCTGAGCCTATTGACTCACAACCATTCCAGCACAGGATATGATAACTATTATCCTATTTTGTTAACCCAATAGCCCATCTTCATCTCATTTTTCTAAGTCCATTTTGAGTAAATTATCAGTTCATAAACTTTGCCCTTCTGGCAGCTAGGTTTGTTTTCTTATCTATATGTGGGAGCATTTTATATGTTCTTTATATATATATATATATATATATATATGTTCTTGGCAGCCATCCTTGAGCCTTCCTTATTGCTGAAAACAGTTGGCTATATTTTGCCATTTGCTCGCCATGCTTTAGCCATGGAACCCCGGGTGTGTCAGCCAGCTTCAGTGAGTGTGGCTATTGGTACAGACCAGACGCTGTTCTATGGGTTCCATTTCACTAAAAACCACCCCGTTCCACATCATCTGGGGTTTCCGGAGCTATTAGACTGCAGATGTCCTTTGTGTAGCTCACTCTGAACCAGGAAGATTTCCCAGGAGACTCTCAGGACTGTTCTTTTCCAAAGGTCTTGCCAGAGGACACAGCGTGGAACCCGCTGATGTTCATGTCTCACGAAAAGTCAAAATGCAATATCTAAGGAAGGGCATTGGGTCATCCAGGCTGTGCCTTGTCTCGTTCTGAGCTTTTTTGATCAACCCTAAGCTCACATCCAAATTCTCAGAGAGGTGAATCTTTAACCTATGTTGTCTTTCAGTCACACTGAACTCCCATCATCCATCTGCTGGTTAACAAGTGTTCCTTCTTAAAACACACTAAGGAAAGCTCAAGGCTAGTTGAATGCTCAAGGCTAACAAATGTGGACAAGCCTGACTCCCTTGTTACTTACTTACCAAGAATTTAATACATTTATCCTCAAACCTATTTATGCGGGATAATTTGTTACAATAATTTCATAATTTGGCTAAATATTATACAAGATCCAAATGTGGATAAAAAAAATACTTGCCTTTCTGAATATTTGGTTGCTTTGCATACACTTGGTAAATTAGGTACTAAGGTTCTGTTGTTAAAACTGGAAAAACTATAAAACCAGTAAATTTCTAGAATTGTAGAAACTTAAATGCACACTTCATCTAGATTACTTCATAAAGAAAAGGTCTTGGCTTTACATCAAGACTATTAAATGGCTACACCTTCACGGAAATATTCCATGCATCTCTTTTATGATCTCCTGTTGTGCCAAGATTTTCCCATTGGCCCACTCTTTCTACTAAAACTATGTGCTGCAAGCCAGCTGCAATGCCAGAGAGCTGTCTTCATTCATTTTGTACTACTATAGCAGAATACCTGAGATAGCAATTTATGTTTAAAAAATATCTATTGGTTTTAAATTCTGAAAGTTGGGAAAATCTAAGATCAAAACCCAGTGGACTTGGCACCTGGCACACTGTACCCTCCAAAGGGAGGAAAGCCCACTGGCTTCACATGACAGAAATCAAAAAAGCCAAGCTTTCTTACCCAGAGTATTCATATTTAAGGTCTCAACTCTTAAAATAGTTACAAAGAGAATTAAATTTCAACATGAGTTTCAGAGAGGCCAAAATTCTATGTCAGGGATCTTGTCAGAAATGGCAGTGTTTAAGGCCCATTCAGAAACTACTCATATTAGTAAGGTTCCAGATAGCTTTACATGTTACATATCAAAAGCACTAGTGGGCTGGGAGGAGCAGTGTCAGGTAAGCTGGCATATCGCACAGTCATGAGGGCAGAGTTCAGATCCCAGCACCCGTGTAAGAAGCTGGGCATCCCACACATGACTATAGCCCAATGTTAGGAAGAAGAGCAAAGACAAGCGTGCTTGCTGGTTCCCAGCCTCAGTAAGAAAACTTGAGCCCCAGGGTGACAGAAGACTGGATGGAGACGCATAGAGGAGAGCACTCGGCACTTGTCGCCCTCTTCTGGCCACTGTGTGCACTCACAGCAATATACACCTGTGCACACTCACACATAAACAGACATATATACACAAATAAACAAATATTTTAATGGACAGAAAACACTATTTACAGAGTGTTTTCTCTCTGCTTACATGAAAGAATATTAAAATGAATTTGTATAGGTTCAGTATTCCACCCACTCCACCCCCAGGAAAACTTGTAGATCACTCCTTTTTTAAAATTTTGGTATTATTATTATTACTACTACTATTATTATTGCTAATTCACTCTACATTCTACTCCTTTTCCCCCTCCCAGTCACCCCTCTCACAATTCTTTCCCCAATTCCCTTCTCCTCTGAGCTGGTGTGGGTCCCCTGACACTTCAAGTCTCTTCAAGGTTAGGCACTTCCTCTCTTACTAAGGCCAGATAAGGTAACCCAGCCAGAAGAACATATCCCACATGCAGGCAACAGCTTTTGGGGCAGCCCCATTCTAGTTGTTGTTCGGGACCCACATGAAGACCGAGCTGCACATCTGCTACACATGTGTGCGGGGAGGCCTAGGTCCCGCCCTTGTATGTTCTTTGGTTGATGGTTCAGACTCTGAGAGCCCTAAGGGTCCAGGTTAGTTGATTCTGTCAGTCTTCCTGGGAAGTTCTTTCCCCTTCTGGCCCACAGTCTTTCCTCCTGTTCTTCCATAGGAGTCCCCAAGTTCCATTCACTATAAGCCTATGGCTTATAGTAGACTCTCTGTATCAGTCTGAGTCAGCTGCTTGATAGAGCCTCTCAGAGGACAGCATGCTCCTGTCTGCAAGCATAACAGAGCATCATTAATAGTGTGAGGATTGGTGCTTGCCCATGGGATGGGTCTCAAGTAGGGCCAGTTATTCGTTAGCCATTCTCTCAATCTCTGCTCCATCCCCCATGCCTGCATTTCTTATAGGTGGGATAAATTTGGGGTTGAACGTTTTGGGGGTGGGTTGCTATCTCTATCTCTCCCTTGGGTGGTCTTTTCAGGTTCCATATCCCCCGTTGCTGTGAGTCATAGCTAAGGTCACCCACACCGATTCTTGGTTTGGAACTCTCTGCGCATGGTTTAGTACATTTCAGAGATTTTTTTAAAAAAAAAAATTGATTCTAACAAAAGCTCAGTTTCTCCTCTACAACCAATGTCCTTACCTCATCAACCATAAAAATCTTGACAGTTTTCTTGTCACAGCCCTGTAGGGGATGCTCTGTGATGTTTGTATTCAAATACTAAATTCTGTACCCCATGATCTGGTTGCTCCAAGATGAGAGGAGGGGATCCTCACATACATCAACCTTTGATGTGTCAACTTTGCTCCCCAATTTATAACCATTGATTAAATGAAACTGATGACAGCCAGTTACTGGGGGAATAGAGAGAGGTGGAGTTTGAGTTGCTGACCTAGGAGTCACAGGTAGGGACCACCGTGAGGAGGAGAGAGGAGAGACAGAGCACAGATCTCCATAATCATGGTGGAACAGCAGCACATGGCAGACGGAAACGCCTCCCCAAGACAGAGACCCCTGGAGCACAAATAATCCAGACAATCTCAACAGTAAGTCTTTAAGGAGCACAGTTAGGGTAATAGACAGACTAGCATTAGAGATTTAAATTAGGGGGTCATCCTCCAGTAATTATGCAGTAAATATCGTAGCTTGAGTCTCATTTATTTGAAACTGGATGACAGGGATAAGATTAATTGTCATATTCTACACAGCCCAGAGCATACAACAAAGAGCAGCTAAGAGAAGGAAAGGTTTCTTCCAACACACGGTTTCAGGGCAGCATTATCACCCATCATGGCAGAGGCAGCAGTGCGAATTCCTCCATCACTGGTGTGGAAGTGTGTGGGAGTTGCTCAAATGGCCTACACTAGGAAGCAGAGAGAGCTTCAGAAATGGGCATGATCCTCATATGCCTGGCATTGGTACCAGCCAGCCAGGCCCCACCTCCTAAAAGATAGCTTTCAAGCTATTGCCACAAACCAGAAACTGAGCATTAAAAATGTGAGTCTGGGGGATGAGGGAGACAGCTCAGGATGAGGCCGTCTGTTAACAGCAGTCTGCTTCATGATGCTTCACAAGGAAACATCAAGAGGACTTTTACTGCCCTCTGACCACCATTCCTGTTCATTTCATTTGCGCGTCATCTACTGCGGTAGGTAGTATTTATATCACATTCTTTTCACTGAGGGTGTTTGCTTAAATCAGTTCAGTTTTGATCCCCTTAGAATGATTTGTGAAAACTAGCAGTGAGAGAAAATTAGAGGCATTCATCAGCCTAGTATTAAAAAGTCATATGCAATCTGACTACTTTTCCTGATTTCAGCCCCAGATCCTCCCTTAGGTCTTGCTTGATGATTTGACCTTAATTGTGACCCAAATATCCTTTTTGGAAAAAAAAATACTCTCTCTTGATTTCTCAAAATTCAGAATTATACCTCCCTTTTACCTTTCCCTGGTCAGCTTGAAGCAAACTTTCTTTTGTCTCTAAAGGCCATGGCGGGGGGCGGGGGAAATTAGGGGATGGGGAAACCACTTCCAAAGATATATTTATGTTTAGCCTCATTGTATGCCTATTTGCATATGTGACTCACAACAGTGCTTTGAAGGAAGTGCACATTTCTTGGGTCAACTCAAGAACCTACATTCTTTAGCTAATATTCTTTTAATGAATGAAGAAATGTATGACAAATGAGTCAAGTACATATGATGATAATTTTATTTTAATTACAAAGACTTACAAGTCTGACATAGAAAACTAATGAGATAAGCAAAATCGCCTCTCCACCATGATTTGTTTATTGTTTGTTTGCTTGTTTGTTTTTACTTTTTCTGCTCCATTCACTATAAATGGGATTTGTTTTGATGCCTACATAATGTATTCAGACTATGTATCAAGGTATTTCAAGGAGGCACTGGGATATGAGGGATGATGTATGTATGGGGAAGATACTTCTGTTTCACCAGAATGATGCTACTTGCCACAGAACTTCTGGCACTATGTCTTAAAATTTCACAGAGCACTAGGCACCATGTGGACTGTATCTTGAGGACCTACAAGGAAGCAAGGTGATGTTGACTCTGAGAGACAGCACAGTGGCAGGCAGACAAGCTGTCACAGAGTCAGCTGGGAAAGTAGGATACTCGTATGCAAGCCAGCACATTTGACTGGCCTTGAGCTGAAGGGACAGTCCTATGATGAGCACTAGTAGCTATCTCGTACTCTCTCACCAGAGTGAACTTCATAGACAAGGGCAGAGAACACCTTCCCAGGACATGGTACTAATTAGTAAAGTCACTTTATTAATTTGGGAACACACACACACATACACATTTATCATTTCTCTCACCTTCTTGTTTTGATCAATTCTGACAGGCAGAAACAGAATGTGAGCATAAATGAAATTTTAAAACTTCCAGTAGACACATACAAAGTAAAATAAAAACCGTAAACCTAATTTTAGTAATACAATTTAACTAAATATTCCTATATGGTATCAATGTAATACTTAATTCATATTTATAAGATTATCAATTTTTTATCTGATATACTAAATCCTTGAAATCACATCTCAGTTTGGACTGAACACATCAAGTGTTCATTAGCCACATGTGACGGATGGTGGTGATACCAGTCAGTGAAGGCTTTGGATACTGAAAATATGCAAAATAGGTAAATTTCTGTAAGTAATAAAAGCTTTGTAAAACAATGAATCAAGTTTATGTTTCTATTCCTTGAATTTTGTGTTTCTAGCTAGGTCATATAATTTCTCCTAACCTTTTCCCATCAGTCCGTGTTGCCAAATACCCTTCCAGATTTGGGATGAATAGATGGAGAGAGAACACTAGCACATTGTTGGGCACCCACAGGATACTCAATAAGTAATTATGTACTGGTTGTATATTCAGATGGAAGAACTCCTGTACCAGTATTGTGTGAATGGAAAATCTCTATAAAGCAAATTAGATCATCTCATTTTAATGTTTCTAAAATCATAATAATAGGAAAGAAAAAATTGTCATTTCACTGTAAACTGTCTAATGAGAGGATGCTTTACTGAGAGCAGACACCTGGTGTCTTTCTAGAAGTTGCCTAGGTTGTGATATTTTGCTGGAGTGGATGTGAGAAGCGCATGATGTTTGGGAAGGGTATAAGTATAACACCACAGACAGGGGATGTCACTCTTGCATTGGTTCACCTTGCTTTCTTTGCTGATCTTTACTTGTGGTAACTTCGTAGAGAAATACACCAAAGAACTTCTGGTAGTATTACTACAGCTTCTTCTTTCCAATTCTGCAGACTTGTACAGATTGACAGAGCCCTCTTGGACATAACTCTGTGGCCATCCATCACATAGGGCCAGACCCCTTGTGTTCTGGCTGGACTCCACCCCCAGAGTTACCTGGCACCAGCCAGGTAGCCCAGCCCACTATGAAAGGGATGGCTTGGCCCCTCTTGCTCTTTGCTCTTGACCCCCTCTCTCTCTTGTCTTCCCTCTTTTCTTCTCTCTCTCCCTCCCTCTCTCTCTCTCTCTCTCTCTCTCTCTCTCTCTCTCTCTCTCTCTCTCTCTCATCTTTCTCTTTTTTTCTCTTCTCCCTCTTCCCACGTGGTCATGGCAGGCGTTTACTTTTCTGCTTCCCCTCTCTCACTTTATTTTTCTACAATAAAGCTTTAAAGTCATGGGCTGTCTCTTCTTACTGAAACCCACTATGATGGAGTAATGGAACAGGCCTCGTAGCTTTCCCAGCTGACAGAAAGGACCTTAGGTTTCCTCCACCCCATGGATCAAGTCCAGACCCCCCCTAGCCAGGTAGCCTCCCTCCGCAGGTACAACGGGCGCTAGCCTCCCTCTACAGGCCCTGTTCACCATTCCCTACAGAGCTTCACATTTTCTTCTGGATCTAGCCATTGCTATGGATTCTTATTTGGTGTTTTACTAGTGTTCTGGACTGCTAACAATGAGGATTATACTCTCTCCAAAGAACTATTTCTAAGCAGGTCCACAATGACTATTTCCCATTAACCTTTCTCCCTCCCCGCCACGTCTGGTGGGCGGTGGTCTAGAAAAGAGGTTGAAGCATTAAAGAGCCATAATTAAAGTAGGTTTTGGGAAACCTAAGCCTACAGAATGTCCTGTGGGTTTGTCAGGTTCTCACACTGGATATCAGGTATAAGTTCCTATGTGTTTTCAGTAGGTCTAGTTGTTTTCTAGAACTATTGCTATTATCTCTTATTGCTTCCAAGAAATTAAAGATAACACCCTATTGCTAAAGACACTGCACATTTTGGGTAGAAGCCTTGATGGAATCAAGCTGGAATTGGCCTAGAAACCTCCTCTCTGAGGAATAGCTTTCATAGTAACAGAAGGAGCTATGCAAACTGCTAAAGAAGAGAAGCCATCAATAGTCCTACCAAGATGCAATACATATGAACAACAATGACTAGGATGCTAAGATGTTACAAAAGTTGCATTAGAAAAAGTGCCAGAGAATCTTGTCCTTAATGAGATCTGCCTCTAAGAGGATTTATTTTACAGAGTTGAAGCTTTGTGAGTCTCATATTTCCAAAAGTTTTCCTCTGTGCACATTGGCACACTTACACACATAAATAAATAGATAAACAAATAAGTAAATAAATAAATATAAATGTTTTTAATTTTATGGGGAAAATCAGAGAAAAATAGCTTGCCTGTAGAACAACTAAGAATTATATCTGACTTCTCAGAAGCCATACAAGTAAGATTATAGAGTGAAACATTTCAATTGATCTTTTAAACTAGAAACCTGAAACAATAAAAACTGTCAAGACGTCTTTTAAAAGTGCAGGACAGTTGCTTCAAATATATGTGAGGGGGAAAACATTACCAACCAAAAGATGATTGCCTTCCTAGAGCAAAAGGAGAACAGGGTTGATTTGTTGGGTAGAAGTGGGACCAGGAAGCTATAGAAAATCACTGTCTGCCAGAAAGATTCAAGATCCAGATATTGACAAGTGGTTCTCAAGGAGAACACACTATGAAATACAAAGTACGGGTGGGAAACCCTTGCCTTGGAAGCATGGAGCTGCTGGCCAATGGGAAGCTAAATAGGAATTGAGCAAAGAAGCCATGAGGGAAATATCACACTGGATAGAGTTGTCAAGGAAATCAGGGAGAAGATGCAGTGCTGAAGAGTTAGAAATATTCTTCAAGAAATAAAACAAAACTTCAGGTTTCACTGGTCAGGATCTAGGTTAAAATTGCTGCACTGTCAAGGAGTCCCAGTGAGAACTGTACCCAACTCCTCCAAATAAATAGATATTAGTCCAGAAACTCAGAACACCCAAGATATAATTCATAGACCACATGAAGCTCAAGAAGAAGGAAGACAAAAGTGTGGATACTTCAGTGCTTCTTAGAAGGGGGAACAAAATACCCATGAAAGGAGATACAGAGAGAATGTGTGGAGCAGAGACTGAAGGGAAGGCCATCCAGAGACTGCCCTACTTAGGCATTCATCCCATATGCAGTTACCAAACCCAGACACTATTAGGGATGCCAACAAGTGCTTGCTGATAGGAACCTGATATAAAGCTGTCTCCTGAGAGGCCCTGCCAGTGCCTGACAAATACAGAGGTGGATGCTCGCAGCCAACCATTGTACTGAGCACAGGGTCCTCAATGGAGGAGCTAGAGAAAGGACCCAAGGAGCTGAAGGGGTTTGCAGCCCCAATAGAAGGAACAACATTATTAACCAACCAGTACCCCCAGAGCTCCCAGGGACTAAACCACCAACAAAAGAGTACACATGGAGGGACCCACAGCTCCATCTGCATATGTAGCAGAGGATGGCCTTGTTGTATATCAATGAGAGGAGAGGCCCTTGATCCTGTGAAGGCTCATTGCCCCAGTATAGGAGAATGCCAGGACAGGGAAGAGGAAGTGGGTGGATTAGTGAGCAGAGAGAGGGGGATGGGATAGGGGGTTTGGGGAGGGGAAACGAGGAAAGGGGGATAACATTCGAAATGTAGATAAACAACATATCTAATAAAAAAGAAAGAAAAGAAGTTATGAGATAATTATTGCATCAGATATGAAGCAAGGAAGAATAGTGCTTATGGAACAATTGTAGGCTCAATTCTAGATTGAGCATGTTAACTGGTAATTATTAAACTTCTCTTCTTCTTCCATCTCCCAACTTTTTTATTCTGTTTCATATTTTTTTCATGGTAGCCATTGGCGACACTTCAATAACCAGTTCTTGCCTCCTATGGATAAGGAACTTCTATAGACCCAATATGAGAAATAAATTAGAAAGTACGACTGGCAGAAGGGAAAGATGGGTTGGGGAAAATGCTTTTTATTTAACAAAATGAAATAGTTTTTCTAAATAAATAAAAAGGAAATAGTGTTTCTATGGTAATTATTATTTTCTGCCTGTTTCTCTATTTTCTTTAGGAAGTTAAACTGACACAAATTTTCCAAACATGAAAGTTGTCAGCCAAGTCTAGATCTGTTTTGACTGGTTGCTTTCTGAAAGCCAAAGCAAGAAAGGGTGGATCTTCCCGTGGAACTCCTCTTCCATTGGACTGGCATATATATAACACTGTCTCATCTACAGTCCCAAAGGATAAAGCCAAGAAAATCTTCCTACACTGTCCTACCCAGCCATGACTTAAACTCTACACAAATACCTCAATGCCATTCAGGGCAAATTCCCATGGGTCTCGTTGACAGGCTTTTTGGGACATCTAGAAACATTAGTGAAGACTAACATGTAAAACTGGTTGATTTTAAGACATTGTCTCCTCAACTCAAAGTAAGTGGTATGCACACATATAAAACATGTCCATCACACACACATACACACACACACACACACAGACACACACACAGACACACACACACAATGGGAAGACTATACTACATTTCTTCATATGTCCCCAAACACCCAAAATAAGTATCAGATTTTGGCATTACAAATTTTGCCATTGCCAGATGAGGAACTTTACTTTTCTTTTCCCCTAAGGGAGCAGCTAATGTAAGCCATCTAACCTTGACATTTCAAAAGGTAAATATTAAGTACCTTTAGAGATGATCCTATTTTGGAAAACTTACCAGGATTTTTCAAGTCCTTCACATAAGTATTATTTTAGGGAGCTGTGGTGTGGAGGCTGTTTTAGTTCTGTTCAGTGAATGTGTATATACAAATTTCATAGGTTATGTAATAAGAATGATAGGTACAAAAATCTACATTTCTTTTTCCAAAACATGTTATTTTAGTTCTTGTGTTATGTTTCAGTGTAACTAAATTTAGTCAGTTTCTTCCCATTTAAACTCTACATTCTAAATAATTCTCTTACCTCACACTTTGCTTCCTCTTCTACTGGTATACTCTGATTTCCTAAACTCAACCGAAGTAAGAGGGAGTGAGGAACAGACCATAAATCCTGAAGGACACTTTCAGCTCTGGCTTTTAATGAGGTTGTGAATATGGCTCTCAGGGGTTTGTTTGTTATATGGGCTGCTGCAGAAATAGGGCATTTTAAACACAATGTATTTATTATCCCCACTTCTTTGTTCCCTGTCTTCTTTTCAACTTCACCCAACTTTATTCATTCTGCAAACTCTCTTCTCCAACAAATAAGTACCTTTCTGTAAGGAAATTATGGTTCACATAAAACCCAAAGGCAGCATGACTTACCTACACCACTTGTCATAACAGAAACACATTTCTTTCTTACACACACACACACACACACACACACACTGATACAAAGAGAAATCTCACAGGACAAAGCTGTCAGAATATTTACGGAAAGTCACACATTTGACTGTTTTTATTATCCTTTCAAAGAAGTGAAAGTGTAGGAGCCCTCAGATACCTACCTCAGGGAGGCAGCCCTTTCCACCTAAAGCACCCTGCTCAAGGCCGCAGTGCCCAAACCTAGGTATTAATTTGTTCCTTAGAATATAACTCTGCACTGGGGCCTGTATTTGTTGCTAGAAAGGGTGGAGTTCAGGAAAGCTCAGTGGACTAGCAAGGCATTGGAAACCAAACGTGGTTCCCTAAAACATCACTTGTTTATTCGTGTTTTGTTTTGTTTTTCTAGAAAATGACTCAGTCTTAAGCTGAAAGATAAATCACCTCAGTCTTCATCTGAGCTACTGGTGGATTCTCAAAAGTTCTGAAAGAGACTGGACAAGCAACTAATGGCTTAGGTCTTTATGACCTGCCCTGGGGCAAATTCACTCCAGAACTCCCCCCCTCCATGAGTTAACCAATTCTCCTTATGCAGGCACAAATAGAAATGTACAACTTAGTGAGGTGGTTAGGTAATTAACTTTATGTACATGGGTTTTTTTTTTCTGTATGTGTCTCTGCACATCCCCATGGAGACCAGAAAGGGTAGATTGCCAGGGACTTAAATTATAAATGTTTCTGAGTTACCCTGTGGATATGGGGGATCAAACCCAGGTCATCTAAAAGAGCAACCAGTGCTCTTAAAGGCTGAGCCATCTCCAGTCTGCGATTTGAGATGGCTGTCTCTCTTGTGGAAAGCATCTGGTCCGCTTCACAGTGACCAACTAGCAGGAATAGAATGTGTACAAGAGTGGCCACGGTAATGACTGACTAGATGAGATGGATTTTCATTCTTTCCTAAACTTTGCTTACTGAGCTTACAACAAAGCCTCTGAGTTTGCTAAGCGTATGAATCACTGGAGATCTAGTTAAAAATACAGATTTCCATTCACTAAATAGTGAGAGGGCTCAAGAGTTTGCATTTCTAACAGATAGGGCTAATCAATGGGGATGTCACCAGTCTATAAATACGAAAAAAACAAAATGGCGTTATTAGGAGAGTTGTGTTCAAAACAAAACAAACAAACAAACAAACAAAAAAGGCCTTTGGTGCCCAATGGTGCCAGGGCAGGAAGAGCGAACAGAGACGACTAGACAGTGCCAGTAGAGGGCAGCAGAGGGCAAGATAAATTGCACTGGCTCCCACAAGCTGAACTCTCCCAATTGCCCCCAAAGCCAAAGGGGCAAAGAGGTAGGAGATACAGGAGCTCAGGGGGATGCTCGTATGGACCAGATTATATTCCTGAAGACAGCCCTTTGAAGCCCTAGATAGAATATGACGGGGGCAGGAGAGCCAGTTCAGATATGGAACAAAACTACTGAGCCTCGAATTTCTGCATCTGGAAAACAAAAGGACTGACCTCTGTAGGTGGTCCCAACCTTCTATCTTGGGAGTCAGTTCTCCTCGATCAGACTTGGATTGAACTAGAAGATTCCATGTCCATAAGCAAAGTGTGAACAAAGGAAAACTAGGGTGCCTAGAGAGATCACCAGGAAAGTGGGGACCCACAGGTGGATGGCACTAAAACTGGTTTGGCTTGCAACTCAGTGAAAGCTTTGAGTTTCCCAAAAATTTAAGATGTGCTATCAAAGCTTACCTGCAAAAAGATTCAGCGTCAAATAAGACTTAAAGGCTCATAGCCAAATCCAGCCTTTATCTTCCTCTGCTTGTGGAGAGGAGGACTTTCTGCTTCTGAAGACTTTCGCTGTATCCGCTTCACTTTCATAGTCACCAGTGCATGGGGTATAATCTCTGTGTTGGTTATTTTTCTCCTTTCTGGAAAGCATCAGGTTAAGTGAGAAGGATTTCTTTGGGTTCAGTCTATAAAGGAAGGTAGGGAAGGCATGGTGGCAGGAACCTGAAGCAGCCACCAAGTGCCGGTGTGCAGCCCGGAAGAAGGGAGGGGCGACCTCAAAGGTTCCACAGCCTGTCAAAAGAGCCCATCAGCTGGAGACCAAATGTTTGGACCACATGAGCCAAAGACGGGCCATTCGAATGCAAACCACAACAAACATCACGATTATTCACTAGTTATTGACCCTTTTTTATATCATTAACTATTAGTTCAAGTATACCAACCCTTCTATTTCATTATTCCCCAAACATAATTTATCTTATTTTTAGATCATAGTTTCATTCACTCCCTCTAAATTATGACTATGCAAATATTATTCATCAGCAGATCAGGATACACATAAGTGACATCACTGTGGTAATATTCAAGTCTGTACAGCTTTCTCCTTATGCTGGATATAGTAAATTATTTCACCACTTTATTAAACCAGCACAATCTCTAACTATAGTCTAAATATTTCTCCCTCCTTATAGCCACAGATGAGTTTAGTCCTCGTTCTTCAACAAAGAAAACTTCTCTTTGCAACAGATGAAGAACACTACAGAGAACTACCACAAATCAAAATGCAGAGTTGTGGATCCCGGGCTCAATAGAGAAACCCACAAAGCACTCCAGCACCTAAGACTCATTGAACATTGCATAAGAGGGGCAGGAAGATGACTGGAGCACAGGGAGTTTGCTGTGAGACTGTCTCCTGGTAATACCAGATGCTATACCCATAAAGTCTCACCAGCACGACTCCCTAAACACAACCTGAGCAAGAAAGACACCAATCGGCATGCCAATTGGTGAACCCAAGGGAGACCACAGGTGACCTTGACCTGACACAAAGAGTTCCTGGCAACTACGGAAGGCTAGGAGCAGAAGAAATAGTCTTTTCCACCAGGGAACCAGCACACAATTGGTCATCCAATACCAAATAATCCTGAAAACATACATGCAAGTAACAGACTAAACCGGTTTTATCTCTCTCTGTGTATGTATGTTTGTGTGTATGTATGCATATATTACACATAACAACAATTAATAAAAAAAGAAGTTATGAATTTGAAAAAGACCAAGGAGAAGTATATGGGCAGGTTCCGAGGGAGAAAAGCAAAAGGGGAAATTACATAATTATGAATCTCAAAAAAATAAAACTAAAAAGACCTTGAATTATCTTTCATTTCCTAGTTTGCTTTGAACAACGGATGCTGTTTTGCTCAGTCTCTGAATCCTCTGCAGAAGGCCTCTAGCAAAGCAGCTTTCTACGTGGGGGCCATTTGTCATCCCATTCCTTGGCCTTGCTATTTTATATCTGGTGTCTTGTTTCTTGGAGCCACTCTTTGTGTTGGTCTGTTTGCTTCTGTCAGTGGATCACGTCTGGTCCACCATCCTCCACCCCATGGGTGAGGTTCATCAACACATATTTGAGGTCAACACTTCTGTCACTGCAGTCTTTCATGCACATGCTCCCGAAGACTCACAAGATCGATGCCTCCTAAGCTCTGGCTAGGCTGCTATAGATAGCACATCCCAACTCCT
The DNA here is from genome assembly GCF_947179515.1 of Apodemus sylvaticus. Taxonomy (NCBI): domain Eukaryota; kingdom Metazoa; phylum Chordata; class Mammalia; order Rodentia; family Muridae; genus Apodemus; species Apodemus sylvaticus. The sequence goes on from NC_067477.1 coordinate 65,092,683, forward strand.
CATATTAGAAGGCAACTCTATCATGTACTTCGTTATTTCCTAAAGTGTTCTAATTCTTAGCTGTTGGCTAGCACATAGCTCTTGAGTGAACTGAGAATGTGTGTTTTGTTTTTCTAGGATATGGATTATCATTTCAATTGAATACCTATAGGATTATTATGTTGAATAAAATATGCCTTAGTTTAGCTTTTTGAGCCAGTTTTCCTAACTATTTTCTCTTTTAATATTATACCTAATTTTAATAGAGTTTTTATGACTTATATATTTTAACTTTTGCTTTTCTGCCTATTTGACATTCTTTTTTGAGAGTTCCTGTGACATACTTCGAGTTGTACTTACTCAGATAGTTGTCAATTTCAAATATTTTTTGAAAGCATTTCAAAATGCTTCTTCATTTCTTATTTTTAATGTTTTTTCCACTTCTGTTTCTCTTATGATAGCATGTAGTATGAGATGTTCTCTTCCCAGTTTGGACATTTCTGAAAGGGTTGGGGGTGTTCGTATGTTTTGTTTCTTGTAACTTTTATGGCTTCGTTGTCCTTTAAATGCTTCTTTCCTATGGTTCTAGATTTTCTATTTAGCAATATTTTCTATGGTTTTCACAAATTTATTATTTTAACTCTCTTTGAAGCGTATGACTACACGGGTGGCATCTGTGATGCAAGCATATTTCCTTGAATCACTGAATGCATTCTGTTTCTTGCTTTCCTTTTTTTTTTTTTTGAATTATTTTATATGATGCTTGCTTGTGAGTTCTACTCTTTTGTGTGTGTGTATGTGTGTGTGTGTGTGTGTGTGTGTGTGTGTGTGTGTAGCAAAAATGAGTCTGGACCATTTCATTAGGCCCTCAAATGTAGATTCCTTCTCTTGTCCTTTTTAAAGACCTATGGCCTGGGATTTGCTAGATGTTCCTTCACCACAGTCCATGAGCCAGAAGCAGGTGGCTCCAGGGTAAGATTGATGCTCATTCTCCACTCCTAGGGTTCCTAAAGTCTTTGTCACCTGGCAGCAAAGTCTGGAGAGCCTGGGGAAGTAGGATATCTGATTCTACCTCTATTAAATCTCCAGACATTAACCTTGATGCTTACATTTTTATCAGTATTATTCCAGCCCCACATGGTCCACTGGGTCTGTGGTTTGAGGTGTTGCCCTCCTAATTGCTTTGTCAGAACATTTAAGCTGGAGGGAGTCCGTGACACCAGACTTACACAACCCATCCCGAACTTAGGCTCTGTACTTGAAACAGGATAAAGCAAAATCTGTGCTGGTAAGCTGAGACAATGTGGAAATTACCCACACTTGAAATCAACTCTGATGTAAGCTGCAAGATGGTATGCCATTGTTTGCCATTTCAAAGTAGAATTATGAAATGTCTGAAACTGTAATTTTATATGGTAACAGACATGTTTTATCCTAACAAGTTTTTTTCTGTCTAACACTGTGATCTTGACCTTTTTCCTTTCAATAGCCCTTGCTGTCTGGTTCAGAACCTGGCACATCATAGGCCCTTAATAAATACATAACTGAGAAATGAATCAATATGCTAATTTTGCCTTAAAGCATATTCTGTAAAGAATAAGTCAAACGTATAATGACTAAAAATTATGATGAGACTGTGGGACTGAGACAGTGTATCGTGCTTTGCCCTGGTACTCCCCCCAGCACTTCCATTTGCTTTGTTTGGGGGAAAAAATCTTTTGCTTTGGGAGCTTGGCTCCCATGGGGCAGAGAAGGAAATCATCAGCACTATCAATGTCCAAAACTATTAAAACATGAAAGAGCTGACCCACATTCTCTGTCCTCTAGGCTAAAACAGAGATGGCCCACATTAGTAAAGGAGAGCTCTGGAGTTCAGCACAAGGAGTCTCAGAAGCAGTCTCTCTCTCTCTCTCTCTCTCTCTCTCCTTCCTCTGCCTCTCCCTCCCCTCCCTCCTCCCTCCCTCTTCCTCCCCGCCCCTCCTCCACCTCTGTCTCCCTGAAAGTTTTTAATTAAACAAGTATTCTTGCTTGCTGAGGCTGGGTCCTAAAGGCACAGCCCCTCTACTCCCCCAAGAACTACTTATTTGAAGAGGATAACAAATAAGAGAGAAGCAGGGGTAACCATGCTCAGTGCAGAAACAAATAGTACTGTGTGGCTTCAGATGGGGTGGCCTCCTCTTGATGTGGGGTGTGGATGGGCTGTGTGGATGTTTAAATAGCCAGCTCTCCAGGAGGCCTCCGCTTAGCGCCCTCGGAGGGAGGGAGAGAGAGAGAGAGAGAGAGAGAGAGAGAGAGAGAGAGAGAGAGAGAGCACTGGAACCAGGAGCAGATTGAGGAGCTTAGTTGTGGCCTCTACAGGCTCCCTGCCCCTGCACTAATGGAGTGCTGTCAAACGCTCCAATCTGCTTCATCGCCACACAATACTTGATAAATGAGTAACATATTTATATCCTGAGCTATATGGGGTGGGGCAATGGGTGCAGGAGGGGTGAGAAGTTACCAAACATCCACATGCAGACTCATATTTTGGCCTTCACTCCTAATACTCACGATGACACAATGAAAGGGTGCAGGTGTAGTTTAACCCCGTTAGCCTGTGCCAGAGCTCTGAATTCTTTGGAAAGAAGAAAGGATTTACCTTAAACGACAAACACTTTAATCAAGTGGCTTTCTTCAGATGCCATGAAAGCATTTTGAAACATTCAAGTAAAAAAAAAAATCCTTATTTTCTGAAAATATAACCTCTCAAACACTAAAGACCTGCCAGACCAAGTCCCATCAAGTAACTAGGCTTAATAAGAAGCTTAAAAAGGGACCAGGATTAAGTTACGTTCATATGAATAAAGTGTTTTTGTTGTTCACAGCTCAATCCTTAAATGATCCTAACTGGTATATGGAAGGTATCTCCTCATCAAAATACATTTGTGTTCTCAGCATGGGTCCCAAGGAAGTAAAAATGGGAAGATCAAGGGATCCCTAGTCTTTATAACCAAATAACTAATGAACAACAATAATTCAGATTTTGCAAGCCCTTTAACCCAGCGTTCTATGGTGACCCTCTTCTTCCAATAGCCAGGTGCTTCTGAGTCTCCGTGGAAGTGTCTTGTGGGAAGTGGGAAGTGGGAAATCCTTACCTGCTTAGACCACCCATCATTCACAGACTCCTCGCCTGCAACTGGCTTTTTCTAAGGAGACACCGTTGCCAAGGATCTTCCTTCCTTCCTTTTTGTTCTCTTACCCAGGCTCCCAAATCTGAATGGTGTGCCAGGTGCCAAAAGAGGCATCCCACTCATAAAGTAAGAATCTAAATGATTCACTACATAAATGCAAAAGGAGGCTCACTCCAGTACCGTGTCACTCGCTCAATGGTCCTAACACAGTCCAGCTTGTGCCCTTCATGAAAGTGCCTGCGTCTGCTCCCTATCTGCCTTAAATCTAGATGACAGTCACGGAAATGGAGTGTGCACCTCTCTCCCATCATCCAGACAGGTTCAGACATCCTCTTCCCAAGGGAAGTTGAAGTCCCCATTCTTCTCAATACTCCCCGAGCCTCAAGTGCATGGGTTGTCTTGTAAATGTATTAATTGGGAGTGAGCAACATATGGTCAGTTTTCTCCACGTTTTGACCAGTTATGCTTTTCTGTAATGATCTCCTTTGCAAAAAGAAGATTATTAGATAGGGGGTGAAATCTACACTGTCCTGTAGCTATAAGGCTAAGTATTTAAGATGCCTTTAAAACGTCATACTGGCTTAGGAAACTGGCAGAGGTAGGTTCTTCTGTAGGTTCCATGGCCTCGCCAACCACAGGTAGTGGGTTTAATTTACGATGTTTAATTTACAATGAACTCCTTCCTTAAGTCCCTAAGACCACTTAGGTGAGTACTGACTACCTCTGGATTAAGTGCCACTATTGCACATCACGTTGTTGTGATTTGCAGGGGCTACAGCTGAGTAGGACTATTGATAGCTTGTCTCTGTTGGCAGCTTTCATTGCTGTCCTCTTAATGAAGTTCCTTGAGGTTGCTCAGTAACTAGAACTACTCTTGGCTAATTTATCCAAAAACCTTCTAGCAAAATAGTAATCCTCTCCTTGAATGTATGGACTTGTTTTGATAGTAAACCCCGTGAATCAAGTTTTAGTTACTTGATCGCACATATGACCCTATGAATTCATCATTCAGAATTCATAGTTATGCCTCTACACGATGAATAACTTTTGTGACCTTATTCCCATAGCTTATTTTGAGTCTAAACTTCATTGTCTGTAAAATGTGATGAGCATCTTCCTCGTGTGTCTGTTATAAGAAGAAAAGAGTGAATATGAAGTAATTTTTCAAATGTAAAAATATAAGAACTCAAGAACAAATGGCTTAGAACTCAGGACGTTTATAGTCATGGTGTTTCTGACTTTTCAACCAATTATTTTAATTGTTAATTAATTTCTCCAATTATTTCCAGTTCTCCCATTGACTCTTCAACATGTATCTTGTTCTTAAAATAAGCCTTTCACTTCTAGATAATAATAGTTTCTTTAACATATAATCCAAAATGTCAGAGCTTAGTGCAAGAGAAATTTATTTTCTAGCTGGGTATGGTGGTAAATGCTGATCATCTCCACAGTGAGGTAAAATGAGAAGCGAAGATAAGACAGGCAGCCCAAGTTCAAGATCAGTCTGGATCATATCCTGAGGGTCTAAACCAGCCCACACTTAGGAAGAACCAGTCTCAAGCATAGAGAGAGAGAGGGAGAGAGAGAAATAGAGAGACTTACTCATCTAAAACTTAGCGTAAGCATTTCTATCTGACATCCTCTCTTCTAGACGATGACTAAGAAATTCATGACCTTCCAACTTATGTCTCTACTGTCATTAACATGTCTCTTTCAGAATCATTCCAAGGAAGAGAAGCGTGGGCAATAGCATGGAGAAGATCCTTGGGGTTCTGGATGAGAGCTCAGGTATACAATGCAGTCAAATGGCAAGAACACAGATTTAGTCAAACAGCTGGATACTTTGTGCTGCCAGTAAAACATAGCCTCCATTTACTCTTCGTTCAAAGATGAGGAGATATCATTCCCATCAGGTTATAGCATCTCATTGCGAAGTCCTTTCAAACATGCTCTGATGTTCTCTGTCTCCAAACTCCCAGCATGTCCTGATTCCATTACACTTGCAGTCTGTGGCTTTTCTTTTGAGTCACAAAGACATTTCTTAGCTCTGTTTCTTCTCAGACTCTCTGACACATTTAAATCTGAAAGTGCTTTTCATGAGTAAATGCACCCATGCATTGCTAGTCTTGACTTCAGGCCCTCTTCAATCTCCTCCTGCCTCTTATAAGATCTACTGCTGGCTCAGTTCTTTCATCCATTGAGTATCTCTCCTCTTCAAAACAGTCTTCTTTCCATTTCAGAGGTGACATGCCTTCCACATCTAAATCCTGGATCAATCACTCACCCTCTCTCCCCAGCCATTATCCCAGGTATTTGCAGGAGTTTTGTGGTAACTTGTCTCCAAAGATCAAACAAATCTCCCTTCCCTCCAGGGTGAACTAGCTCTTGGAATCCATACTCTCTACAGTTACTTCCCCATTCAGTGAGGTCTGGCTTGTTATTGAGTTCACTGGAGAAGTCTTCACTGCTGCAGAATTTCCAAGGCTAAAGGTCTGAAGAATCTAGGATGCTTCCATCTTGGTTTCTTGAGAAATTCAAGACTCATGACAATCTGCTTGACCTTCCCACCTGTGCATCTAGACATAAACAATCATCAAATGCTGTGAGAGGGAGGCCAGTAGTTCTGTCAGGCAGCACCAGCCTCAGCTACCAACTGGCTGAAATTAGATTTGAGATCTTGAGAAGGCTGTGCGTCTAAGCCCCATCAATATTTAAAACCCATGAGATAATAATAATAATAATAATAATAATAATAATAATAATACAGCTATTATTATGATTAACATTTTTGTTTTACATTACTGTGTGTTGTGGGAAATATTAAAAAAGATGGACCCTCCAACTCTCTGCAGGTTCTGACCACGCTCCTGCGCTCCTGCCTCCACCAACTCTCTTGACCTGATGGTCTCTAGGCCCACAAACTCTCTGGCTCTGCAGGGCCATAGGGACTCTGCTGGACCATCTCACTTGGCTGTCCCTCTGTTAACCATGTCTCTAGCGGGGGACCCCGGATTCCTCTCACTACCACACAACACCCCACATATCCATGGTCTGCCAGCTCATCATCCAATTACCCTGTAGAAGCATGACTCTTAATGCTTAATTAGTTAGCCAATTAGATTTATATACATTATAAACACAATTACAAGATGCCAATACAGTAATTCCAGAGCCAATTAAAAGTGATAAAGCTTTATCCCAATATTTCTAACCTTATGAAAACACACAGAAAAAAAAACGTTAGAAGACATCCGGGTTCTCCGACCTGCGACCTATCTCCACCTGACCTCCGTGCCCCCCACCAACTCCTAGCTCCTCCTTCCCTTTCCTTTCCGATCACAGGCCTTCCACTGCCCTAATATGATTGGACATGGAACATCTTGTAACAATATGCTTTGATGTGGTTCCTTATACCATAATAGGTATCTATAATAATGTGACTAATCTTACTGTCCTTCCAAATAGTTCTCTCATTAGATGCATTTCCTAGTTAAAGAGAAAAGAACCGAGTCTTTCTAGCTAAAGACGTTGACACCATTGTGATTCTTTCCTTCTCTATCCAAAGTCATCCATCAGAATACAACTCTATCTTAAGAGTCTGAAACTTGTGTTCTCAGCATGCGTACTTCTCTAGGATACTGACTTAATAAATATTTTATGAGTAAATTACTGAGTAGTGGAATTATTATAGATTATAAAATTAATCTAAATATATATCATATAGTCTTAGTAATAGCTTTTGCTAGTAATTCAACTGTAGTAGAGAAAAGGTCGTCATTGAGTGCACAGGTCCAGATGTCATATTAATAATCATTTTAATCTCATAGTAACCTTAAGTCATGCTTTGTAATTTACTGTTTATAAAAAGAATAAACCAGCCTTGAATAGTCAAATTCCTTATCAAGCATCCCATCTACTCAAGATTCTTCTGTTTTTAAACATTTAAAATTTTAAATAAAATTTGTTATCATTTTTTTCAGTGTTTCTCTTCTCCATTTTCCTTCTTTCTCCCTCTCTGAGGAAAATGCATAGTGGTACATCCTGACTAAAAACAGCTGGGAGGCTCTGGTAGTCTTCAAAATCTAACCTAAATCTGAGGGGCATTGACTAAAGAAAAGAAAACCTCAGACAGATTTTCCATCTCCTAAAGCTTCTTCTACTGCTAAGCTGTTTGATATTAGTATTTTAGTTGGGACATGGAATTTAATACAGTAAAATTAGAATGTGTAACTAACAATCTGTGTAATTGATGGAGTCTTCATTAAAGAAATAATAGTAACAATAGCAAAAAGTTAAGATACTAAAGTTGTAAACAGTAAAATATTTACAAAATTCTCTTCACCTTAAATCATGTTCATTAATGTCACATGATAAAATTTTTCAAAATTCATCTTCTGCCTATACAGAAATATGAGTTCTATTAATTTTGTCTGTTCTTTGTTGATTCTGGAAATAAGTGGAATAAAAACTAAGGTATACTTTGGAGATAGCAGAAAAATTAAGGAATGGATTCTTCTGAAATTGTTCAAATATGTTTAAAATGTTTTAAAATACTATCCACATTCCTTAAACCTACCTTCAATTTTAAATAAGTTCTACTACCCTTTTCTCTCTTCAGCCTGGGAAAACTTTAGGGGCCCAGGGCTCTAGGACAATTTGACAATCTCTACTCTAAAACAGCGCGGAAGAAGCCCAAACCCTTATTCTTCCTCTGCTCCAAGCTGCAGAGCCAGGGAAGCCTCCTATGGCTGCACAACAGGCCAGCTGCTCAGCCCATCCTTTTGAACAGGCACAAACCTCACTTTTCGTTCTGCTGCTGACAGCGTGGAACGGGGTAAACTCAAGTCTCCTTTACAGTTATTCATGCAGCTCAGCTTCTGCCCTCTAGACGTTCCCAAGCAGATGTGCGAGTGCCCAAAGACAATTAAATCGTGATTCATCTCCAGAACGCCTGCTAAGGCAGGCTGCCTGGCTGCGAGTGAAAACATTTCAGCAGTAGCTGATCTTTTCTGTTGGTTGAGGACCAAGTCAGACTAGGCATGGCTTTGAAGTTATTTCTGTCTCGGTGGATTAGAGGTATCAAAAGAAGCAGCTCCACAAACCTTTCAACAAATATTTACAGTGCTGCACTAAACAACCTCCACTATACTTTAACCTTTCCTGCCTTGTGAAAGGCTTGCCAGCCTCCGCACCAAACTCATGCACTTGCCAGAATTAGGAGAGAGGGCAGGAGCTCAAAGAAAATGAAGTGCAAAACACCACGACATCCCTTCTCGCTGTGGAGGAAGAACGGGTCACATGCTCACCTGGTCCAGAAGGGTTCCCCTTCTATTGTCCACCCCCAGCCCACAGGGCCTCAAGCAGACAGGCCTCTGACCCTTAGTTTATTTCACTGACTCAGGGACACTGACTGCCCTGAAGCCATCGTTTCCAAAGGTGCCAAAGAAGTGGCTCAGAGCCAACCAGAAAGAACACTAAATGCCTGCAAAACTGTGAACACAACTTCTTCAGCCATTGGGACACTACAACCTCTGTCCTTGGAGGTCTGTAAAAGGGAATATTTATCATTGTTTGATTCTAAAATGATGAAGGAATTAACTGAATTAGCCTTTGACGACTCTTCTAGCTTTAAGAATCCACATTTGTGAGCACAAAGGCCTCATAATAATATCCACAGAGAATATCCAAGAGAGAAAGAATTCAGGATGTGGGCTATCACAGTCAGTGACCTGAGAAGAAAAGAATCCAGCCCCCCCCGCCCCCCCCCCCCCCCGTCTGTCCCATCCCTTCAGAGCCCTCTATACTCCTGGAGTAATCGAGCCCATCACAGCCCAGTAAAGAAGACAGGCAGCATCAATGTACATCTCAGGGGCTTTGCTTAGCAACAGAGAAGTCACCAGAGTAAGGCAGAGCTAGAGAGCAAGAGATGCCATCTGATGGCATAATAATCAGTAGGGCTTTTCCAGGTCCCATCACGTGGTATCCAGGGACCTTCAGAGTTTTCTGTGAGACTCTGCATCCCCAGACCAATGACAGAAACAAGTCAACAGTATGACATTATACTGTTAAAATACCATCTTCTATTACCTCAAGCTGTTAGGACTCAGAAACAGAGTCATGATGAACCCAGATGAACCCAGTGATTTAGTGACAATGGTCTTCTGTTTTTCTCATTCATTCATTCATTCTTCATTCATGTACTTATTCATTAAATTCAGCCAAAGTTTTTATTTGTATGTAATTCCTTAAGTATAAAATAAATTATTTTGTTAATATATTACATCATTAATTATAATTATATTCACTTGGAATAAAATTTCAGTGATATAAAAATAAACTGAGCATAGATCTTGCTTTTTTTATTCAATATATTTTGTATTTACATTTCAAATGATTTCCCCTTTTCTGGCTTCCCCCTCCCCGAAAGTCCCATATAGTACAGGTTAGAAAGAGATGTTGGGTCATATTGTTGCAGTTAAAGTCTTCCCTAGTCACATAGGTTAAAAGGAGATGTTTCTGTTGAGAGAATTTAAAACGTGTTTGCATGAGCTCCAAACTGATAAAAAAAAAAATTACTGCATAGATGGCTTGGGGCTGGGAGAGACTGGGCATATTGTTTTTAAAAGAGGAGGCTCAGTGAGATGGCTCTGCTATTGGGGAACATATGCTCACAAACCTAACAACCTGACTTCATCCTTGGCACCAAATAGTGGTAGAACCCTGCAAGTTGTCCTCTGACCACCGCATGCTCCACATCACCACCCGTATACACACACACACACACACACACACACACACACACCAATAAGTAAAACTTCACCCATCAATCAATAAGTAAAAATTCACCCATCAATCAATAAGTAAAAATTCACCCATCAATCCATCAGTCAATCCAAATAATTTTCAGAGGAGGAGCAGAGGTATGTAGGATATTGTATAGAGTATGGTCGGAAGGTGAGATAGAGGTAAAAGGAAGGACTGAGAGCTCTGGTCCCAGAATCTTAATGATCAGGTTATAAAATTCATGAAATTCTCCTTAATTTATGAAAGACTCATTCACAAAATATGATGGCCACTTTACATAGAGTAGCCTAATTTAGTAGCCAAGACAACTCTTGTCTATAATGCTACCATCATAACCAAGCATTATAGTAACTCTTACAAATAGAAGTATTCAGTAGATGAACACTTGAGGTCACCTAGATTTTTTTTCCATTTTATGAGTATGGGTATTTGCCTGAATGTGTGTCTGTGCACCCTTTTCTGGCTTCTGTGGATAGTGCGTATACATGGTACATAGACACATTCTCTGGGGACTGGAGTTACAGGTGGTTGTAAGGTGCCATGTAGGTGCTGGGAATTGAACTTGGGCTCTCTGAAAGAGCAGCCAGTGTTCTTAACTGCTGAGGTATCTCTAAGCCCCTCGATCATCTACTTTTTACTCCCAAATGTATTTCCTCCTATGACCCAGAATCCTTCCTGGGCTACCAGACTTGGTATATGCTCAGGGAGTGAAAATTCATGTAAATATCAACCCATGTTGTACCTACTTAAGATCTGCCTTCTGGGGGTAGGAACGGGACACATTTCATCTCCTACAAAAGGCACCTCCTTCAGCCTTTCTGACTGGCTCAGGGTGCACCTTCACCTCAGGAGGATATGGAACCTTCTAACCCACAAACCCAGTCATAGGTTCTTAATTTACTCAAATACACACTCAAATACCCTGTCTGAAATTGTTTTTTTTTTCTTAAACTCTTACTATGTAGGTGTTTTCCTTAATTATGTAGTAACAATAATAATGACATGCAGATTATGCATTTCATTTTAAGATATAGAACATATGATAAAGTCAATATTCAGTTTTTAATGGTAGAAACCAATTCCATGTCACTGAAGCATCTCATGACATTTTAATTTCACAATTTCAAAACTTAAAAAGGACTTAAGATCAAATGCAATATTATTTTCTGTTTTTAAAAATTTAGAACACACATCTTCATTTTATCTCAATTTTGTTTGAAAAAAATGCATACTAGCAAAATGAATACATTGACCGTATCTTTCAAAGACATGTTTTAATAAAGAAATAACAGTTCCATATAAATATACCATATTCCTTTCATTTATATTGCACTTAGATTTCAATATTTCAATTTTAAAAGCATGATTTTGATGATCATATCTAATGCTTGCTTAAATTTTCTAAGGAAATTAATTAGAGGAGGCCAATTCCTCAGCCAAACAACATGCATATCTTAAAGGTTTTTCTCATGAATATTGGCAAATTTTCAAATATCATTCATCTAAAAAATGAAAGTGATTATTTTTTAAAACAAAAATCATTGTTTTATTATTTGTTAAAGAAGATATACCTTGTTTCCTTTAAGTTTTCCTTAATCCCTGATATCGAACATTTTACATACATATAATTTGTGATTTTTTTTCCTTTTTAAATGTTTCCCTGGTACATAAAATTACATACTTATAATTTTTCATTTTTAATATATATGTATATATCCATATATATATATATATGGGGGTGTGTGCGCGCGCATGCGTGCGTGTGCATGTGTGTGTGCATGTGTGTGTGTGTGTGTGTGTGTATTTTTTCTGAGGCAGGGAATCCCAACTCAATTCTTCACAGAGTTAGAAAGAGCAATTATCAAATTCATCTGGAACAACAAAAAACCCAGGATAGCTAAAACTATTCTCAGCAACAAAAGAAAATCTGGGGGAATCAGTATCCCTGACCTCAAGCAATACTACAGAGCAATAGTGTTAAAAACTGCATGGTATTGGTACAGTGACAGGCAGGAGGATCAATGGAACAGGATTGAAGATCCAGAAATGAACCCACACACCTATGGCCACTTGATCCTCGACAAAGAGGCTGAAAACATCCAATGGAAAAAAGATAGCCTTTTCAACAAATGGTGCTGGTTCAACTGGAGGTCAGCATGCAGAAGAATGCGAATTGATCCATCCTTGTCTCCTTGTACTAAGCTCAAATCCAAATGGATCAAGGACCTCCACATAAAGCCAGACACTCTGAAGCTAATAGAAAAGAAACTGGGGAAGACCCTTGAGGACATCGGTACAGGGAGAAAGTTTCTGAACAGAACACCAATAGCGTATGCTCTAAGAGCAAGAATTGACAAATGGGACCTCATAAGGTTACAGAGTTTCTGTAAGGCAAAGGACACCATCAAGAGGACAGATCGGCAACCAACAAAGTGGGAAAAGATCTTCACCAATCCTACATCAGATAGAGGGCTAATATCCAATATATATAAAGAACTCAAGAAGTTAGACTCCAGAAAACCGAACAACCCTATTAAAAAATGGGGTACAGAGTTAAACAAAGAATTCTCACCTGAAGAACTTCGGATGGCGGAGAAGCATCTTAAAAAATGCTCAACTTCATTAGTCATTAGGGAAATGCAAATCAAAACAACCCTAAGATTTCATCTTACACCAGTCAGAATGGCTAAGATTAAAAATTCAGGAGACAGCAGGTGTTGGAGAGGGTGTGGAGAAAGAGGAACACTCCTCCACTGCTGGTGGGGTTGCAAATTGGTACAACCACTCTGGAAAGCAGTCTGGCGGTTCCTCCGAAAACTGGGCACCTCACTTCCAGAAGATCCTGCTATACCACTCCTGGGCATATACCCAGAGGATTCCCCACCATGTAATAAGGATACATGCTCTACTATGTTCATAGCAGCCCTATTTATAATTGCCAGATGCTGGAAAGAACCCAGGTATCCCTCAACAGAAGAGTGGATACAAAAAATGTGGTATATCTACACAATGGAGTACTATTCAGCCATTAGAAACAATGAATTCATGAAATTCTTAAGCAAATGGATGGAGCTAGAGAACATCATACTAAGTGAGGTAACCCAGACTCAAAAGGTGAATCATGGTATGCACTCACTAATAAGTGGTTATTAACCTAGAAAACTGGAATACCCAAAACATAATCCACACATCAAATGAGATACAAGAAGAAAGCAGGAGTGGTCCCTGGTTCTGGAAAGACTCAGTGAAACAGTATTTGGCAAAACCAGAACGGGGAACTGGGAAGGGGTGGGAGGGAGGACAGGGGAAGAGAAGGGGGCTTACGGGACTTTCGGGGAGTGGGGGGGGGCTAGAAAAGGGGAAATCATTTGAAATGTAAATAAATTATATCGAATAAAAAAAAGAGATATTAAAAAAAAAAAAAAAAAAGAGTTCTCAACAGAAAGGTGTACTGCCCTCTAGGGAATGTTTCGGGAATTTATGGGAGTTTTTTTTTGTTTGTTTGTTTCTTGGTTTGTTTTAGTAATTAAAATAATAATAATAATAATAATAATAATAATAATTGTGTGACTATGCTAGAAGATCCTGGTAGGTAAGAGTCCAGAGAAAAGTATGGATGTTGAACAATAATACAATGACCTGGACAATGCAAAAGAACTATCCTATACCTTTTAAAAGTCTCACTGGGGCCATTGGAATAACACAGCAGTTGAGGACACTCGCCTGGGATACGGATAAACTGAGTTTTAGCTCTTGAAGAGTCTGAAGTCAGCCTAGTAAGTTCAAGACCAGCCTGGGACACAGTGTGGGACCCTCTCTCAGACAAACTTATGAATAAATAAACAAAGCTCCATCTAAATTGGGGAAAGAGGCTGGATAGATGGTTCCTGGGTAAGAACACGTGTTGATCTCTAACTCGTTTCAGGTGATCCGATGCCCCCCCTTTGGACTCCTTGGGCAATAAGCACTTGTACGTACATATACATTCAAGCAGGTAAAAAGACTTACACACGCAAAATAAATAAATCTAAAAGCAAAACTTCAAAAAGAACAAGTTAAGGGGGAAGAGAATATTCATCTCTAATTGGCTGTAACCTTGAGGAAATTTTAGCACTAATATGTGAATAAACCCACAATGTGTGGGATAAACCAAAGAGAATATTGCAGTCTCTGCTCTAAAGTTAATTCATGCATTTCTCAAATTGATAAAAACAACAAAAAGCAGAGGAATCTATCTTGAGGAAGCCGAGTGGTAAACCAAAGAGAGAAAAAGGCAGAATATGCTGAACGCTGCTGAGAGGTGGCGCAGACTCAAACGTGACCGTTGACTTTTGACAACAGGGGTTAGTGCTGTGGCTCAGTGGTAGAGGGCTTGGCTCAAGTGCACAAGGCCCTAGGTTCAATCACCAATGATACACACCACATACACTCGGTAGACACACATACAGTAGACACACACTCACACACAGTAAACACACACACACATACTCTATGCTATTCTACAAGCATATTTAGCATGGGCATCACTGAGGCCTTTTGAGGAAGACAGTTTTAGTGGGGTGATGCACATGATTGTGGTGAGGCTGGAGGGAGACAGTGGCACATAGTGCAGATACTCTGTCAGACCAGACATGTTCAAATGGCTTTATCAGACAGGGAAACAGATAAACGAGGCTGTACATAGAGGTGGAAGTATGGGAGCTCTTAAAATGCATTATGATTTCTCCATCACTACCAATTAACTTTGGGATTTTGTTTATAGTATTTATTATAGTGTATTATAGTGTATTCTGCCAATAAAGAGTTAAAATCGGAAAAAAAGTTTCCCTGGTACATAAAATTACATACTTATAATTTTTCATTTTTAATATATATGTATATATCCATATATATATATATATGGGGGGGTGCGCGCATGCGTGCGTGTGCATGTGTGTGTGCATGTGTGTGTGTGTGTGTGTGTGTGTGTGTATTTTTTCTGAAGTAGGGAATTGAGGCAGCTCTGAGAAAGTAGCCTGGGATAATTTTCACACCCCCCCCCAAGTGATTCCTTGCCCTGAAATATACAGTTAATATCTGTTTATGTTTTTATTTGTGCAGTGCATTGATATAGGCAAAGTTCATTGACCTTTCTGTTTCCAAAATTCTGGATTTGGTGTCAAAGTTTATAATGAAATTGATCAAACTCTCTCATACTCTGGTTATGGGTTTAGCACTTAGATATCCTTTTGGATTGTGATGATAGAAGAATGTTTTCCCTGTATGATCTGCAAATAGCTACCCAGTTGTCCCAACACCACTTAGAAAAACTCTCATTTCTTTCCACTATTTCCTCCACTTCATTACACAAGTAATGAATCCACTTTCATGAGTAAAAGTATAGGATGATAAACTGAACAACACCTTCCACCTAGGTATTGTCTAACTTGCTCCCCAGAGCATGCAAACATTTACTTTCCTGTTAAGGTTCCAACTTCTATAATCTCAGCTTTCAAGCACTTAAGCTCTTCAACTTTTGCCAGTCTTACTGTGGTGGTTTGTATATGCTTGGCCCAGGGAACGGCACTATTAGGAGGTGTGGCCTTGTTGAAAGAAGTGAGGCTTAGTCCTGGCCGCCTGGCAGTAGTGGCACATGTCTTTGATCCCAGGAGGCAGAGGCAGGTGGATTTCTGATTTCAAGGCCGGCCTTGTCTACAGAGTGAGTTCCAAGACAGTCAGGGCTAGATAGAGAAACCCTGTCTCAAAAAAAAAAAAAAAAATCCCTGTCCTAGCTGCCTAGAAGCCAGTGTTCTCCTAATAGCAGCCTTTAGATGTAGATACAGAACGCTCAGCTTCCTCCTGCTCCATGCTTGCCTGGATATTCCCACCTTGGTGATAATGAATCAAACTTCTGAACCTGTAAGCCAGCTCCAATTAAATAATGCCTTGGTTGTGGCGTCTGTTCACAGCAGTTAAACACTAACTAAGAGACACTGACCAATTCTTTTTTTTCTAAATGAATTTTTAAAAATCAATTGTCAAGTTCTAAAATCTTTAAATCATTGAGCCTTTCAGTAGAATTTTTAACTTCACATATTAATTTGGAAGAAGCGGTGTCTATATACTATGAGCTCTTCTCATTTCAAACACGACCTTTCTAAACCTTTATCCTCATCATAAACTTTTGCACCTTCTCACAGTCATGAACACTTCTTAAGCTAATTCATATGCAATGCATATTTTGTTGCTATTGAGAATGTACTTTTTTCAAAAGGGTAGTTTTTAAACCAAAAATTTACTTTATTCTTTTATTGACATTGAATTTAAGCAGATTAATGCCCCCAAAAGATGAAAAATATGTTAAGAACAAATAACTGCACACATCCATAGCATTACCTAAAAATGTCAAATGAAAGGTCAGCACTAAAATTAAATTTCAGTGCCATTATAAACACTGCTGGTCTCTTTGATTTCATCCAAACCACTCTCCAGCTCTAGTTTTCTCAGAGCTTCTTTTCAGTGGCCCTCATGAAGGATTGATCACATGAATTGATCTAGAGTATAGAGCAATGTGGAAAAGGTAGGCTATCAGAACACTCCTCCCAAGGCATTTGGTACCACCTTGTAATATCTTAACAAGTTTCCCTAGCAGCTAGATAGATATTACTAAACCCTCAATTTCAACTACAAGCTTAAAACTCACTCTGACTCCAGTGCTGTGTTTTTATGTCTTATCATTCCCCCAGATATCAACCACCTATGTTGAGCCCAGGATGTTTTCAATATTGTTAAGTGCAGGGAAGAATATAAAAAGACCCCATGATGTTGTTCTTTCTGTCAAAAAACATGTATCTTTGTTGGGAAGATGGTTAATGAGCATGAAGAATTGAAGAGTTTAGTAAATACAAAAAGTATTCTTAGTTTTATACTTCTCCTAGTTATACCAAGTGATTGATTGATATTAGATAGATGATAGATACATAGATAGGTAGATAGATAGATAGATAGATAGATAGATAGATAGATAGACACATACATACATACATACATACATACATACATACATACATACATACATAATAGATGATAGACAGACAGATAGATATGATATGATATTATAGACTGAGCTCTCTAGAAAGTACTTAGGTAGGCTGATAAGCAGTGCTGGAGCTAAGAGAGATATATAAAACATTAGGGGCATTTTAGTTTCTGCCTTATTCTTTGAGTTGTAAAAATATAAAATATTCCTCCCTTATCATAACTGGTCAGAGATCTAACACACAGGCACATAGGATCCCATTCTGTGTCTTTAGGCTATGAGCGTTCTCTCTCGCAGTCTCTGCACATTGTCCCTCACCTCTTCAGTACCCTGGCTGTGGTTTGCTCTGGCAAGCACTTTCTCACCCCACTCTCTACCCCACACTATGATGAAATGTTGAGTTTTAGCCCCATTTAACCAGTCTCTGGAATGAAACTGACTCCCAGAACTTTGAAAGGAGTCAGGGGATAGGGAGTCCTGAACTCATGAACTCTGGATATCTAGAATTATTTCAGAATTGTTTTCTGAAATAATAATAATAATAATAATAATAAATTTCCCCAAACATGCTGTTTTAGGATGACACTTTGGGTAACATCCAGTAAAGAAGGATTAGTCTGTTCTTTGCCTTGCTTTGTAGACAGCATTAGTAGAGATCTAAATACAAAAGATATATACACAGTCTGGAAGATTAAAAGTAAATTGCAAGCTCTTCTGATTCTTCAGAGGGAATTAACAGTATCATGTTCCTTAATCTTCTGCAGGGGCTTTATAGAGTAGTTTCATAAATATGATCTTCTTTAACTACCTAACAGCCCAGTCAGGTAGACTGAGCAGGTAATATTATTCCCACCAAATCCATATGCCTTGAGGCTAGAAGGAACCTAAAGGCATTTCCTAAAGATAAGAAAGTAGATACAGAACAGTTAACTGAGGTCACACAGGAATGGATAATGGACTAGAAAACCATGTCCTGTTGCCAGCAGTTCTGCCTTCCTCTATATCATCTCCACAGAAAGAGGGAAAAGTAGCCCATCGGTGGAGGGTGGCCATGGAAGAAGGCTGGTGCCTTCAGAGGTTCCCATTATAAAAAGTATCTGTTTATTACACTGTCTGAGAACCTCATATGCAAAGTTATGAGGATATGAGGTATAGAGTCATGTACATTGTGCTTTGTCACAGCTTCTGACACAGCTGGTGGAGTAGTCAATACCTCTCACTCCATCTGCTAAATTCTTGCACCCAAGCAGGAAGTAGTTCCCCAAGTATCTCAATATTTTCAAATGATTCAAGGCTCTGAATTCTAAGGCTTCCTGGGAAATGACACCACTTCCCAGGCCAGCTCTGTTCAAGGTTCAAAAGGTTAAAAATTTTAGAAGCCCAGGATATCCAGGCTTGGTGATGCAAACATACAATCCCAGCACTTCTGTGATAGTGGCAGAAGGATAGCATCAACTACATAAGAAGTTTAAGGACAGCATGAGATCCTATGTCTTTAATTAGTTAATTAAAAGAAACTGCACCTAAAATGGAACAAAACTTTACATTTTTTCCAAAATCAAAGCCATGGGGTATTGCCAGAACATGGAAACCTTCCCAGCCCTAGCCTCTATAAAGTCTTTGAGCATATCAGATATAGAGATAAGGTAACACACACACACACAGAGAGAGAGAGAGAGAGAGAGAGAGAGAGAGAGAGAGAGAGAGATTTCCTGTTAAAGAGCTGGAATGGGAAATGCAAATTGTAGACAGGGCTTCTGAGGCTCCCACTCCCCTTCCTTCCCCGGCCTCTAGCTAAGGCCTTTACTTGGCAAGCTCTAGCCCGTTTGGGACAGGCAATCGAGTCACCATGTCCCTGTGACATCAACACCATTCAGACACCAGAGCGAGTAAGACGGGAATTTGATCCAAGATTGGTTTTTGGAGAACCAAACTCAGACTGAAAGGCTGAGCCCCTGAAAAAGATCTGTCTCGCCAGCTGGCCAAAATAAATACGTGCAAAAATAAAAGGGACGGGAGAGAAAAGCAGATTATAAATAGTTTTTCCAGACATGCAATTCTAAACCTTAGTCCTGATACGCACTTTTTAAAAAGCCTTAGTCTTTTGAACTATTTCATCACTAAAAACCAACCTTATCTTACTTTTAATTTACTTAGATTCAAATAATTGGCATAAGAGATTAGTTTATTCTCCTGAACATTAAAGAAAATTAATACAAAACTAAACTGCATATCTGCTTACTATCACAGTTATAAAACACACATACCTCTTCTTATACCCTGGCTCTCAGCATTGTGAGTCCATAGTTGAAATGCATTTCTTTTTGAAGGAATTTTTTTAAAAGACTAATTTCAATAAACATAAAACAAATATTACTGTGAGCTATGTATAATATTCCTAATTCCAGGTTTCTGAGTTTTTATGCTCATGAAAGAAAGTTTTGTTCTTAAGGATGAAAAAATGTTTATAAAAGGTTTCAATGCTACTCCAAGTAACCGCTAAAAATTCTTATTGCTTTAAAACTTCTAATGTTCCAACCACAGAAGATGGGGGCGGTTTTATTTCTGCTTCTAATGATCATCATAATTTCATTGAATTCTGAAGCAATGGTGTCAATTGGATGCTTTCAATTCTATAGTCCCAGAGATAAAATCCGGAAATTAAAATCATCATGAATAATAAGTTAATTATGTGCTAGAAGTTTAACAAAAAAAAGTTACAGTTGGTAAGTGCCCTACTTGAAAGTAAAGTCTTCAACACTACAGAATCAATTCTTCCAAATCTGGAAACATTGTATAAAATGCAAAGAAGATATTCAGATAATTAACTGCTAGATTCATTTGTTCTAAGCATTTCAAGGCCCGGAGAGCAGTGTGTTTGCAGCCAGGAACACCATCCATTTTCCAAATAGCTTTTTAATGGCTCCGTTCTTCTTCTCCTGAATTGAGTCATAGAAAACCTCCAAGAGAAATGAAAGCGGCCACAGTGATGAACAAGACAAAATTTCCAAACCCCTTCAATAGCAAGACAGAAATCTGTTCCTCTCCTAACAGAACACTTCCAAAGCAGCCCCTCTGACCTTTCTAATGAGTAGCTTACAAGAATCCCAACTGTCATAAAAGAAAAGAGATATTATTAAGGAAGAAAGTTCATATCCTACGTAAGCCTCACACATTAAATATTTCATAATCCACTCACGGGAGAGCAAGAAGGATCAATACTCTTAGTACAGTAATCTCAAATAAGCTTAAATGAATGTTTTTATATTTGTATAGCAATGACATGTGCCAAACCCTAAATTATGGGCAAACATTTTAATACAAAGCATATAAACACTTTCCCTTAGTTTGGACAATTTATTTAAACTATTAATTACACCTTTGATGCTGTATTCATTTACAAATGAGTTATGCTGTGAATGAAGCCCAAAGAGAAGATGCCATTATTTGGTGCTACACAGCATAATTAATATTCAATATCAAAGGTTACTGACTCTTCTTACTGTAAATTGAGACAGATTGAAGTACTCAGTCTTATAACTTTTTATTTATATAACTCTTCCAGCTACTTCTAAATCTTTGTAGCCAAATAGCTAGAAATGTGTTGGTGGGCAAATTCTACAGGAAATGGATGAATAACACCTTTTAAAATATCTCCTCATATTGTATTGATGCCATATCTGTTTCATGTATTTAATTATGTCTTACTAAATACTTACCACATCAGTGGTGTCTGGCTTTATAGTAATACCGAGATTAATTATATTTCTTTAATAGTGTATAGCATGACATGATACTCCTTAAATGAGAGCCTTTGAGGTGGCTACAACCTGTCTCCTCCCAACTACAATCCCAGTTATTAAGAGACTATTCTATCAAAAAATTAACAAAACAAAAATCCAGAACTGAATCACCACCACAGTGATTTAAGTCCTGTGTTTTAGTCAAAAGAAACCTCCTCTCAGCACTTTAGTGTTCCTTAGAAATGGAAGAGTGCCTTCAGAGTCTAACTCAGGGGCTCACGGTGGGGCCCAAGAGCCTGTGTTTCTGTTTCTGTCCACCTGCAGGGTTAGGCCTGAGTGGAACTGCTAGTCTGAGAAACACTGTACAAACAGAGCATAAAAACTTCCGTCTGTAATCAGCAACAGTCACTGACTCAGTAACGTGTCTCCCTTATATTCTGGTAATTTCTATATAAAAAGTTTTGTCCCAAACACTGCCTACCTCTTGAGCAAAGTGACAGAAAAGCCCCTGGCTTTATTACGGAGAAGATGTGCCTTCAAGTGGACGATGAGAATGTAAAGAAATTTTCGTGCATCCTTTACCTGCCATGGTTCACACTTAATTAACCAAAATCTGGTGAACGCCAACAGCGTACTGACCTAACCATACTTTTTTTTTTTTTTTTTTTTTGGTTTTTTTCGGGACAGGGTTTCTCTGTGTAGCCCTGGCTGTTCTAGAACTCACTTTGTAGACCAGGCTGGCCTCGAACTCAGAAATCCGCCTGCCTCTGCCTCCTAAGTGCTGGGATTAATGGCCATCACCGCCTGGCCCTAACCATACTTCTATAGTCTCATGTGAAGAGAACTTAAAAGGCACAAGCCTTATGGCTGAGGACTTAAGAGTGTGCTAGGAAAGATGAGCCTCTTCCCCAAGCTCTATGCCCACCAAGTGCCTAAGGAGAAAAATCAGTGTCCTTGAAGAAATGCAGAGCTGGGCTTTGGTGAACAGAGAAGAGATGCCCAGCTTGCCACTCCTAAATGCCCGTCTGATGGAGGGGGTCCCCCGCTGCAGGAGAGCCTGGAGAGCGAGGTTCAGGGATGTTTTTCTTCTACTTTGTCTTTACAAGACCAATCACCATCGTGGTTTGCATCTTGTGTTATTTCAAGATTCAAATATTAAATTAGTGCCTCTCAATGCCCAGGAGTTCTCAGAGACAGCTTTCAGAACTAGGAATAGAAACTGGATAGGAAAGCAAACGGTGAGTCTCCAGGAAGTCCCGCTGCTACAGAAACTCTGGCACAACCACCAGCCTGTGTTGTAAAAGCGATTAAACTAGGGAACAAGATCTTTGCTCTTCAATCTGGATCAGAAAGTCCTTGGCACATTATTGTGATGCAGCTTCCTTTGTTTCCAGCCAGGGTCTGGTTTAAAACAGTCAAAATAAAGCCTGCAATGTGTTGGAGCTTTTTGCTGTTGTTTGTGTTTGAAACAGGGTCTCACTACGCAACCCTGACTGGTCTGGAACTCACTATGTAGACAAGGCTGGCCTTTAACTGACGGGAGTCTGTCTTCCTTTGCCTCCTCAGTGCTGGGATTAAAAGCGTGGGAATGGGGGGGGGGGCTTATGGAACTTTCGGGGAGGGGGGGATCCAGGAAAGGGGAAATCATTTGAAATGTAAATGAAGAATATATCTAATAAAAAAGTGTGCACCCCCACACTGGCCAATGTTTATTCTTAATAAGCTGGATTGTAATATTCCGGCATATACACCACCGACCCCCTATTTGGAGAAATGCTGAATTACAGTCTCAGAATAGGAGTCTTTTTCTTTGTTCCATTTATAAGGAGGAAAAATGGAAAGAGTCCACTACAATGAGGTAGGAAAGGTAAGGAGAGATAAACATAGCCTTTTGATTATCAACATGAAACCATCCAGTAAGGAAAGGGTTTGATTCTGAACGCCTTAGAAAGAAAACCAGATCCAGAGAGCTGATAACTAAGTAACTCACGCATTTCATAAAGTTTGATGGACAGTTCCACAAGGATTTTTCAATAGCCATAAACAATTCCTCTTTTATAACAGAGGTCTCCAAGTGTGACTCCTCTTGACATTACAAGTGTAAAGAAATTGCTTGAGTTCTTTCCTGTTTGATGCTCAAGAATTTGATAAGCCTTTGCCGTTTTAAGAAGACTGTCATTTATTGCTTGTGGGTCACAGGAGAGCTTAATGGCAGAAATTACTCTTAAAGCCTTGTCCTGTTTAGAGCACAAGGTCAGTGTTAGCCATTTCTCCCAAAGATTCTCTCCTTTTTCCTGTGAACTTTCAGGGAGACCTCTTAGGGTGACTTAGCATCTAGAAAACAAAGTTCCAGCTTCAGGATTCTCCTATGTTGTGAAGCTAATTACTCATGTTAAAATGGTGATCTAGTCTGTAATTTCTCTCACTTAATAAACTTCCCTTGTCCAGTTGACTTGGGTTATTGCAAACAGTTCAAAATGTTAAATTCCTGAAACATAAAGGAGCCTGTAATTTCTGAAGGTGCGAAAGATTCTTTTCACGTTATAGATGCCCTCCCTGCCTGAAGATCACTGAAGAGGCCTGGGTGCCTCTACGTCTCACTTTCTGTCAGAGTTCTGATAAAGCACAGAGGCCCTGGTTCCAAAATACATCAGTCTTTACTCTACATATATGATTTGAGCAAATTTCCAAGCCTCTCTCTGCTTCAGTTTTATCTATAAAATGGCCATATTAATCACAACAACTTAATGGTGTAACTGCAATAGTTTAAAATATAAAGTCCTTGACATGTAGTAAGCATGTTTTTATCTTATTTTTTATATTTATACAAATATAATAGGTCCCAGGAGGCATGAAGATAGAACTTAATTATTAATAAAATTGTGTGAGTCCCTGAATGTACTTTGAGAAATGAACTATGCCGTATATGCAGATGGTACTCAGTCTAGGATGTTTCAAATTTTATGTCTCATGGTTTCAAATTTACAAGCTATGCACACTCAGTAAAAGTAACACTATACATTTTATACTTTGATATTTTCCCAAAGAAGCACATCTCTTATTTGTCACTCAAAAAAGAAAAATCTATTCTGGTTGTACATGACATACTTCCTCACTGTAAAAGTCACGTGTGTTGAAATCCTGGTTTCTGTCCTAATTTCTTTTCTTAATGTTGTAAATACTCTGGCAAAAGCATCTTAAGGGAGAAAGGGTATATTCTGGCGCATAGTTCAAGAAGATGGTGCATCTTGGTGGGGAAGTCAAAGCAGCAAGTACTTGAAGTAGTTGGTCACGTCGTATCCACAGCCAGGAAGTAGAGCGCAGTAAAGGACGCTGCTGCTTACGCCCGTTTCTGCATGTCCATAGTCCAGGGCCCAAACCAGTATTCTAAATTCTGTCAAATCGACAACACTAAACTCACAATTCCATCCCTTGTCAATCTGACACCCAAACACATCACTCTCAAGCCGTAAGCGTCCACCCTTTTGCCTCAAAGGCTTGTGGTCGTCTTAACACGTGTTCAGTTCAACATCAAAAGTTTGTAGAGTCATTAACAGTTCCAGTGCTTTAAAATTCCAAAGTCTCTTATCTGAGCTCCTATAAAATAATAACAAACTACATACTTCCAACAAATAGTAGTACAGAACAAATATTCTTATTCTAAAAGGAAAGAAAAAGGCTTTACAAAGAATAATCAGAGCAAAGCAAGAGGAAAAGGCACTCGAAACTATCAAATCTTGCAGGAAAGTAGTTAGGATCTGGAGATAATGATGAAATTGACCAAGCTTTAAAAGGTTTGGATAGTCTCATCACACTCCACACCCACCTGTAAAACACTTGTTCTCCCTCTTTGGCAATGTATTGGTCAACACTCCCTAGAGGAACAGAACTGACAGAATGAATCCATATAAAAGGGAATTTATTAGAATGGCTTATAGGCCATGGTCTGGATAGTTGTGCAATGGCTGTCTCCTGACACAAGGGGTGAGAATCTGATAACCTGGATGGTCTTCCTTATACATTGCCACCCCAAAGCAGTAGGTTCTATGACCAGTGAAAGAATGGCACAGCATCAGGATAGATAAACTTGCCAGTAAGAGTGAGGGCAAAAAAGCAAAAGCTTCCTTCATGTCCATTTATACAGGGTACCACCAGAAAGCATGCCCTGATATAGCATAAATCTTCCAACCTCAAATGATCCAGACATAGGGTGGGTTTTCCCACTTTACATGATCTAATCAAGAATAATCCCTCTTGGCATCAGCAGTAGTGTCTGGGTTTGGTATCTACATATGGGATGAATCCCCAGGTGGAACAGTCTCTGGATGGACTTTCCTTCAGTCTCTGTTCCACTCTTTGTCCCTGTATTTCCTTTAGACTGGAACAATTCTGGGTTAAAATTTTAGAGATGGGTGGGTAGCCCCATCCCTCAACTGGGGGACTCATCCCTACCCTCTGGATATAGTCTCAACAGGTTCTTCCTCCCCTTTGTGGTATATTTCAGCTAATGTCATCCCTGTGGGGTCCTGGGAGGCTTTTGATTTCCTGACATCTGGAACTTTCTAGTTGCTACTCCCAGTTCCCCATCCCCCATTGCTACAAACCTCTGATCAATTTCCTGACCCTCTGAATTTCTCCTCCTCCTCCTCCCATGTCTGATTCTGCCCTTCTTTTGCGCCTTCACTTCCTCTCTTCCTCCCAAGTCCCTTCCACCCTCTACTTCCCTTGATATATTTTCCTCCTTCTAAGGAGGACAGAAGCATCCACTCTTTGGTCTTCCTTTCTCTTGAGCTTCCTGTGGTCTGTGAGTTGTATCCTGGGTATTCCACACTTTTTGCCTAATATTCATTTACAAATAATCACTTATCAGTGAGTACATGCCACGTGTGTTCTTTTGTGACTGAGTTACCTCACTCAGGATGATGTTTTCTAGTTCCAACCATTTGTCTAAGAATTTCATGAAGTCATTGATTTTAATAACTGAGTAGTACTCCAGTGTGTAAATGTACCACATTTTCTGTATCTATTCTTCTGTTGAGGGACATCTGATACTGCTGTCTCCTGAGAGGCTCTGCAAGATCCTGACCAATCATCAGACTGAGCACAGAGACTCCAATGGAGGAGTTAGGGGAAGGACTGAAGGAGCTGAAGGGGTCTTATCTGGCATCAATGGGAAGGGAAGCCCTTGGTCCTGTGAAGGCTTGGTGCCCAGTGTAGAGGAATGCTAGGGTGGTAAGGCAGGAGTGGGGGGAAGTACCCTCATAGAAGAGGGGAAACTGGGAAAGGGGTAACATTTGAAATGTTAACAAATAAAATATCCAATTAAAAAATAAAAAAACAATCCCTCGTAGACTTACCCAGGCTTTTAACTTACAGTCAGGTTGACAACCAAGATTAGCAATCTCAGGCATGCTCCTCTCCATGCCAACAGCCTTCCTTGGCAGACTTTGGCTCTAATATTTCCTGGAGCCTCTGCTGTAACCTACACTTTACGTTCACAGCTTCGAGCAATAGTCTCCCAGGCCTTCTTGCTGGGACTCCTACCCTGGCCCGCACTGCCTGATCACAGCTTCTCTGAAATTATGGAACAGGACTCTATGATACCTACTCAATCTTGTCTCTTTCATGCTTACAAAACTAGTACTATGTGGAGGATGCTGCCAAATTATTCTCCCAGCTAGGAAGCAAGCCCAGCCCCCTTGGATAATAACTACATCTGAAGTGTTCTTCTAGGTCTGTGTATTGAAGAGCAAGAACCTTCTTAGGGATAATTACAGCTCAAGCTTTCCCCTTTCACATAAAATTGAATCTTTACAAGTTGGAGCCTTTTGAGGGTGGGGTCTTGCCCTTAAGGTGAATTTCCCATTGTCCTGATGCAGATCAACAGATTTCTCTTTGATGGAGCTCACCTCTTCAACAATTACAGTGGCTCTATAATCTGCACTCTCCTTGTCTGACATTTTAAGCTTGCTCACAGCCCTCTGCCAAAGAAATTGCTTCATTATACTTTAATTCAGCTTCACTCAGTACATTATTCAGAGGTGGGGCTTTGGAGAATTTGGAAAGTAATTGGACCATGAAGGCTTTGCCTTCATCAGTGAGCTAATCCATTGATGGATTCATACTTCGATGGCACTGGAATGTAGTAGAAACTTTCTTGGGAGTGGGACCCAGTTGTAGGAAGCAGGTCACTGGAGCATGTTGGGTTACATCTTGCCTAACTCCTATTTCTTTGCCTCCTGGATAATGTGCCTGTTGTTCTATGATACCTTGGTGTTTTCTGGGGGGTGGGGGGGGGGTTGGTTTTTTGTTTGTTTGTTTTTTGTTTCTTTTTTTTTTTACTTTAGGTAGGCCTGAAGCAATGGATCTAGAGGAATTTTTTTTATTGAGGTTGCTCAAACAATGATCTAAAATAAATCTTTCCTCCCTTTGGGGTTTAATATTCTCTTCACAAGACTAAAGAACAGAAGACTCTCTAACACACTCCCCAAAGTCTTAGATTTTTATGCCCCAAATTCATAAAAAAATATGAGAATTTTTGAGTTTTGCTGAAAATGATATAATATTGTCTTCTAAATCTCTGGAAAAAGAAATCAAATAAGACATCAGAAGATGGAAAGAGGGCGGCGGTAGCAGTGGCTGCTCCAGCTGAAGGGCCATCAGCAGTGGAACCAAGGCGACACAGGGTCCAGTTAGGCCCTGCGCCCACGACCACTGACCTTCGCTGACCAGTCGGGCGGCAAGAAGCTGCGGTTCTGCGGAGCCTTTCGCTGCACGGAAGCCACTTCAGAACTCGGCTTCCCGCCAGTCAGGAGAGACTCACCTCCATCTTGATCCCGGGCTCCAGAGATCGGTCAGACTGAGGTACACAAACATAATCCTAGGCCCAACACCGCAGGGGTCTGAGCCCGACGGGCGTTGGCCTGCACCCAGGCCCTGGGCTGTTCGAGTGGCCATCGGGGTGCCAACCCAGCCAGGAGTTTTTTTTTTTTTTTGCCCCAGCCGGTGCACGCGCCGCCATTTTGCCTACAGGAGCCAGAGTGCTCGGGAGGGCAGAGACTGCTAACAAGCGTAGCCTGAGGCTAACAAAACGGGGGTCTAGGCCCCAAAAGGCACAGGACTGACCCCAAGAACTGGGCGGCTTGGTGGGCCATCTGTGTGTCAACCCGCCCAGGAGGTTATTAGCACAACAGACTCTCCCGGTGCTTTCGGGGAGCGCGGACGCACATGCCCGCCATCCGGGTCACCTGGCGGACCCAAATAACAGTCATAGCCCTAGGGAAACTTTGCTCGGACCTTGGCCTCCCAGGCGTTTGCCTGGACTCAGGGCCCGGGCGACAAGGCTAACCTAGTGTGCGCCAGCCCGGTTGGGGAAATCGGCTGCCCAGCGGAGTGAGCGGAACACAAGGGAGGTCACAGCAACATACACCTTCGGAGTTCCCTGGGGGTGCACACGGGTTCCACCTGGCCCACAGACACAATCTGGGGCAAGGCCTCAGGCAGAAGCCCTCAGGTCAACTCTCTCCGCTTCAGATCAGCCTGGGTGGCCGCCACATCTCCAGGTCCCTCAAGAGGCTAGTGGGGGCTTCCAGGCGGCCAGCTGGGAGAAGTCGGTGTGCTCCAATAAACCCTGCGGGCCCCAGCGGGAGCCTTCAGGTGCCTGCTTCGGGATCTGAACAGCCTGGACAACAGCACCCTGTCTACAGGCAGTGCAGAGTGTAAGCTGTGCACCAGAGGCCAACGGGGAAGGGGCAGCTTGCACTGGTGAGTCCAGCACTGACAAGACCAAGTAACACCAGTGAGAGCTAGATGGCAAAAGGCAAACGCAGGAACGTCACTAACAGAAATCAAGGCAATATGGCAACATCTGAACCAAATTCTCCTCTACCAGCAAGTCCTGGATACCCCATCACACCAGTAAAACAAGATTTGGATTTAAAATCACTGGTCATGATGCTGGTACAGGAACACATGAAGGACATTCAGGAGAAAATGGATCAAAAGTTAGAAGCCCTTGCAAGGGAAACACAAAAATCATTGAAAGAAATCCAGGAGAATACAAAAGCCAACAAGGAGGAAATGCAAAAAACACTTAAAGAAATACAGGAGAACTTTGGGCAACAGGCTGAGGTCATGAAAGACGAAACACAAAAATCTCTTAAAGAAATACAGGAGAACTTTGGTCAACAGGCTGAGGTCATGAGAGAAAAAACACAAAAAACTCTTAAAGAATTACAGGAAAGCACAAACAAGCAAGTGAAGGAGCTAAGCAAAACCATCCAGGATCTAAAATCAGAAGTAGAAACAACTAAGAAAACTCAAAAGGAGACAACTTTGGAGATAGAAAGCCTTGGGAAGAAATCAGGGGACAGAGATGCAAATATCAACAACAGAATACAAGAAATAGAAGAAAGAATCTCAGATGCTGAAGATTCCATAGAAACCATGGACTCAACAGTTAAAGAAAATGCAAAATGCAAAAAGCTTGTAACCCAAAATATCCAGGAAATCCAGGACACAATGAGAAGACCAAATCTAAGGATTATAGGCATAGATGAGAGTGAAGATTTACAACTTAAAGGGCCAGCAAATATCTTCAATAAAATTATGGAAGAAAACTTCCCTAACCTAAAGAGAGAGATGCCCATGAATATACAAGAAGCCTACAGAACTCCAAACAGACTGGACCAGAACAGAAATACTTCCCGTCACATAATAATCAAAACACCAAATGTTCTAAACAAAGAAAGAATATTAAAGGCAGTAAGAGAAAAAGGCCAAGTAACATATAAAGGAAGACCTATCAGAATCACAGCAGACTTTTCACCTGAGACTATGAAGGCTAGAAGGTCCTGGGCAGATCTCATGCAGACTCTAAGAGAACACAAATGCCAACCAAAACTACTATATCCAGCAAAACTCTCAATCACCATAGATGGAGAAACTAAGATATTTCACGACAAAACCAAGTTCACCCAATATCTATCCACAAACCCAGCCCTAAAAAGGATAATAGGAGGACAACACCAATACAAGGAGGGAAACTTCACCCTGAAAAAAGCAAGATAGTAACCTTTCATCAAACCCAAAAGAAGTTAAGCAATCAAATTTAAAAAATAACGTCAAAAATGATAGGAAGTAACAATCACTATTCCTTAATATCTCTTAACATCAATGGACTCAATGCCCCAATAAAAAGACACAGACTAACTGACTGGATACGTAAACAGGACCCTACATTTTGCTGCTTACAGGAAACACACCTCAGGGTCAAAGACAAACACTACCTTAGAGTAAAAGACTGGAAGACAATTTTACAAGCAAATGGTCTCAGGAAACAAGCTGGAGTAGCCATTTTAATATCAGATAAAATTGACTTTCAACCCAAAGTCATCAAAAGAGACTCTGAGGGACACTTCTTGCTGGTCAAAGGAAAAATACAACAAGAAGAACTCTCAATCCTGAACATCTATGCTCCAAATGCAAGGGCACCCTCTTTCATAAAAGAAACTTTATTAAAACTCAAATCACACATTGCACCTAACATAATAATTGTGGGTGACTTCAACACTGCACTTTCCTCAATGGACCGATCAGGAAAACAGAAACTAAACAAGGACACAATGAAACTAATTGAAGCTTTGGACCAATTAGATTTAACTGATATATATAGAACATTCTATCCTAAAACAAAAGAATATACCTTTTTTTCAGCACCTCATGGTACCTTCTCCAAAATCGACCATATAATTGGTCACAAGACAGACCTCAACAAATATAAGAAGATAGAACTAATCCCATGCCTCCTATCTGATCACTATGGAATAAAAGTGGTCTTCAATAGCAACAGAAACAACAGAAAACCCACATACACGTGGAAATTGAACAATACTCTACTCAATGATACCTTGGTCAAGGAAGAAATAAAGAAAGAAATTAAAGACTTTTTAGAACACAATGAAAATGAAAACACAACATACCCAAATCTATGGGACACAATGAAAGCAGTGCTAAGAGGAAAACTCATAGCCCTGAGTGCCTCCAAAAAGAAAATGGAGAGAGCATACATTACCAACTTAATGACACACCTGAAAGCCCTAGAACAAAAAGAAGCTATTTCACCCAGGAGGAGTAGAAGGCAGGAAATCATCAAACTCAGGGCCGAAATCAATCAATTAGAATTAACTGATATATATAGAACATTCTATCCTAAAACAAAAGAATATACCTTTTTTTCAGCACCTCATGGTACCTTCTCCAAAATCGACCATATAATTGGTCACAAGACAGACCTCAACAAATATAAGAAGATAGAACTAATCCCATGCCTCCTATCTGATCACTATGGAATAAAAGTGGTCTTCAATAGCAACAGAAACAACAGAAAACCCACATACACGTGGAAATTGAACAATACTCTACTCAATGACACCTTGGTCAAGGAAGAAATAAAGAAAGAAATTAAAGACTTTTTAGAACACAATGAAAATGAAAACACAACATACCCAAATCTATGGGACACAATGAAAGCAGTGCTAAGAGGAAAACTCATAGCCCTGAGTGCCTCCAAAAAGAAAATGGAGAGAGCATACATTACCAACTTAATGACACACCTGAAAGCCCTAGAACAAAAAGAAGCTATTTCACCCAGGAGGAGTAGAAGGCAGGAAATCATCAAACTCAGGGCCGAAATCAATCAAGTAGAAACAAAGAGAACCATACAAAAAATCAACAAAACCAGGAGCTGGTTCTTTGAGAAAATCAACAAGATAGATAAACCCTTAGCCAGACTGACCAAAGGGCACAGAGAAAGTATCCAAATTAACAAACTTAGAAATGAAAAGGGAGACATAACAACGGAAACTGAGGAAATCCAAAAAATCATCAGATCCTACTACAAGAGCCTGTACTCAACACAACTGGAGAATCTGGAGGAAATGGACAATTTCCTTGACAGATACCAAATACCAAAATTAAATCAGGACCAACTAGACCATCTAAACAGTCCCATAAAGCCTAAAGAAATAGAAGGAGTCATAGAAAGTCTTCCAACCAAAAAAAGCACAGGACCAGATGGTTTCAGTGCAGAATTCTACCAGACCTTCAAAGAAGAGTTAACACCAATACTCTTCAAACTATTCCACAAAATAGAAACAGAAGGAACACTACCCAATTCCTTCTACGAAGCCACAATTACGCTGATACCAAAGCCACACAAAGATCCAACAAAGAAAGAGAACTTCAGACCAATTTCCCTTATGAACATCGATGCAAAAATACTCAATAAAATTCTTGCCAACCGAATCCAAGAACACATCAAAACAATCATCCACCATGATCAAGTAGGCTTTATCCCGGGAATGCAGGGTTGGTTCAATATACGGAAATCCATCAATACAATCCACTACATAAACAAACTCAAAGAACAAAACCACATGGTCATTTCATTGGATGCTGAAAAAGCATTTGACAAAATTCAGCATCCTTTCATGCTTAAAGTCTTGGAGAGAACAGGAATTCAAGGCCCATACCTAAACATAGTAAAAGCAATATACAGCAAACCGGTAGCCAGCATCAAACTAAATGGAGAGAAACTTGAAGCAATCCCACTGAAATCAGGGACCAGACAAGGCTGCCCCCTTTCTCCTTATCTTTTCAATATTGTACTTGAGGTACTAGCTCGGGCAATTCGACAACATAAGGAGGTCAAAGGGATACAAATTGGAAAGGAGGAAGTCAAACTATCATTATTTGCAGACGACATGATCGTCTACCTAAGTGACCCAAAGAACTCCACTAGAGAGCTCCTACAGCTGATAAACAACTTCAGCAAAGTGGCAGGTTACAAAATCAACTCAAGCAAATCAGTGGCCTTCCTATACTCAAAGGATAAGCAGGCTGAGAAAGAAATTAGGGAAATGACCCCCTTCACAATAGCCACAAACAGTATAAAGTATCTTGGGGTGACTCTTACCAAACATGCGAAAGATCTGTATGACAAGAACTTCAAGACTCTGAAGAAGGAAATGGAAGAAGACCTCAAAAAATGGGAAAACCTCCCATGCTCATGGATCGGTAGAATCAATATAGTTAAAATGGCCATTTTGCCTAAAGCACTATACAGATTCAATGCAATACCCATCAAAATCCCAACTCAATTCTTCACAGAGTTAGAAAGAGCAATTATCAAATTCATCTGGAACAACAAAAAACCCAGGATAGCTAAAACTATTCTCAGCAACAAAAGGAAATCTGGGGGAATCAGTATCCCTGACCTCAAGCAATACTACAGAGCAATAGTGTTAAAAACTGCATGGTATTGGTACAGTGACAGGCAGGAGGATCAATGGAATAGGATTGAAGATCCAGAAATGAACCCACACACCTATGGCCACTTGATCCTCGACAAAGAGGCTGAAAACATCCAATGGAAAAAAGATAGCCTTTTCAACAAATGGTGCTGGTTCAACTGGAAGTCAGCATGCAGAAGAATGCGAATTGATCCATCCTTGTCTCCTTGTACTAAGCTCAAATCCAAATGGATCAAGGACCTCCACATAAAGCCAGACACTCTGAAGCTAATAGAAAAGAAACTGGGGAAGACCCTTGAGGACATCGGTACAGGGAGAAAGTTTCTGAACAGAACACCAATAGCGTATGCTCTAAGAGCAAGAATTGACAAATGGGACCTCATAAGGTTACAGAGTTTCTGTAAGGCAAAGGACACCATCAAGAGGACAGATCGGCAACCAACAAATTGGGAAAGGATCTTCACCAATCCTACATCAGATAGAGGGCTAATATCCAATATATATAAAGAACTCAAGAAGTTAGACTCCAGAAAACCGAACAACCCTATTAAAAAATGGGGTACAGAGTTAAACAAAGAATTCTCACCTGAAGAACTTCGGATGGCGGAGAAGCATCTTAAAAAATGCTCAACTTCATTAGTCATTAGGGAAATGCAAATCAAAACAACCCTAAGATTTCATCTTACACCAGTCAGAATGGCTAAGATTAAAAATTCAGGAGACAGCAGGTGTTGGAGAGGGTGCGGGGAAAGAGGAACACTCCTCCACTGCTGGTGGGGTTGCAAATTGGTACAACCACTCTGGAAAGCAGTCTGGCGGTTCCTCCGAAAACTGGGCACCTCACTTCCAGAAGATCCTGCTATACCACTCCTGGGCATATACCCAGAGGATTCCCCACCATGTAATAAGGATACATGCTCTACTATGTTCATAGCAGCCCTATTTATAATTGCCAGATGCTGGAAAGAACCCAGGTATCCCTCAACAGAAGAGTGGATACAAAAAATGTGGTATATCTACACAATGGAGTACTATTCAGCCATTAGAAACAATGAATTCATGAAATTCTTAGGCAAATGGATGGAGCTAGAGAACATCATACTAAGTGAGGTAACCCAGACTCAAAAGGTGAATCATGGTATGCACTCACTAATAAGTGGTTATTAACCTAGAAAACTGGAATACCCAAAACATAATCCACACATCAAATGAGATACAAGAAGAAAGCAGGAGTGGTCCCTGGTTCTGGAAAGACTCAGTGAAACAGTATTTGGCAAAACCAGAACGGGGAACTGGGAAGGGGTGGGAGGGAGGACAGGGGAAGAGAAGGGGGCTTACGGCACTTTCGGGGAGTGGGGGGGGCTAGAAAAGGGGAAATCATTTGAAATGTAAATAAATTATATCGAATAAAAAAAAATTAAAAAAAAAAGTGGCAGGTTATAAAATCAACTCAAGCAAATCAGTGGCCTTCCTATACTCAAAGGATAAGCAGGCTGAGAAAGAAATTAGGGAAATGACCCCCTTCACAATAGCCACAAACAGTATAAAGTATCTTGGGGTGACTCTTACCAAACATGCGAAAGATCTGTATGACAAGAACTTCAAGACTCTGAAGAAGGAAATGGAAGAAGACCTCAAAAAATGGGAAAACCTCCCATGCTCATGGATTGGTAGAATCAATATAGTTAAAATGGCCATTTTGCCTAAAGCACTATACAGATTCAATGCAATACCCATCAAAATCCCAACTCAATTCTTCACAGAGTTAGAAAGAGCAATTATCAAATTCATCTGGAACAACAAAAAACCCAGGATAGCTAAAACTATTCTCAGCAACAAAAGAAAATCTGGGGGAATCAGTATCCCTGACCTCAAGCAATACTACAGAGCAATAGTGTTAAAAACTGCATGGTATTGGTACAGTGACAGGCAGGAGGATCAATGGAACAGGATTGAAGATCCAGAAATGAACCCACACACCTATGGCCACTTGATCCTCGACAAAGAGGCTGAAAACATCCAATGGAAAAAAGATAGCCTTTTCAACAAATGGTGCTGGTTCAACTGGAGGTCAGCATGCAGAAGAATGCGAATTGATCCATCCTTGTCTCCTTGTACTAAGCTCAACTCCAAATGGATCAAGGACCTCCACATAAAGCCAGACACTCTGAAGCTAATAGAAAAGAAACTGGGGAAGACCCTTGAGGACATCGGTACAGGGAGAAAGTTTCTGAACAGAACACCAATAGCGTATGCTCTAAGAGCAAGAATTGACAAATGGGACCTCATAAGGTTACAGAGTTTCTGTAAGGCAAAGGACACCATCAAGAGGACAGATCGGCAACCAACAAATTGGGAAAAGATCTTCACCAATCCTACATAAGATAGAGGACTAATATCCAATATATATAAAGAACTCAAGAAGTTAGACTCCAGAAAACCGAACAACCCTATTAAAAAATGGGGTACAGAGTTAAACAAAGAATTCTCACCTGAAGAACTTCGGATGGCGGAGAAGCATCTTAAAAAATGCTCAACTTCATTAGTCATTAGGGAAATGCAAATCAAAACAACCCTAAGATTTCATCTTACACCAGTCAGAATGGCTAAGATTAAAAATTCAGGAGACAGCAGGTGTTGGAGAGGGTGCGGGGAAAGAGGAACACTCCTCCACTGCTGGTGGGGTTGCAAATTGGTACAACCACTCTGGAAAGCAGTCTGGCGGTTCCTCCGAAAACTGGGCACCTCACTTCCAGAAGATCCTGCTATACCACTCCTGGGCATATACCCAGAGGATTCCCCACCATGTAATAAGGATACATGCTCTACTATGTTCATAGCAGCCCTATTTATAATTGCCAGATGCTGGAAAGAACCCAGGTATCCCTCAACAGAAGAGTGGATACAAAAAATGTGGTATATCTACACAATGGAGTACTATTCAGCCATTAGAAACAATGAATTCATGAAATTCTTAGGCAAATGGATGGAGCTAGAGAACATCATACTAAGTGAGGTAACCCAGACTCAAAAGGTGAATCATGGTATGCACTCACTAATAAGTGGTTATTAACCTAGAAAACTGGAATACCCAAAACATAATCCACACATCAAATGAGATACAAGAAGAAAGCAGGAGTGGTCCCTGGTTCTGGAAAGACTCTGTGAAACAGTATTTGGCAAAACCAGAACGGGGAACTGGGAAGGGGTGCGAGCGAGAACAGGGGAAGAGAAGGGGGCTTACGGGACTTTCGGGGAGTGGGGGGGGGCTAGAAAAGGGGAAATCATTTGAAATGTAAATAAATTATATCGAATAAAAAAAAAGAAGGGAAAAAAAAAAAGAAGATGGAAAGATCTCCCATGCTCATAAATCGACAGGATTAACATAGTAAAAATGACTATTTTACCAAGAATAATCTACAGATTAAATGTAATCCCCATCAAAATTCCACTCAATTCTTCATAGAGATAGAAAGAGAAAATCTTAACTTCATCTGGAATAACAAAAAAACAAAATAAAACTAGGAAAGGGAAAACAATTCTCAACAATAAAAAAAAAAAAAAAAAACTTCTTCAGGAATTACCATCCCTGACCTCAGTCTCTACTACAGAGTAACAGTGATAAGAACTGCATGGTATTGTTATAGAGACTAGAGACAGGCATGTAGATCAATAGAATAAAATGGAAGACCCAGAAACAAACCCTCCCACCTATGGTCACTTAATCTTTAACACAGAAGCCAAAACCATGCAGTGGAAAAAAGAAAGCACTTTCAACAAATGTTGCTGGTTCAACTGGCGATCTGCATGTAGAAGAAGGCAAATTGATCCATTTTTATCTCTTTGTACAAAGCTCAAATCCAAGTGGATCAAGGACCTCCACATAAAACCAGATACACTGAATCTAATAGGAGAGAAAGTAGGAAAGAGCCTCAAACATATCCAGCACAGGAGAAATTTTCCTGAATAGAACACCAATGGCTCAGGATTTAAGATCAACAATTGACAAATGAGACCTCAAAAAATTGAAAAGCTTCTGTAAGGCAAAGGACACTGTCAACAGAACAAAACAGCAACTTACAGATTGGGAAAAGAGCTTTACCAACCCTACATCCAATAGAGGGCTAATATCCAATATATACAAAGAACTCAAGAAGTAGACTCCAGAGAACCAAATAACCCTATTGAAATGGGGGTACAGAGCTAAAGAAAGAATTCTCAACTGAGGAATCTCAAATGGCCAAGAAACACCTAAAAAAAAGTTCAACATGCATAGACATCAGGAAAATGAAAATCAAAATGACCCTGAGATTCTACCTCACATACTTCAGAGTGGCTAAGATCCAAAACTCAGATGACAGCAGATGATGGTGAGGATGTGGAGAAAAAGACACATTCCTCCATTGCTTGTGGGATTGCAAGCTGTTACAACCACTTTGGAAAACAATCTTGCAGTTCCTCTGAATATTGGTAATAGTTCTCTACCTGAAGACCCAGCTATACCATTCTTTAGCATATAACCAAAGATTCTCTAACATATAACAAGTCATGTGCTCCACTATATTCATAGCAACCTTATTTGTAATAACCAGAAGCTGGAAACAAACCAGATAGATATCCCTTAACAGAAGAATGGATACAGAAAATGTGGTACACATACAGAATAGAGTACTACATAGAGATTAAAAACAATGGGCTTTATGAAATTTGCAGGCAAATGGATGGAACTAGAAAATATCATCCTGAGTGAGGTAACTCAGACACAAAAATCAAACATGGTATATACTCACTGATAAGTGGATATTAGCCCAAAAGCTCAGAATAACCACAACACAACTCACAGAATATATGGAGCTTAACAAGAAGGAAGACCAAAGTGTGGATGCTTCAATCCTACTTAAAATGGGAAACAAAATAATCATGGGAGGGAGAGAGGAGGGGGAGGGAAAGGGGGTAGGATCAGGTATGGAAAGAGACAGGAGAGAAGTCCAGAGGGTCAGGACAATGAATAGAAATATGTAACAGTGGGGTTTGGTGGAACCACTAGAAAGTCTCAGACACAAAGGAAGGGAGAGGTTCCCAGGACCCAATAGTAATGACATTAGCCAAAATACCCATCAGAGGGGAGTTAGAACCTGAAGAGACCACCTCCAGTAGATAGACATGGCCCCCAGTTGAGTGATGGGGTCACCCATCCACCCATCCACCCATCACAAAGTTTTTAATCTAGAATTGTTCCTGCCTAAAGGAAACACAGGGATTAAAAAAAATGGAGCAAAGACCGAAAAGAAGGCCACCCAGGGACTGCCCCACCTTGGGATCCAACCCATCTTCAGATACCAAACCCTGACACTATTATGATGCCAAGAAGTGCTTGCTGACAGGAGCCTTGTATAGCTATCCCCCAAGAGGCTCTGTCAGCATCTGACTAAGAGAGATGCAGGTACTGCCAATGAACTGAGTCTGGGACCCCAATGGAAGAGTTAGTGGAAGGACTGAAGGAGCTGAAGGGGATTGCAACCTCCTAGGAAGAACAACAATATCAACTAAACGCTCCCCCGACTCCCCACTGAGCTCCCAGGGACTAAACCACCAACCAACCAGAGTACACATGGCTGGGTCCATGGTCCCTGCTATATATGTAGCAGAGGATTGTCTTGTCTGGCATCAGTGGGAAGAGAGTTGGTCCTGTGTAGGCTTGTTGCCCCAGAATAGTGGGATGCTGGAGGGGTGAGGGGGAATTGGTGGGGGGATAGATAAGCACTCTTTTAGAGGCAAAGGGGAGAAGGGATGAAATACCAGGTTTGCAGATGGGAGACCAGGAAGGGAGACAACATTTGAAATGTAAATAAATTAAATAACCAATTAATAAAAAATATAAATAAAACTACTTTCCAATTGGTTTTCTCTCTCTCCTGTCCCCTCTTCCCACACCCCTGCAGGCCCCTCTAACAGTCAAATAAAATGGGCATATAGACACTCACTTATTCCCATGCTAGTAAAGGAATCCCTCTTTCAGGAACTCTAAAAGAATATATTCTGAGAAAAATAAGATTTTTTTCCAATAACACTACCAGAAAAGTTCAAGTATATTAAATGATTTTGACTGTCAAAGATTTTCAATCCTTACACTTCTCCCCACTTCGCCTGCTTACCATCACAGATCCAATATAGAAAGCAAAGGGCTGAAGAATTGAAAATGGCAGATACAATACAAAGAGGCTGGCATTCCATGGAGAGGAGAACTCCCTGCAGAGCTAGGACACAGTTCATACATTATTCAGGGCAAGTTACATTCAGAAAAGTTGTGTTGAAATGCAGCATATTTCAAAGGTGCAGTGTTGCTGGAGAACTTGTAAATTTTCTAAATAGGGCTCTAAGTATTTTTTTTAAGCAAAGATCTCATCTCTAAGTTTATGGAATAAACCAATTTAAGAAAGTGCATGTATTTAATAGTAGTCTCCTAATAAATTTAGAAATTTAGAAATCTGGGGTTTAACCCAAATACAACAGGCAGAGAGAGAGAGAGAGAGAGAGAGACAGAGACAGAGACAGAGACAGAATGATTACTAAATGGTATTCTGTCATGTGGTGCCTTGTCCAGTTGTCATCAGAGAGACTTCCTCCAGCATAGATGGTTGCTGATGCAGAGATCCCCAGCCAGATACTATGTAGAGAAGTTATCTAAATTGGAGACCTCCATCAGGTCCTACCCCTCAGAGATTCAGAACAGAGGAAGAGGGAAGGGAAGACTGTCAGCGAGAATGGAGGACACCAGGAAACATGGGCCACTGAAATGATGAAGCAGAGCGCCTATGGGCTCACAAAACCTGAAGCGGGAAGGAAGCACTGGGCCCGCATGGCTATGTACCAGGCCTTCTAGTTACACTCATACCATGGATGTTAGTTTGCTGGCTTTGTGAGACGCCTGGTAGTGGGAACAGGTGCACCTCTGACTCTTGCCTGCTCTTAGGATTCTTTACCCCCTATGCATTGCCTTGTCCAATTTAATTAAATAAATAAATATTTTTTGGAAAATTATTATTTAGATACCAAGCTCTCCTAAAAACTAATTTACAAAAAGACAAAAACAACATCAAAATATTAAATGAATACTGCCTTGTAAGACAGAACTCCAATAGAACAGCGAGTTCATTTCCAGTTACTTTCAGGTTTTTGAAGTATGATTTAACTTAACTTAGAGACTTATATAGATATGTAAGATTTTACAGATTAAAAAGAACTAACTATGCATGCCAAACAGTAGGGTCTTTCCCGTAGAACTTAGAACCATATAAATAAAATGTATATTTCAATGTGTGACAAAATATGAGGCAGCTTGACACAGACTTGTCTAACATACTGCCTATTTGAGTAAAGTGATATATTTATATTCAGTCTATAAATGATACTTCTATATAAATGTTATTATTTGTGGTGCTTGGCCTAGGAAGAGGCACTACTTGGAGGCACTACTTGCCATGTTCCTGCCTTGATGATACTGGATTGAACCTCTGAACCTGTAAGCCAGCCCCAATTAAATGGTGTCCTTATAAAAGTTGCCTTGGTCACGGTGTCTCTTCACAGCAATGGAAAACCTAAGTAAGACAGAAGTTGATATCAAACACTTGGGTACTGCTGTAATAGGCCATGCTTTTGTTTGGAAGAATGTGGATTTGAGAACTTTGGATTTGGAAAGCAGTGGAATGCTTTAAGTGGGGCTTAATGGACTATCCTGGTAGGAACATGGAAGACTTTGTTGCTGAGAGTGATTTGAACTGTGCAGAACTGATCCAAGAGAATTCAGTTGAGAATTTCAGTATGTGGCCTAGAGACTGCTCTTGTAATATTTTGGTGAAGAATGTAGCTGGTTTTGTCCTTGTCTGAAGAGTCTACCTGAAGCTATGGTAAAGAAGGAAGTCACAAGAAAGCCCAGCAGAGACTTTGTTCTCTGGTTTAGTCTTATGAAGAACATTTTAATGAAAAGAAGCAAGTTGAGAAAGAAAAGCTATTTCAGTAATAAAGGGGGTCATCTTCCAGCCCCAGCAAGCAGCAGAACTCAGTAGTTCAGATATGTGTCTCTGGCTTTAGAGTCAAGAATAGAAGTTACTTCTGGGACAATTGATGCTGGTTAGCTGGAGCTAAGAAATTAGCAATGATTAAGAAGAAAGCATAAGCAGACTGAGAAAGAAATTAGGGAAATAACCCCCTTCACAATAGCTACAAACAGCATAAAGTATCTTGGGGTAACTCTAACCAAACAAGTGAAAGACCTAAAGGACAAAAACTTCAGATCTCTGAAGAAGGAAATCAAAGAAGACCTCAGAAAATGGAAAAATCTTCCATGCTCATGGATTGGCAGGATTAATATAGTTAAAATGGCCATCTTGCCAAAAGCAATCTACAGACTCAATGTAATCCCCATCAAAATCCCAACTCAGTTCTTCAAAGAGTTAGAAAGAGCAATTCTCAAATTCATCTGGAATAAATGAAAAACCCAGGATAGCTAAAACTATTCTCAACAGTAAAAGAACTTCTGGGGGAATCAGTATCCCAGACCTCAAACATTACTACAGAGCAATAGTGATAAAAGCTGCATGGTAATAGTACAGTGACAGGCAAGTGGATCAATGGAATAGGATTGAAGACCCAGAAATGAACCCACACACCTATGGTCACTTGATCTTCAACAACGGAGCTGAAAACATCCAGTGGAAAAAAGATAGCCTTTTCAACAAATGGTGCTGGTTCAATTGGAGGTCAGCATGCAGAAGAATGAGAATTTGATCCATTATTATCTCCTTGTACTAAGCTCAAATCCAAGTGGATCAAGGACCTCCACATAAAACCCAACACACTGAAACTAATAGAAAAGAAACTGGGAAGACCCTTGAGGACATGGGCACAGGGGGAAAGTTCCTGAACAGAACACCAATAGCTTATGCTCTAAGATCAAGAATTGACAAATGGAGCCAGGCGGCGGTGGTGCACGCCTGTAATCCCAGCACTCTGGGAGGCAGAGGCAGGCGGATTTCTGAGTTCGAGGCCAGCCTGGTCTACAGAGTGAGTTCCAGGACAGCCATGGCTACACAGAGAAACCCTGTCTCGGAAAAAAAACCAAATTCAAAAAAAAAAAAGAAAGAAAAGAAAAGAATTGACAAATGGGACCTCATAAAATTACAAAGTTTCTGTAAGGCAAAGGACACTGTCAAAAGGCAAAACATCAACCAACAAATTGGGAAAGGATCTTCACCAACCCTAAATCCAACAGAGGGCTAATATCTAATATATACAAAGAACTCAAGGAGGTAGACACCAGAGAATCAAATAACCCTTTTAAAAAGTGGAGTACGGAGCTAAACAAAGAATTTTCCCATGAAGAACTTTGGATGGCTGAGAAGCCCCTTAAGAAATGTTCAACATCATTAGTCATTAGGGAAATGCAAATCAAAACAACCCTGAGATTTCACCTCACACCAGTCAGAATTGCTAAGGTATCCTAAGCGAGGTAACGCAATCACAAAAGAATACACATGGAGTGCAATCATTGATAAGTGGATATTAATTAGCCCTGAAGCTCTGAATACTGGAGATACAATTAGCATATCAAATGATTCCCATGAAGAAGGAAGAAGAGGGCCCTAAACCTGGAAAGGCTTGATCCAGCATTGTAGGGGAGTACCAGGACAGAGAAAAGGGAGGGGGAAAGATAGGAGAATGGATGGAGAGAAGAGGACTCATGGGACATATGGGGGGGGGGCTGGGAAAAGGTAAAGCTTTTGGAAAGTAAACAAAGAATATAGAAAATTAAAAAAAAAAAAGCAAACCTCAGGAGACAGCAGGTGTTGGCAAGGATGTGGAGAAAGAGGAACACTCCTCCACTGCTGGTGGGATTGCAAGATGGTTCAACCACTTTGGAAATCAGTCTAGCGGTTCCTCAGAAATCTGGGCATGACACTTCCGGAGGACCCTGCTATACCACTCCTGGGCATATACCCAGAGGATTCCCCAGTATGCAATAAGGACACATGCTCCACTATGTTCATAACAGCCCTGTTTGTAATAGCCAGAAGCTGGAAAGACCCCAGATGTCCCTCAATGGAGGAATGGATACAAAAAATGTGGTATATTTACACAATGAAGAACTATTCAGCCATCAGAAACAATGAATTCATGAAATTCTTAGACAAATGGATGGAGCTGGAGAACATCATACTAACTGAGGCAACCCAGTCTCAAAAGATCAATCATGGTATGCACTCACTGATAAGTGGATATTAGCCTAGAAATGTGGAATACCCAAGACATAATCCACATATTAATTGATGTCCAAGAGGAATGGAAGAGTGGCCCCTGGTTCTGGAAAGACTCAGTGCAGCAGTATAGGGGAATACCAGAACAGGGAAGGGGGAAGGGGTGGATAGAGGATTAGAGGAAGAGAAGAGGGCTTATGGTACTTTCGGGGAGTGGGGAGCCAGAAAGGAGGATATCATTTGAAATGTAAATAAAAATATATTGAATAAATTTTTTTAAAAAAAGAAAAAAGAAGAAGAGAGTAGCATCACTGAGGGGAAATCTGAGAAGTTTTTTCTGAGAGCACAAAGAAGCTGTGTTCCAGAGATAGCCAAGGTTGTACCTCATGCTGCAGCTGTCCGTGGTAATGTGTGAGGATCACCCAGGTGGTACTGGTTTTAAAGGCATGGAGGGGTCATGAAGAGCAGCTGAGGCTTGGCACTGTGAGAGGCTGCGGAAGGCCATTGGTGAAAGTACAGCCTCAGTTGCAGTTGATGGCCCAGGACTGATAGGAAAATGCAAAGAAGTTGAGGCTTGGCACCAGAAAGAGCCCAGGAGAGGCTACTTGTGAAGCCTAGGTGCAAGTGAAGACCCCAGTGTATTGAGGTGCCAGTGCCTTGGGATAATCACCAAAAACAGCCGCAGCAGTGGAGTGGAGTCAACCAGAGCCTAGAGTGATAAGGAGGGCAGAGCTGGAGATGGGACCTGGCATGATCTGTCTGAATGAGTAGAACCTTTCAAGTCTTTGCACTGTTGGTTCTAGCTCAAAGTCCACTATAATTATCCATGGGAAAAAAACTGGATTTTTTAAAAATTCACTGTTTTATTTTATTTTTGAGATTATAATACAGTGCATCATTTTGCCCTTCTCTTTAGTCCCTCTAAAGCTTCCAATACACCCTACTTGTTTTCTTTCAATTTCATAACCTTTTTCCTTAATTGTTGCTACATGCATATATGTATTTTACATGTGCATGTATATATGTGCATGTCTATGTAGGTGTTTAGGTACTCATGCTGTTGAGACTCTATGGATGTATCTTCTAGTATTACTAGGAGAGAAAATTTCGCAGCCAGTTCTCTGATCCTCTGGAACTTACACGATGTTTCTGACCCATGTTACTTCTTCGTGATTTTCATAGCTCTGCATTTGATTGGTCTCCATCTGCTGCAAAGAGATGTTTCTTTGATGAGGGGTAAGGATGGCACTTTTTGTGGATATAAGAGCAGTATTTAGATTATTAATAGGGAGTTATTCTAGATTAGTAAACTGATGGTTGTAGGTTTTCCTCCAAGAAACTTCGTTGGCGCCAAACTAGGTTTCCTGTATCAGGCATTCTTTCTCTCTTAAGGGGGTTTTAAGAGACTTAACCACCAAGTTATTCATGCCACCTCTGTACCCTTAGGGTTAGTGTACCATGCTAGCTGTTGGTGTATTTTGTGGCTGTCCTATAAGGGTAGAATTGTTGACTGCTTCTCTCCTTTGAAAGCATTCAGAGTGCCATCTGATACCATGAAAGCTAACATTCAGGTAGGAGGCATCCAGCTCAGTTCCAGATCCACGGCCCTTGAGACCTGTTTCTGGAGTGCATGGTGTCCTCAGCAATAAGGACTTACCTTACACCAACTCTGGGGACAACCAAGGACAGCAACAAAAG
This sequence comes from Apodemus sylvaticus, assembly GCF_947179515.1. Taxonomy (NCBI): domain Eukaryota; kingdom Metazoa; phylum Chordata; class Mammalia; order Rodentia; family Muridae; genus Apodemus; species Apodemus sylvaticus. The sequence continues at coordinate 65,137,659 of NC_067477.1, forward strand.
GCTGTATGTTTTTAGGGTCTCTTGGACCTTCACAACCATCAACTCAAAAGAGGGGGTTGTTTTTTTAGGTCTTTGTCTCTTTGAGGGAGAATTATCAACCCAGATGAGAAAAGTTCATTTAAAGTACATATGTACATTTATACGTGGAATCACATGTATTATAAGACTTCTTTTAGCTACTTAATGGTTTTGTTTCAGACACAGTTGCTGCTATTTTATTCTCCTCTCTCCTGTACTCACCTACCTTCTCCCTACCTAAAGAATGAACGCCTCTTTGCCCAGTTCTCCACTTGTGCCTGCCAATTCCCCTTTACCCTGCTCCTTCATTCTTCTGCATTTACCTCCCTCATCCTCCCGAAAGAGCCCTCCTTTCCTTATTTCTCTGATTAGTCCTTTTTTGTCCTATTATTTCACCTTCTGTTTTATCCTTACTCTGGCAATGGTTTATTTTACTTTCATGGTTTCTTCAGTTACTTGGAGATATGTACTCACATCCAAAGATTTGGATCTAGTAGCCTCCAATGAGAGAGAGCATGCAACATTTGTTTTTCTGGGGTCTGAGTTACCCCACTAAATATAATTTTTCCTACTTCCATCATTTACCTGCAAAGTTTATTATTTTATTTTTATTATACTATATATACATATATATCAAATTTATATTATATACTACATATATATATATATATGTATGTATGTATGTATGTATGTATGTATAAAACATTTTTATTATCCATTCCTCAGTTGAAGGACATTCAGGTATTTCATTTCCTGGCTATTGTTAACTGGCACAGAATTGGCCATGGCTGGGCAGTTATCTGTGGAGCAGGATGCTGAATGCTTTGGGCATATGCCAAGTTATATAGCTGGGTCATACAGTAGTTTTATTTGTAGCTTTTGGAGAATTCTTCACATTTATTTCCATAGTGACAGCACCAGTATGCAATTCCACAGTGAATGAGGGCTCCCTTTTCCCAGAAACCCCTCCAGCATTAACTGATCTTTGACATTCTGATTGAGGTAAGATGAAGTCTCAAAGTTGTTTTGATTTGCATTTCCCTAGAAGAGTGAGCATTTCCTCAATGTTATTTCTACCAAGTCATGAGTATGGGATGACTTTCCATTTTCTGGTGTGTTTCTCTTTCTTTGGAATTGAAAGCTTTTATTATAGAGGTCCTTCACTTTTGTTAGGCTTATTACTAGATATTTTCTTTTGAGGCTATTATAAAGGGGAGAATGTCCATGTTCTCCTCTGTATGTTTGTACCTAGTATATAGAAATGCTATTGACTTGTATGTGGATTCTGTATCTAGCCACATTGTTGAATTTTATCACTTCTATAAGTTTTCTGTAAGTTATATCATTTCAATTAGAAATCGTTAGACTTTTTATTTCCTTATCTGTATTTTTTAGTCTATTTTTCTTACCCTATTGTTCCAGCTAGTACTTTGAGCACAATATTGAAAACAAATTGGAATAGTAGATATTACTGTCTCATTTTTTACTTCAGTGGGAGTGCTTCAAGCTTTTCTCCATTTAGAAGATGTTGGCTCTGGGTTTCTCATATATAGCTTTTATTATGTTGAGCTAAATATCCTCTAGTTCTTCATTTGATAGTAGTACTTTTACCATGTTGAGTATTATCTGAGGATTTTCTACATTAAAGAAATGGTCCTGTTGTTTTTAAATCTATGTGTGTAGTTTATTACATTTATTGACTTGTTTATCCTGAACTTTACCTCCATTTCGGGGATAAGCCAACTTGGTCATGTCTGTATTCTGTGTGCAAGTAATTTATTGAGTATATTTTAGTCTATGTTCATCTGGGTATTGGTTTATAGATTTCTTTATTTTTGAATCTTTACCTGGTTTTTGAAGTTAGAGAGTTACTGGCATTATAGAAGAAGTTTGGAAGCGTTCCTTCTGTTTTTTGCCTGATTGCTTGGTTTTTTTGTTTAGTTAGCTTTTGTTTGTTATTGCTCTTTTGTTTTGTTTTGAATAGTTTAGGAAGGATTGACTATAGATCTTTGAATATCTTGACAGATTCTGCTATGAATTAGAGTGCTCCTGGACTTTTTTTTTTCTAAGATGGAATCCTTTTATTACAATTTTAATCTCATTTGTTATGGGCTGTTTAGGTTGTTGATTTCTTCTTGGTAATTTTAGTGGTTTGGCTAGATCTAGAAATTTGTTCATTTCTTTTAGATTTTCCAGATTAATGGAAAATATTTTTAAAACTATTCCCTTATAATTCTCTGAATTTCTTTGGTGTCTGCTGTAATGGTTTCTTGTTCATTTCTGATTCTGTTCATTTGTGGCATCTCTTCATTCTACTTTTATGGTTTTTTTCTTTGTGTTTTCTAGTTGAGTTACTAGGTTTTTCAGTTTCATCTTCATTTCAGCTCAAGACCTCTTTACTGTTTCTCCTTCCTTATTGAATTCTCAATTCCTTGTTTTGTTCTCAAGTTCAGTACCATCTTTGTCATTTCCATCATCTTGATGTTAGAATTTTCTTACTTCTTAAGGAGAATATACTCTCCTTAAGCACTTTCTGCTGAATTTCATTTAGCTTTTTTTGTGTTTGTTTGCTTGCTTGCTTGCTTGCTTGCTTGCTTGCTTGCTTGCTTGGTGTGTGTGTGTGTGTGTGTGTGTGTGTGTGTGTGTGTGCGCGCGCGTGTGTGTATTCAGGAATGTTCTTTTAAATTCTGCATTCTCAGTAATTCTCACTGGCAAACATTTCTACAAAACTGGTAGGTTCCAAAAAGAACTTACTAGCTTGGTCTTTCATATTGTTGGCATTTTGGCAATGAGACCTAGCCATGTGTACTTCTTTGTTTTATATTTGATATCAGCAGGGCAGGTTGGAGCAGATGGGTGGATGCCTGGTGGGGTTGGGCAAGATGTTAGAAACAACCTGAGTGGAATTGGAGGTCAAGGAGATTGAATGGGTTACATCCTTGAGGAGGATGTTGGAAATTTGGCCAGGTATGGTGGCTGAAAGTAGCACCATTGTAGATGTTTTTATTAAAGATATTTCTCTTTGTTTATTTATTTAGAGGAGGGGTAACAATGCCATGGTTCATGTATATCAGAGAGAAACTTGGGAAAGCTGGAGTCTGTTCCAACAACATGTGAGTCTTAAATATTGCCCACCAGTATTTAATTTTGGGGAGTTGACACTTTAATATTCTGTATATTCTGAAACCAAAATTGCTGAATGGTTAAGAAGTGAGTAAGCACCAACTGTGGTGATATATTCCTATTATCCCAGCCCTCGTTAGGCTGAGACAGGAAGGTTGTCTCTTATTTGAGAACAGCCTGAGCTTCAAAATGGGTTCCAGGAATGCCCAGATAAGACTCTTTCTCATCACAAAAAGTAACAAAATATTAAAAGTTAAAATTTTAATTAAAAAAAATCAAGCAGAAATTACTTAAACCTCCTTCATGAGTTAAGAAACTCTAGACCCCAGAGGGGCACCCGGTAGGCCAGCTGGGAGGAGTCAGTGTACTCTGGTGAGTCCAGCAGGCCCCAGGTGGGAGCCTTCAGGTATCTGCTTTGGGATCTGAACAGCCTGGGCCACAGCACTCGGTCTCCAGGAAGTGCAAGAGGCCTGGTGTGCACCCGGAGGAAGACTGGGAGGACACAGCCAGCATGCTCCAGTGGGTCAGCCCCACAGAGCTTAGGTTCCAGTCCTGAGGCCTCTGGCAGGAGCCTTCAGATCTTCACTTCAGGATTCAGAATAGCCTGGGCTCCACAACTCCAGGCCCTGCAAGAGGCCAGAGGGGCACCAGAGAGGCCAGCTGTGAGGAGTCAGTGTGCTCTGGTGAGTGCAGCAGGCCCCTGGCAGGAGCCTTCAGGTATCTGCTTTGGGATCTAAACAGCCTGAGCCACAGCACCCTGTCTCCAGGCAGTGCAGGAGGTCAGCTGTGCACCAGAGGCCAGCTGGGAAGAGGCAGCTTGCACTGCTGAGTCCAGCATTGACAACAAGACCAACTAACACCAGTGAGAACTAGATGGCAAAAGGCAAACGCAGGAACATCACTAACAGAAATCAAGGCAATATGGCAACATCTGAACCCAATTCTCTTTTAACAGCATGTCCTGGATACACCATCACACCAGAAAAACAAGATTTGGATTGAAAATCACTGGTCATAATGCTGGTACAGGAACACATGAAGGACATATTTAAGAAATTCAGGAGAAAATGGATCAAAAGTTAGAAGCCCTTACAAGGGAAACACAAAAATCATTGAAAGAAATTCAGGAGAATACAAAAGCCAATAAGGAGGAAACACAAAAATCACTTAAAGAAATACAGGAGAACTTTGGTCAACAGGCTGAGGTCATCAAAGAGGAAAAATATCTTAAAGAATTACAGGAAAACACAAACAAGAAAGTGAAGCTGCTAAGCAAAATCATCCAGGATCTAAAATCAGAAGTAGAAACAACTAAGAAAACTCAAAGGGAGACAACTTTGGAGATAGAAAACCTTGGGAAGAAATCAGGGGACATAGATGCAAATGTCAGAAACAGAATACAAGAGATAGAAGAAAGAATCTCAGATGCTGAAGATACCATAGAAACCATGGACTCAATAGTTAAAGAAAATGCAAAATGCAAAAAGCTTGTAACCCAAAACATTCAGGAAATCCAGGACACAATGAGAAGACCTAACCTAAGGATTATAGGTGATAGTGAAGGCATAGATGAGAGTGAAGATTTACAACTTAAAGGGCCAGCAAATATCTTCAATAAAATTATGGAAGAAAACTTCCTAACCCAAAAAGAGAGATGCCCATGAATATACAAGAAGCCTACAGAACTCCAAACAGACTGGACCAGAACAGAAATACTTCCCATCACAAAATAATCAAAACCCCAAATATACTAAACAAAGAAAGAATATTAAAGGCAGTAAGAGAAGACCTATAAAATAAATATAAATATAAAGGAAGACCTATCAGAATCACACCAGATTTCTCACCTGAGACTACGAAAGCTAGAAGATCCTGGGCAGATCTTATGAAGACTCTAAGAGAACACAAATGCCAGCCAAAACTACTATACCCAGCAAAACTCTCAATCACCATAGATGCAGAAATTAAGATATTCCATGACAAAACCAAGTTTACCCAATATCTATCCACAAACCCAGCCCTACAAAGGATAATATATAACATTTTATCCTAAAGCAAAGAATATACCTTTTTCTCAGCACCACATGGTACCTTCTCCAAAATCAACCATATAATTGGTCACAAGACAGACCTCAACAAATATAAGAAGATCGAACTAATCCCATACCTCCTATCGAATCATTATGGAGTAAAAGTGGTCTTCAATAGCAACAAAAACAACAGAAAACCCACATACACGTGGAAACTGAACAATATTCTACTCAATGATACCGTGGTCAAGGAAGAAATAAAGAAAGAAATTAAAGACTTTTTAGAACACAATGGAAATGAAGACACAACATACCCAAATCTATGGGACACAATGAAAGCAGTGCTAAGAGGAAAACTCATAGCCCTGAGTGCCTCCAAAAAGAAAATTTGAGAGAGCATACACTAACAGGTTAATGACACACCTGAAAGCCCTGGAACAAAAAGAAGCAAATTCACCCAGGAGGAGTAGAAGGCAGGAAATCATCAAACTCAGGGCCAAAATCAATCAAGTAGAAACAAAGAGAACCATACAAAGAATCAACAAAACCAGGAGCTGGTTCTTTGTGAAAATCAACAAGATAGATAAACCCTTAGCCAGACTAACGAAAGGGCACAGAGACAGTATACAGATTAACAAACTTAGAAATGAAAAGGGAGATATAACAACAGAAACTGAGGAAATTCAAAAAATCATTAGATCCTACTACAAAAGCCTATACTCAACACAACTGGAGAATCTGGAGGAAATGGACAGTGTCCTAGACAGATATCCAACACCAAAACTAAATCAGGATCAAATAGATCATCTAAGCAGTCCCATAACACCTGAAGAAATAAAAAGGGTCATAGAAAGTCTCCCAACCAAAAAAAGGACGGGACCAGATGGCTTCAGTGCAGAATTCTATCAGACCTTCATAGAAGACCTAACACCAATACTCTTCCGCAAAATAGAAACAGAAGGAACTCTACCCAACTCGTTCTATGAAGCCACAATTACGCTGATACCAAAACCACACAAAGATCCAACAAAGAAAGAGAACTTCAGGCCAATTTCCCTTATGAATATTGATGCAAAAATACTTAATAAAATTCTTGCCAACTGAATCCAAGAACACATCAAAATGATCATCCACCATGATCTAGTTGGCTTCATCCCAGGGATGCAGGGATGGTTCAATATACGGAAATACATGAATGCTATCCACTACATAAACAAACTCAAAGAAAAAAACCATATGATCATCTCATTAGATGCAGTAAAAGCATTTGACAAAATTCAGCATCCTTTCATGCTAAAAGTCTTGGAAAGAACAGGAATTCAAGGCCCATACCTAAACATCATTAAAGCAATATACAGCAAACTGGTAGCCAACATCAAACTAAATGGAGAGAAACTTGAAGCAATCCCACTAAAATCAGGGACTAGACAAGGCTGTCCTCTCTCTCCATATCTTTTCAATATAGTACTTGAAGTTCTAGCTAGAGCAATTAGACAACATAAGAAGGTCAAGGGGATACAAATTGGAAATGAAGAAGTCAAATTATCACTATTTGCAGATGACATGATAGTCTACTTAAGTGACCTGAAAACCTCCACCAGAGAACTCCTACAGCTGATAAACAACTTCAGCAAAGTGGCTGGTTATAAAATCAACTCAAGCAAATCAGTTGCCTTCCTATACTCAAAGGATAAGCAGGCTGAGAAAAAGTTAGGGAAATGACACCCTTCACAATAGCCACAAACAATATAAAGTATCTTGGTGTGACTCTAACCAAACAAGTGAAAGATCTATACGACAAGAACTTCAGGTCTCTGAAGAAGGAAATCAAAGAAGACCTCAGAAAATGGAAAAATCTGCCATGCTCGTGGATTGGCAGGATTAATATTGTTAAAATGGCCATCTTGCCAAAAGTGATCTACAGATTCAACACAATCCCCATCAAAATCCCAACTCAGAACTTCACAGAGTTAGAAAAAGCAATTCTCAAATTCATCTGGAATAACAAAAAACCCAGGATAGCTAAAACTATTCTCAACAACAAAAGAAATTCTGGGGGAATCAGTATCTCTGACTTCAAGCAATACTACAGAGCAATAGTGTTAAAAACTGCATAGTATTGGCACAATGACAGACAAGTGGACCAATAGAATAGAATTGAAGATCCAGAAATGAATCCATATACCTATGATCACTTGATCTTCGACAAAGGAGCCAAAACATCCAGTGGAAAAAAGATAGCCTTTTCAACAAATGGTGCTGGTTCAATTGGTGGTCAGCATGCAGAAGAATGCGAATTGATCCATTCTTATCTCCATGTACTAAACTTTACTCCAACTGGATCAAAGACCTCCATGTAAAACCAGACACACTGAAACTAATAGAAAAGAAACTGGGGAGGACCCTTGAGGACATGGGCACAGGGGAAAAGTTCCTGAACAGAACACCAATAGCTTATGCTCTAAGATCAAGAATTGACAAATGGGACCTCATAAAATTACAAAGTTTCTGTAAGGCAAAGGACACTGTTAAAAGGACAAAACGGCAACCATCAAATTGGGAAAGGATATTCACCAACCCTACATCTGATAGAGGGCTAATATCCAATATATACAAAGAACTCAAGAAGTTAGACCCCAGGGAACCAAATAACCCTATTAAAAATGGGGTACATACCTAAACAAAGAATTTTCACCTGAAGAAATTCGAATGGCCGAGAGGCACCTTAAGAAGTGCTCAACATCATTAGTCATTAGGGAAATGCAAATCAAAACAACCCTGACATTTCACCTTACACCAGTCAGAATGGCTAAGGTCAAAAACTCAGGAGACAGCAGCTGTTGGCGAGGATGTGGAGAAAGAGGAACACTCCTCCATGCTGGTGGGGCTGTAAGATGGTACAACCACTTTGGAAATCAGTCTGGCGGTTCCTCAAAAAACTAGACATGACACTTCCAGGAGGACCCTGCTATACCTCTCCTGGGCATATACCCAAAGGATTCCCTGGCATGCAATAAAGACACATGCTCCACTATGTTCATAGCAGCCTTATTTATAATAGCCAGAAGCTGGAAAGAACCCAGATGTCCCTCAAAGGAGGAATGGATACAGAAAATGTGGTATATTTACACAATGGAATACTACTCAGCAATTGGAAACAATGAATTCAGAAAATTTTTAGGCAAATGTTTTGATCTGGAAAATATCATCCTAAATGAGGCAAGCCAATCACAAAAGAATACACATGGAGTGCAATCTCTGATAAGTGGATATTAATTAGCCCAGAAGCTCTGGATACCCAAGGCACAAATCGCATAACAAATGACTCCCATTAAGAAGTATGGAGAGGGTCCTGATCCTGGAAAGGATTGATCTAGCATTGGAGGGGAATATAAGGACAGAGAAAAAGGAGGGAGTTGATTGGAGGATGGATGGAGAGAAGAAGGTTTATGGGACATATGGGGAGGGGGGATCTGGGAAAGGGGAAATAATTTGGAATGTAAACAAAGAATATAGAAAATAAAAATATTAAAAAAGAAAGAAAGAAAAAAAGAAAGAAACTCTAGACCCACAATGACAGTTGTTCAACTGTGAAAATTTGGCATATGGCAATGACCTAAGACATGGTATGAAATATAACACACAGTGTTCTGCATATGTGTAACGTGTTTATCATAAAATAGAATATTATTTTTAAGATATGTTTTATTTAACATAGCCACAGAGAAAAATATTGTATTGCTACAAGATTCCTTTGATAAAATAGACATAGTGAAGGAGATACAGAATGGCTTTACGGTTTGGTCAATTAAATAACAGTGCTAAACTCCATTTACTTCATAGAAATTTAGAAATAAAAGGTCAAACAACCAAACATTCCCATCTAGTCTTTAGTAAATCTGTCTAGCACACACAGTTAGGAACAAACGTGCCCTCCTTCCCTCTGTTCTAGGTCAAACACATTCCATTATCCTCCTTTGCTGCCACAGTCTTTCTTTAAAGGGGATAATAATTAAAACTTTTGCTGTAATTTTGCACGTATTATATATAATTATATTAGTATCTTATATATTATCATCCAGTTATATATTATTATTTGTATACCTCACACCTTCATAATCTTGGCTGAGCTCTGTTTTTAACTACCTACTGGTTGACTAATCTACATGATGGGTCATTTTTACAGGAAGCTGATTCCATCCATGATATTTTTTTCTTAATATTGCTTTTATTAACAATTTTATGGTTGTGAAGGTCTATGTGTATGCATGAGACTAGAATGCATGTGCGTCTGGATTTTCCTCCGAAGAAATGTTCAATAAAAATGTACTACAAAAGCACAATGTCCCTGCTCCTACCTTCTTAGTGTCTAGACTTGCCTAGACAATCACAGGATATTCTTTTTATCATGGAAAGAAGTAGTGACCATATATCTAAAGTGAGTTTAGTTATAATATCATCTGTGAGTATGCATGCTTTATATTGAAGAAAATACATTTAACATCTACAGGCTAAGAACTATGATAATCATGAAAAAATATGGCAATGAACAAATAGACATAATCCTCACCTTTGTGGAATCTCCATTTCCAAAGACAGTCTTCACACAAGAATACACAGGTATGAAAAAAGACTTCAAAACACTAGATAGCAGCATTGTGGAATCATATAACAAGATATACAAGTCATCCTCATCAATAAGAAAGTGTATCTAATAAATAAGTCACATATTAATAAATAAGTCACACACTTCTCCCTATATGTTACTGAGCAAGTCACATACTTCCAATATATCATAGCACAGAGGTAATGGTCAAAAGTGGGCATGGGATATGGCAAGAAAACCTGGAGCAAAGTGAGACTCAGCAGGGGAGACATCAAATCCTGCAGCTCTATGTGTGGTGGAAGTTCAGGATGTACTCATTGGCTCTATAGTAGCCTTGAGCCGCTCCATGCTACCAGACCTACCACCTGCAGTACATACAGCCTTTTGGGTGCAGTGCGAAATTCTACCATGCCTACATTTTTCCTTGATGAATGTCCCATGATCCTGGATACAGTGCATTATCAGGAAATTCATATAGAGAATCTAGTGCAGCCATGCCCTGCCAGTCTTAGCAGCCTTCCAGAAAGCTCAATGCAAGCCTGCATGACTCCATATCATTTTATAACCTTACAACAAAAAGCACCATGTGGCTGGTACTGCTAAGATCTCCTGGAAACTTGGATTCCTTGGATCACTGTTTCAGTGACCTCACTGTGCTTTCAAGGCTGACCCCAGAAAAGCACCTCGCTAGGCAACCAATCTCTAGGAGTCCCTTTGGAGAAGGGGATCCATGTGGTAGCACTGCCAGTTTAGTTCTCTCTGCTTCCCAATGAATTTGTGTTTTCAAACATTTGAGTCTTGGTTGGGTGGTGTCTTGCCTTCAGAGTGTCTTTTCTGCTGCATAAGCACACAGCACAAATTGTGTACTTACAGGTATCAATCTTTAAAAAATACTGTTGCTTTCTCCATATCTAGCTTGTCTGCAGATTTAAATTTGCTTGTGTTTCTTTCTTCCTTAAACACATATTTTTAAAATTGCTTTTGGATGTGCTTATGTTCCCCTCAACCCCTGGACTTAATGTAGGTCTGAGTAATAGCACTGAGCAGCCAGTCACCATGCCACAGCCTGAATCCTGTGCTGCCTTGAAATTTCCTCTGCCACACAAGTTTGTTCATTGCTTTTGCATTCCTTCTGCCTTAGTCAAGTTCTTAGGAAGTAAGTTCTTTGATGGGCTAGAATACAAATTGCCTATAGCCCAGTTTCTCATAGAATTCTCTGAAATCCCATAAGCTGGGTCTCCAATGTCTGAATTGCTCTTGGTAATCTGATTTCAAACTTCAAGAATGGTTCACAAAGCTCAGCTTACAACATTTTAGGCCTTCTCTAACCTTCATCTCTTCTACATCTCTACTGCAAACCATTTCCAATAGCCTGAGAATTATAGGATCAGGTTTATCACAGCAATAGCCTCAGCTCACTTCTCAGTACCAATTTTCCATGTGTGTTACTTTTCTTATTGTTGTGACAAAAAAAAAGTCAGACTCAGGAAAAAAATATTTATCTCAGCTCACAATTTGAGGGACCAGACCACCATGTCGGGGAAGGGAAGGTGGTAGATATATACAGGTCACATTCATCTGCAGGTAGGAAGCAGAGAGAGACAAACAGTCAAACAGTTGGGTTCTGTTTGTTTTCAGCTTTTATTTGGTACAAGGCCACATGTAATTACAACTAATGTCATAATCTCCCAGAGCCATCTTCTATCAAGAGTCTACATAGGTCCAGTGTCTGCGGACACTGAAAAGTACCAAGAAGTGGAGATGAGATGAATCTATCCAAAAATCACTTTCCTTCTGTCATCTTCGAAAGTTCATGTGATGGAGACATGTAGCTCCTCCGCATAGGCAGAGCATAGGGTAGACACTAAGAGAATCTTCAGCATCTAACATCTGCTCTTCAGCAAAGAAACTGAGGACAGTCAGGGACATATATTTGCCACAGAAGAAAATGGGTATGGGGTCAGTCATTCAGGGACAAAAGGACTGGGAGACTAGCAGGGCAAGAAGATTCCAAAAGATGAGCTAAATGTGTTTTATTAATCAGTTGAAATAACACACTTGGATAAATTGATACTCACAAGTATCTGTGTATCCTGCCAGGAAATGATCCCTGAATGACAGAACATGCCCTCACTGGAGCTTAGAAACTACCATTAACTTTCTATTATAATATGTCAGTCATCAAGTTAAAAGTAAAGGAAGTTAAGGGGAAAACTATTGCTTGTCACCATGAAATCAATCCTCTAAAGTGCTGTGCTGGAGATAGACTGGAATAAAACATCAAGAAACAATACGGACTGAGTGAAGCAAATCTGAGGAGATTAGAAATCAGAAAGCCTTGAACATTGGGAGCGCAGCAAAAAGAAAGGATGCAGGTTCACCAAAAGATCTTTCAGAAACGACCCACAACAAGCTGTACTACAAGGTTATAGTGATAAAAACTGCATGGTATTGATACAGAAACAGACACGTTTGTTGATCAATTGAATAGAATTGAAGACACAGAAATAATCCCATACACCTATGGACACTGATCTTTGACAAAGAAGCCAAAGCCACACAAAACTAAAATCATCGTCAACAAATGGTGCCAAACTAATGGAATGTCTACATGTAGGAAAAGGAAAATAGATCCATACTTATCACTCTGCACAAAACTCAAGTCCAAGTGGAGTAAGGGCCTTAACATAAACCTGGATACACTAAATATCATAGAAGAGAAACTGAAAAATGTCCTTGAGCGAATGGTACAAGAGACAAGCTCCTGAAGAGAACATCAATGTCTTAGGCTCTAAGATCAACAATTGATAAATGAGACCTCATGAAACTTCAAATCTTTGGTAAGGCAAAGAACACTGTCAATAAGGCAAATCTACAGCCCACACATTGGGAACGGATTTTCACCAAGCCTACATCTGACAGAAGGCTAATATCCAAAATTTACAAAGAACTCAAGAAGTTAGACATCAACAACTCAAATAACTCAAATAAAAATTAGGGTACAGAACTAAACAGAGAATTCTCAACAGAAGAATCTCAAACGGCCGAGAAGCACTTAAAGAAATGTTCAGAGTCCTTAGTAATCAGAAAAATGCAAATCAAAACAACCTTGAGGTTCCAACATCAGAATGTTCTGATACATTCATCAGAATGGCTAAGGTTAAAAAAAAAAACTCAGGAGACAGTACATGCTGGCAAGGATATGGAACAAGAAGGACATTTCCTCATTGCTTGTGGGAGTGCAAACTTGTACAACCACTTTGGAAGTCAATTTGGCATTTCTCCAGAAAACTGGGAATAGTTCTACCTTAAGACTTAGCTATGTGACACCTAAGCAAATACGTAAAAGATACTCCAATATCCCACAGAGACACTTACTCAACTATATGCATAGCAGCTTTATATGTAATAGACAGAAACTGGAAACAAACTAGATGTCCCTAAACTATAGAATAGACTAACATCAATATTCAACTATTAAAAACCAAGACATCATGGATTTTGCAGACAAATGAATGGAACTTGAGACACCAACCCACCCACAAAACTTTCAACCCAAAATTTATTCTGTCTGCAAGTAATGCAGGCCCAGAGAATGGAGCAGATACTAGAGGAATGGCCAACCAATAACCAGCCAAACTTGAGACCCATCCCATGGACAAATACCAATCTTTGACACTATTAATAATGCTCCGTTAAGTTAGAAGACAGGAGTACATTGTCTTCTGAGAGGCACTACCCAGCAGCTGACTCAGAAAGATACAGATACCCACAGTCAAACAGTAGATGGATCTTGGGGATCTTAAGGAAATATAAGAAGAAAGATTAGAGCCCTGAAGAGGATAGTAACCTCACAGGATGACCAACAATTAACTAGGACCCATGGGGCTCACAGACTCTAAACCATCAACCAAAGAACATAAAAGGGCTGAAGCTAGGCCTCCCCACACATATGTAGCAGATGTACAGCTTGGGTTTCATGTGGGTCCCAAACACCTGGAGCAGGGGCTATCCCAAAAGCTATTGCTTGCGTGTGAAATATATTTTTCTAGCTGGGCTGTCTTGTCTGGCCTCCGTGGAAGAGAAACGTCTAGCCTCACAGCAACGAAGTGCCAGGACGGGAGGGATATCCAGGGGCCTCCACCTGCTCAGAGGAGAAGGGGAGGAGGGGAGGATTGTCAGAGGGGGTGACAAGGAAGGGAAAGTAAGAAGGATATAAAGTGAATAAGCAAGAACAGTAAAATTATATTTTAAAAATACTTTTAAAGCTGGCATTGTGTCCCACACCTGAAATCCTACACTTGGGAGATTGGAGCAGGATCACCAAGAGTTCAAGGTTAATCTAGACTAAGTACAGAGTGAGACGTTTTTTGAAAAAAATAAAAAAGACTGTTTCCATTTTGTTCACTGAATTTTATGAAGCATTAATGATTAAGTGTACACAGGGGTTGGAGAAGTGGCTCAGTGGTTAAGGGCACCAACTGCTCTTCCAGAGGTCCAGAGTTCAATTCCCAGCAACCACATAGTGGCTCACAACCATCTGTAATGAGATCTGATGCCCTCTTCTGGTGTGTCTGAAGAGCGAAATGGTGTAAATAATAAATAAATAAGTCTTTAATGTACACAGACACTTTTTTATAATATTTGTATGTTTGTGAAATCTGAATGAGAAAAATAAGGGATTGTGTCAAGGAAATGGGATGGTCAAAACATTGTAGATGCTATTCTGGAAGTCAAGCAGCACATAAGAAAAGACATGTGTTTTGTGTGGGAAGAACACCAGAACCAGGAAGAATCCAGGCTGGCATTATAGCCTTTCAAGGGAAGAAGATGTGTATGAGATATCAGTTCTTAATATCCATCAGCTAATATTTATTTTTTCAAGCTGGATACTGTTGAATATGTTTATATAGGCATTAAGAAAAAGTTAATGATACTTTATCATTCTACTATGTCAGAAAATAATGTAGGCATTAATATTCCTTTTTAAGACCTTCTATCCCAAGAAGATATTCACCTATCCAGGTACTAAATGGATCAGGGAACCCTTTCTTGTTACTTTTTTTTTTCTTGTTACTTTACTGTTGATGAACAAGAAGAGTATTGGACATCCAATTCATGCCTGAAATCATGTAAAAGTTTTGTAGTTAATAAATAACATACACATTTTGTTAAAGTTCATTTAACAAAATTTATTAATATTTAATGTATTAAAATGTTAAGCAGTTATAAAGAATAACCACTTAATAAGTGTGATAAATACAACAACAACGGTGGCATTTCTAAACAACAAATATATTTCAGTTTCAGGAAGAAAATGTACTTTACCTACTACAGAAACCACAAGGATCTGTATTCACACAGCTGTGGAAAATTCTTCAAGATCAAGGGCTTGGTTATAGTCACTCATGGCTTCCGCTATCCGTCCTATTTTACCACGGACTTGTGATCTGAGATTATACATTATAGCTTCATCAGGCTTCAAAGACAGGGCTGTAAGAGAAAACAAAATCTAGATACATTGTGTAAACTCCACCATCATTCCCATTTTATGTGTTTTTTCTTCCATTGTGACAAAGCAATTCAATTAGAAATGTCGGATGTTTTCAAGAAAATAATGCAGGAAACCATGGTACAGTCTTTGGAAGACTGGCATTGTTTGTATGTGGTTTCAAAATAAACTAACTCATTTTACAAATGCTTTATGATATTATGTAAAGCACTCTGTATTGGTCACATTAAAGACTTGGTGCTACACCCATTGGTTCTATACAAACAAATGGATTGATGACATTCTTGGTTTTGGTTTTGTTTGTTTGTTTGTTTGTTTGTTTTTGAGCCTAAAAAGAAGGTACAATAAATCACTGCAATCTTCTTGACAGGATTATCAGATACACCCACCTATGCCCAGGTCCTGTTCCGCGAGCTCATACTTCTTTAAGTAGAAATTGAAACTTGCTCTGTTAAAATACAGTGCAGCCCAGTGGGGACAGCGTTCTATTGCATGTGAAAAATCTTTTTCTGCTTCTTCATATTTCTTCAATACTGAGTTTGTAACAGCTCGATTCATGAGAGCATATTCGTTTTCTGGATTAAACTTCAAGGCTGTTGAGAAGTAGTCGGTGGCCTATAAAATTTAAGAATAATGATAATTTAATGGGTTTTAATTAACAAATTTCAATAAGTTTGGGGCTTCTTTTAATTTAAAGCTGAGGCCAACAGGTTTCTTCTTTTTTTTTTTTTTTTTGGTTTTGTTTTTTTGTTTGTTTGTTTGTTTGATTGATTTTTGGATTTTGGAGACAGTATTTCTCTGTATAGCCCTGCCTGTCCTGGAACTCACTCTGTAGACCAGGCTGGCCTCGAACTCAGAAATCTGCCTGCCTCTGCCTCCCAGAGTGCTGGGATTACAGGCGTGCGCCGGCCAACAGGTTTCTAAGCAGGCAAATACAGAAACGTTTTCTAAAAGAGAAACAAGAACTGAAAGCTGCCCTGTTGGGCTGTTATTTGGTTTCTAGCCACTGTTCTGTAAATGTGATGAAATGTTTAGGAGAAAGAAGATTGGAGAAATTATGTGTTTGGGGCTGGTTGTCTACAAGGTTCCAGATGCTGGTCCCTGGCCTGTATACCCTGGTTTGTGTCCACACAGTAAGTAGATCATGGCGGAGGCATGAGGCGGGAGGCGGCTTACTTGATGGAAACCTAGAAGAAAAAGGAAGGAGGCTTCAGGGACTGGTGACTCCTTCAGTGCCTCAACCTCGGCCGGAGACCAAGACATCAGCTCATGGCAAGGAGATACTTAGGATCTAAAATACATTACCACGTGTCAGCATTCCAGACAGTGCTAATGGGGAAACACTTACTTGCTAGAATGAAATGTTCCCACTTCCCACAAGCCCAAATCTCCTATGCCTGAATAGAACAACAACAAAAGCAACAAGTAAATTAGAGAAGACCAGACAGAAAATAAAATGCAAATTGGGTAATTAACAGATAAAGAGATTGATGGATTTCAGAAGAGCCTAAACCTCACCAAAAGCAACATAGACTTCATTGCACTTTGAAAAATATAAGAGATGGTGAAACCAACATGTTGGTATAAGTGAAGATTAATGTATTCAAACAGACACGGACTTGGAAGATGTGTACTTGGAGGCAGGGATGACTACAGTGTGGTTAAGACAACACAACTGTTCTGTAAGCCTCAGTTCACATGTGCACTTCTCACCCTTAAAAACCTCAGCTCTCTCCTTCTCCTTGGTGAAACTTTCTTAGTTTTCTACTGAACTGAGTCACCCACTTACAAATCTATTCTGTTTCTCAAGGAAATCTGCCAGTGCTTTTATTTTAAACCGCATTTGTGATTTGGTTTTCAAAAGAACTTTCAAAATGAGATCTCCAGTCCTGCCTGGCCCAAGAATAAACTGTGACAAGCCTGCAAAGAGGCAAGCATCAACGCTTAGAATAAACCGATAACTTTTATTATCTCTGGACACAACTATGGCATCTCATCACACTCTTTTAGTTAATTCATTATTTAAATTCCGTTTTAAGAGTACTGATGCACATTAGACAGAATTTTAAAAACAACAAAATCCTCCTACCTCGCAAGGTGTTGCTCTGACACCATTCTATTCCTGTTAAGAAACCCATTTCTAACTCTGTGAAGGATGAACATCTGACACTTAACTTAAAGTTTGTCTGTAGATGAGAAATGAACATCACGCCCAGCTTGGCCTCTCAAGGCAGTACACCTCTCAGAGTCTTTGCAACCCAGACTCTACCCTTTCTACGAGTTCTATTCTGGCTAAGGCTGTGGATGGCCTCAAACCCTGTGGACATTTTCCAGTTGTTTCCTCCAAAGCATTTCTGTGGCACAGTTGCTCTTCATCTTTCGGTCCTTAAATTTCTCTTTCCATATGTGTTAAAGTTCTGAGGGGAAGTGTTACAATGGAAGTGTTACAGCTCTAAGAGAGAAGGCTTCCCCAACAGTGCTGTTATAGCTCTGAGGGGGAAGGCTCACCAACGGAAATGTTGCATGGGAAGGGTCTCCTGTTAGTCAGCAGCCAGGGACTATGTGGTATGCATGTATGTGTGTATACACACACACATACACACACACACACACACACACACACACACATATAATGTCTCATGGCACTACAAGCCTCACACAAGTGATTTATTGGGTGACACAGAGGGTGGCTGCCTCTGCTCAGTAAGAAGCAGGAGGGAACTGAGCAGGAAAGAGGCTTTTATAGGGTTTCTTAGAGGAAAAGTTTTCCAAGATGGAGATTTCCAGGGTGGGGATTGATGGAATTTCAAATCAATCCCAAGGACTGGTGGGATTTTAAGCTCAGGGATTGGTGGGATTTCAGGGTCAGGGATTGATGGGTTTTGGTAAGATTTCAACCCTGAACTGGACTTGGACCTTTTACCCTATACCTTGACTCTCCCTCTTAGATCATTTTCTTCCCTCACTAAACCATTTCCCTCCAGTCTTCCCAGGGATCTTTCCTTAAGGTCATCTTCTATCTGGGCTAGTATAAACATTAATGGCTACAGCTCAGACTATGAAACCAGAATGTTGGGTTCAAATCCTGCCTCTATATTGACTAAGTTACAAAGCTCTATTTGTATTCATTTCTTAATCTTCCAAAGAAAGTAACACACTCTTACTTCCACCGTTGATGTACAGATGAAATGAGTCTATGTAAAATCCCGAGAGCAGTGTACAAACTGCAGTAGTGCTCAGTTTATTACTATAGATGAATTTTTCTTTCAATGGAATGAAATTTCCATAAATGAAGAATTTCAGGTAATTCTTCGTGAACTTGGTTTCCTCTGACTTTTGAGAGTCAGTTACATCAAGAGTATATAACTCGGCTTAGGGATCGGCGGCGGCTGCGGCGGCGGCAGCGGCAGCAGTGGCTGCTCCAGCTGAAGGGCCATCAGCAGTGGAACCAAGGCGTCACAGGGACCAGTTAGGCCCTGCGCCCACGACCACTGACCTTCGCTGACCAGCCGGACAGCAAGCAGCTGCAGTTGTGCGGCGCCTTTCCTGCACGGAGGCCACTTCAGAACTCGGCCTCCCACCAGTCAGGAGAGGAGGATCCATCTTGGTTCCGTACTCCAGGAATCGGACAGACTGAGGTACACAAACATAATCCGAGGCCAACACCGCGGTGGTCTGAGCCCGACGGGCGTTGGCCTGCACCCAGGCCCTGGGCGGGTCGGGGGGCCATCGGGGTGCCAACCCAACCAGGAGGTTTTTTGCCCAGGCCTGCGAGCGCGCCGCGGCCATTTTGCCTGCAGGACGACAGAGAGCTCAGGCGGGCAGACCTGTAACAGGCATAGCCTAAGGCTAACAAAGCGGGGGTCCAGGCCCCAAAAGGCACAGGACTGACCCCAAGAACTGGGCGGCTTGGTGGGCCATCTGTGAGTCAACCCGCCCAGGTGATTGTTAGCAAAGCAGACTCTCCCGGTGCTTTCAGGGAGCGCGGGCGCACACGCCCGCCATCCTAGTCACCTGGCAAACCCAATTAACAGTCAAAGCCGTAGGGGAACTTTGCTCGGACCTTGGCCTCCCAGGCTTTTGCCTGGACTCAGGGACTGGGCGGCCAGGCTAACCTTGTGTGCGATAGCCCGGTTGGCAGATCGGCTGCCCAGCGGAGTGAGCGGAACTCAGGGGAGGTCACAGTAGCATACACCGTCGGCACTCCCTGGGAGTGCACACGGGCTCCATCTGCTCCACAGACACAATCTGGGGCAAGGCCTCAGGCAGAAGGCCTTAGCTCTACTCTCTCCGCTTCCGGATCCAGATCAGTCTGGGCGGCAGCATTACATCTCCAAGTCCTGCAAGTGGCTAGCTGGGTTTCCGGGCGGCCAGCTGGGAGAAGTCAGTGTGCTCCAGTGAATCCAGCGGGCCCCAGCGGGAGCCTTCGGGTGCCTGCTTTGGGATCTGAACAGCCTGGGCAGCAGCACACTGTCTACAAGCAGTGCAGGAGGTAAGCTGTGCACCAGAGGCCAACTGGGAAGGGGCAGCTTGCACTGGTGAGTCCAGCACTGACAAGATAAACTAACACCAGTGAGATCTAGATGGCAAAAGGCAAACGCAGGAACGTCACTAACAGAAATCAAGGCAATATGGCAACATCTGAACCCAATTCTCCTCTACCAACATGTCCTGGATACCCCATCACACCAGTAAAACAAGATTTGGATTTAAAATCACTGGTCATGATGCTGGTACAGGAACACATGAAGGTCATACGTAAAGAAATTCAGGAGACAATGGATCAAAAGGTAGAAGCCCTTGCAAGGGAAACACAAAAATCATTGAAAGAAATCCAGGAGAATACAAAAGCCAACAAGGAGGAAATGCAAAAAACACTTAAAGAAATACAGGAGAACTTTGCTCAACAGGCTGAGGTCATGAAAGACGAAACACAAAAATCTCTTAAAGAAATACAGGAGAACTTTGGTCAACAGGCTGAGCTCATGAATGAGAAAACACAAAAATCTCTTAAAGAATTACAGGAAAACACAAACATGCAAGTGAAGGAGCTAAGCAAAACCATCCAGGATCTAAAATCAGAAGTAGAAACAACTAAGAAAACTCAAAGGGAGACAACTTTGGAGATAGAAAGCCTTGGGAAGAAATCAGGGGACAGAGATACAAATATCAACAACAGAATACAAGAGATAGAAGAAAGAATCTCAGATGCTGAAGATTCCATAGAAACCATGGACTCAACAGTTAAAGAAAATGCAAAATGCAAAAAGCTTGTAACCCAAAATATCCAGGAAATCCAGGACACAATGAGAAGACCAAACCTAAGGATTATAGGCATAGAGGAGAGTGAAGATTTACAACTTAAAGGGCCAGCAAATATCTTCAATAAAATTATGGAAGAAAACTTCCCTAACCTAAAGAGAGAGATGCCCATGAATATACAAGAAGCCTACAGAACTCCAAACAGACTGGACCAGAACAGAAATACTTCCCGTCACATAATAATCAAAACACCAAATGTTCTAAACAAAGAAAGAATACTAAAGGCAGTAAGAGAAAAAGGCCAAGTAACATATAAAGGAAGACCTATCAGAATCACAGCAGACTTTTCACCTGAGACTATGAAGGCTAGAAGGTCCTGGGCAGATCTCATGCAGACTCTAAGAGAACACAAATGCCAACCAAAACTACTATATCCAGCAAAACTCTCAATCACCATAGAGGGAGAAACTAAGATATTTCATGACAAAACCAAGTTTACCCAATATCTATCCACAAACCCGGCCCTAAAAAGGATAATAGGAGGACAACACCAATACAAGGAGGGAAACTTCACCCTGGAAAAAGCAAGATAGTAACCTTTCATCAAACCCAAAAGAAGTTAAGCATTCAAATTTAAAAAATAACGTCAAAAATGATAGGAAGTAACAATCACTATTCCTTAATATCTCTTAACATCAATGGACTTAATGCCCCAATAAAAAGACACAGACTAACTGAATGGATACGTAAACAGGACCCTACATTTTGCTGCTTACAGGAAACACACCTCAGGGTCAAAGACAAACACTACCTTAGAGTAAAAGGCTGGAAGACAATTTTACAAGCAAATGGTCTCAGGAAACAAGCTGGAGTAGCCATTTTAATATCAGATAAAATTGACTTTCAACCCAAAGTCATCAAAAGAGACCCTGAGGGACACTTCTTGCTGGTCAAAGGAAAAATACAAAAAGAAGAACTGACAATCCTGAACATCTATGCCCCAAATGTAAGGGCACCCTCTTTTGTAAAAGAAACTTTATTAAAACTAAAAGCACACATTGCACCTAACACAATAATTGTGGGTGACTTCAACACTGCACTTTCCTCAATGGACCGATCAGGAAAACAGAAACTAAACAGGGACACAATGAAACTAATTGAAGCTTTGGACCAATTAGATTTAACAGATATATATAGAACATTCTATCCTAAAACAAAAGAATATACCTTTTTCTCAGCACCTCATGGTACCTTCTCCAAAATCGACCATATAATTGGTCACAAGACAGACCTCAACAAATATAAGAAGATCGAACTAATCCCATGCCTCCTATCTGATCACTATGGAGTAAAAGTGGTCTTCAATAGCAACAGAAACAACAGAAAGCCCACATACACGTGGAAACTGAACAATACTCTACTCAATGATACCTTGGTCAAGGAAGAAATAAAGAAAGAAATTAAAGAATTTTTAGAACACAATGAAAATGAAAACACAACATACCCAAATCTATGGGACACAATGAAAGCAGTGCTAAGAGGAAAACTCATAGCCCTGAGTGCCTCCAAAAAGAAAATGGAGAGAGCATACATTACCAGCTTAATGACACACCTGAAAGCCCTGGAACAAAAAGAAGCTATTTCGCCCAGGAGGAGTAGAAGGCAGGAAATCATCAAACTCAGGGCCGAAATCAATCAAGTAGAAACAAAGAGAACCATACAAAAAATCAACAATACCAGGAGCTGGTTCTTTGAGAAAATCAACAAGATAGATAAACCCTTAGCCAGAATGACCAAAGGGCACAGAGAAAGTATCCAAATTAACAAACTTAGAAATGAAAAGGGAGATATAACAACGGAAACTGAGGAAATCCAAAAAATCATCAGATCCTACTACAAGAGCCTATACTCAACACAACTGGAGAATCTGGAGGAAATGGACAATTTCCTTGACAGATACCAAATACCAAAATTAAATCAGGACCAACTAGACCATCTAAACAGTCCCATAATGCCTAAAGAAATAGAAGGAGTCATAGAAAGTCTTCCAACCAAAAAAAGCACAGGACCAGATGGCTTCAGTGCAGAATTCTACCAGACCTTCAAAGAAGAGTTAACACCAATACTCTTCAAACTATTCCACAAAATAGAAACAGAAGGAACACTACCCAATTCCTTCTACGAAGCCACAATTACGCTGATACCAAAGCCACACAAAGATCCAACAAAGAAAGAGAACTTCAGACCAATTTCCCTTATGAACATCGATGCAAAAATACTCAATAAAATTCTTGCCAACCGAATCCAAGAACACATCAAAACGATCATCCACCATGATCAAGTAGGCTTTATCCCAGGAATGCAGGGTTGGTTCAATATACGGAAATCCATCAATACAATCCACTACATAAACAAACTCAAAGAACAAAACCACATGGTCATTTCATTGGATGCTGAAAAAGCATTTGACAAAATTCAGCATCCCTTCATGCTTAAAGTCTTGGAGAGAACAGGAATTCAAGGCCCATACCTAAACATAGTAAAAGCAATATACAGCAAACCGGTAGCCAGCATCAAACTAAATGGAGAGAAACTTGAAGCAATCCCACTGAAATCAGGGACCAGACAAGGCTGCCCCCTTTCTCCTTATCTTTTCAATATTGTACTTGAGGTACTAGCTCGGGCAATTCGACAACATAAGGAGGTCAAAGGGATACAAATTGGAAAGGAAGAAGTCAAACTATCATTATTTGCAGACGACATGATCGTCTACCTAAGTGACCCAAAGAACTCCACTAGAGAGCTCCTACAGCTGATAAACAACTTCAGCAAAGTGGCAGGTTATAAAGTCAACTCAAGCAAATCAGTGGCCTTCCTATACTCAAAGGATAAGCAGGCTGAGAAAGAAATTAGGGAAATGACCCCCTTCACAATAGCCACAAACAGTATAAAGTATCTTGGGGTGACTCTTACCAAACATGTGAAAGATCTGTATGACAAGAACTTCAAGACTCTGAAGAAGGAAATGGAAGAAGACCTCAAAAAATGGGAAAACCTCCCATGCTCATGGATCGGCAGAATCAATATAGTTAAAATGGCCATTTTGCCTAAAGCACTATACAGATTCAATGCAATACCCATCAAAATCCCAACTCAATTCTTCACAGAGCTAGAAAGAGCAATTATCAAATTCATCTGGAACAACAAAAAACCCAGGATAGCTAAAACTATTCTCAGCAACAAAAGGAAATCTGGGGGAATCAGTATCCCTGACCTCAAGCAATACTACAGAGCAATAGTGTTAAAAACTGCATGGTATTGGTACAGTGACAGACAGGAGGATCAATGGAACAGGATTGAAGATCCAGAAATGAACCCACACACCTATGGCCACTTGATCCTCGACAAAGAGGCTGAAAACATCCAATGGAAAAAAGATAGCCTTTTCAACAAATGGTGCTGGTTCAACTGGAGGTCAGCATGCAGAAGAATGCGAATTGATCCATCCTTGTCTCCTTGTACTAAGCTCAAATCCAAATGGATCAAGGACCTCCACATAAAGCCAGACACTCTGAAGCTAATAGAAAAAAAACTGGGGAAGACCCTTGAGGACATCGGTACAGGGAGAAAGTTTCTGAACAGAACACCAATAGCGTATGCTCTAAGAGCAAGAATTGACAAATGGGACCTCATAAAATTACAAAGTTTCTGTAAGGCAAAGGACACCATCAAGAGGACAAATCGGCAACCAACAAATTGGGAAAAGATCTTCACCAATCCTACATCAGATAGAGGGCTAATATCCAATATATATAAAGAACTCAAGAAGTTAGACTCCAGAAAACCAAACAACCCTATTAAAAAATGGGGTACAGAGTTAAACAAAGAATTCTCACCTGAAGAACTTCAGATGGCGGAGAAGCATCTTAAAAAATGCTCAACTTCATTAGTCATTAGGGAAATGCAAATCAAAACAACCCTAAGATTTCATCTTACACCAGTCAGAATGGCTAAGATTAAAAATTCAGGAGACAGCAGGTGTTGGAGAGGGTGTGGAGAAAGAGGAACACTCCTCCACTGCTGGTGGGGTTGCAAATTGGTACAACCACTCTGGAAATCAGTCTGGCGGTTCCTCCGAAAACTGGGCACCTTACTTCCAGAAGATCCTGCTATACCACTCCTGGGCATATACCCAGAAGACTCCCCACCATGTAATAAGGATACATGTTCTACTATGTTCATAGCAGCCCTATTTGTAATTGCCAGATGCTGGAAAGAACCCAGGTATCCCTCAACAGAAGAGTGGATGCAAAAAATGTGGTATATCTACACAATGGAGTACTATTCAGCCATTAGAAACAATGAATTCATGAAATTCTTAGGCAAATGGATGGAGCTAGAGAATATCATACTAAGTGAGGTAACCCAGACTCAAAAGGTGAATCATGGTATGCACTCACTAATAAGTGGATATTAACCTAGAAAACTGGAATACCCAAAACATAATCCACACATCAAATGAGGTACAAGAAGAAAGGAGGAGTGGCCCCTGGTTCTGGAAAGACTCAGTGAAACAGTATTCAGCAAAACCAGAACGGGGAAGTGGGAAGGGGTGGGTGGGAGGACAGGGGAAGAGAAGGGGGCTTGCGGGACTTTCGGGGAGTGGGGGGGCTAGAAAAGGGGAAATCATTTGAAATGTAAATAAATTATATCGAATAATAAAAAAAAAAAGAAAAAAAAAAAAAAAAAAAAGAAAAAGAAAAAAAAAAAAAAAAAAAAAAAAAAAAAAAAAAAAAAAAGAGTATATAACTCTTCTTATCACCGATGACAGCTATTTGATGCCACGGTCAAGTGCAATTTAAGGATCTGTTGAGATAGGAGCAGATCCAAAGTTGGCATGCAACTTTGGGGAGCTTAAAGATAACTCACTCCATAAGAAAAGCTTCTATCCACAGACATTAAAAATGAAACAGATGGATGACTCCAAGCATTACGGTCCTTGTAAAACAACCTATGCTTCGCTTTAGCTCATCAAAGTGTACTGAGTGGACTGCACAGCTTTCTGACCACACAAAGTGTGCCTTCTACCAAGAGAGAGCAAATCATGCATGGTCATACACTAGCATTGTATCCAGTTCTCAACTGCAGAACTTTATTTTGATTATTACTTTATTATTTTGGGTCTTCATGCATGCCAGTGCACTGCATGTGTACAATGTCCTAAGAGGCCAAAGGAGGATGTCAAATCCTCTGAGAATGAAATTACAGATGATTGTATGCCTCCAAGCATGTGCTGGGAATCAAACCTAAGTCCTCCGAAAAATCAATTAAAGCTCTCTGGAACTACTGAGCAATAACCCCAACAACCCCTACATCATAACTTTCTCCTATAGCTTCCAAAGTATATTACCCAGAAAATCTCATAAATTTAATGAGATCATCTAAAGTAGAGGAATATGAAACAATTAGAAGATAAAGCAATTAAAACCCCTGATTTCTAACAATTGATCTGATGCCCTTGTTTCTATAATTAATGGATTAATCAATCATAGAGAAGATTGAATTATTGTTTAAAAGTCATGTGCAGTTAAGCATTCATATGAAGTGTCTCTTCCAAATGTGCTTTTATTTTAAAGCAGTTTACTAACGTGATTAAAAAAAAAAAACAGAAGTCAGGTTTTATATATCTTTGAACTCTTTAGTATTTATTTGTGCTGATAAGGGACCTTTCCTCCTGTGTCAATGCCTTCCTTCAGAATCAACTTTAAGAAAGGAAGAGGGCAAGGAAGCCATTTTCCTCACAGAAAGGACCAGACATAGCAGCACAGCTGAGAAGAAGTGTTTAATACCTGTTAGTCTCTGAAGTAATTCCCAAGCATTCAAGACAGGAAAATACTTTAGGTGAAGTATTTGACAAAGTAAAGCTTCTGCAATGTTGGGAATATAGGACCATACTTCAAACATTTTGAGATGTATTTTTATGTGTATCGGTGAATGCCAGCATGTACAGATGTGTTCCACATGTATACCTGGTACTGACAGAGTGCCAGCATGTACAGATGTGTACCACATGTATACCTGGTACTGACAGAGGCCAGGAAAGAACACCAAACCCCCTGATCTGAAGTTACAGCTCATTGTGAGCCACCATGTGGATGATAGGAACAGAACCTCGGTCCTCAGCAAGAATGGCAAGCGCCCTCAACTATTCTTAATCACTGAACCATCCTTTCCTTAAACGTATTCATTTTAAGTCTGAGATAAACAGAAATTTTATATATGATGGTTACTGAATTATTAAAGATAAATAAGTTTAAAGAGTAAAGTTCTCCCTCCTGCAGAGTTTAATTGTCTCTAGAAACAGAATTTTGCTTTGGTAGTTTTATTTTTCTCAATCTTATGAATTGTTTTCTTTTTTGTTAGGGGAATTGAACATGGAGCCTGACATAGGCTAAACAAGTACAACAGCACTGAGCAGAGCGGCAGATTGCCAATGTGTGTGTGTGTTTCTTTGTTTGTTGAGATAGGTTTCTACTAAGGTGTTGAGAGTAGCTATGAATTTGCAATCCTCCTGCCTCTGTCTTTCTAGTATCTAGCATCATAGATTTGTGCCACTGGGACCAGTCTCTTTACTTATCTTAAGATGCAAAATAAACTGAAATTTAAGGCATTGGCTTGTGAGCCTGCCCAGTAGCATCTGAGTAATAAGAACCCGATTCATGTCTTATATAATTACACCTTCAATGATGGCCCTTGCATCTAGTCCACACTGAGACCAACCAGATTCATCACAGCAATCAGCAAGCTGTGTAAGGTCAGCACTGAGCACAGAACACCCAGACAGCTGTATGACAAGGAAGACAGGACAGAACAGTATCAATACCGGGATAAGTGTTTATGAAGCAGTAAGTGCCCTACATCAAATGCTGCTGAGGGGTCCAGGAAAGGAGGTTAGAGAAGTCACTGGAATGCTGGCAAGAAGAAGCTGGAGGAGGGGGTGTGCGCAAAGGTTGAAATGAGAAGGCAGGCATGTGGAGAATGAGACAGAGACTGAGATAATCACCGTAGGCATTAGTCAAAGGATCCTTCTGTGGAGGTCGGTATTGTAATGGAGGAGGGGGCTAGAATGGGTATGAGTTCCCCCCCCCCTTTTAAAGACTGCATCCAGCATCAACATACACACCTATAATCCCAGCACTGCAATCTCTGGAGATACAAATCAGAAAGATAACCTCAAGTTAGATACTAGTCTGGGCTATGCAGGGAGACTGTCTCAAAAGAACAAAAGCAAAAACAAAGATGAAGGATATAGATTTTTTGCTGCTATGTTAATGAGAAGGACATTCAAGTGTAATTTTTGTTCATTTTAGAGAAAGTAAAGAAATAAAGATTAAGGGTAGCAAAGGTACTTTTACAGTCACTAGAGCAAAGCTATAAACCTTGCTATAAACCAGAAAAACCGAAATACTCAAAAGGGATGGCAACACAGAGTAAAAATACATTTAATGTGCACATAAAGCAAAGACAATATAAAATATTTCCACCTGATTAAATTCCCAACTGATTTATTCCCAAGCAACAGGGAAAATTAAAATTATAGGTGCAAAATTCTAGGAAGCATTGTGGTATATATATTTACCATGATAGAAATATAATTTAGTGGTGGTTAAGGTTATAAATTTCATATTAATTGTATCTTACTCAGTTTAAAAAATAAAACTATATGGAATTCGCTAAAACAACATTCAGAAAATAGACAGCATTAGTAAATTATTGCAATATAAATGAATAAGTGATGGCAAAAATTCAGTCAAAGTTAAAATTGTAAAGAATGGAGTAAAGTAGGGGAAAACAGAAAACAGTGACTTTACATAGAAAGACAAAGATCTGAGAAAAACAAGAGGTTTAATCCTGCAGGTACATTCCAAGTACAATAAATCTAAGTACATCTCATCTAAAAGTCCAGTAAGCTTTTTTTTTTTCAGACAGTTCAAGTTGAAATGGCCAGAGGTTAAATGGTCACATAAAACCAGAACTAAACCTGTCCTCTTATTTCCTGTACTTGGATGACTCATGATTAGAAAACATAAATTACGATGGGTTAGATGCTCCCAGCATAAAGAGGATCTCAGGGAAGTGCAAGCGCGGTAAAGAGCAGGACTCTGGCCTAGAAGCTGATGAGACAAAGGGAATGGCCAAGCTCTGGAAAGTTAAAATCAGCATTTACTAAACCAGTACTGACTGAGGCGCTGAGGCGCATAAATCTACACACGTACACACGTGTAACCATTGAACATTATAAGCGTCTTTACGCAACAGAGCATTATGCATTAACCTGAAATATCAAGGCTGCACTTCAAAACTCTATATAGCAAAGAAGCACACAGTGCCCAAAGAACATGTTTAAAAAAAAAAAATGTGCGTTGCCTGAGAAAACTGCCGGTGGCGAAGGTAGATGTTTCCCGCGTTGAAGTAAGCGAGCGAGTAGTTGGGGTTCAGAGAAATCGCTGCTTGGTAGTCCGCCATTGCGCTCTGCTGTTGGCCCATAAACTCATGGATCACGCCGCGGTTTGTTAGGAATTCTGCTGTCGCGTTGATCTGTAACATAATCACAAGAGGATTTGGCCTCTGGGGATAGGATTGACCCTCCAATATCATGCCTGTGAAATGAAAGTTCTGAAATTCATGTGAGGGAACAAGTATTTTTACAGTGTAGGATTAAAAAAAAAAAACCAATAAGAATATTTTCAGCAAGGGCATGGTATGAAGTTGGTTTCTTGTCAATGGTTTGTTGAGAAGCTGTCATACAACAAACAACTGTAGAGCTTCACTGAAGTCCTTTCCAGGGAAAGGGCATGAGGAACATTTATCTGTTTGTTACATGAGCGAAGCTATTAAATTAAACAGATAACATGCTGCACTGTCCCGTGTAGAAACAATTACTTTAATTCTTTTCCCCTTTTTACACCTTATATCACCCTAGTGATAGCTCAAAATTACAGAAACAAAACTGAAAAGCTAGACAATAATTCAAAGTGAAGGTGGTTCCTTCTCTACAAGGAGAGGCTGAACATTTACGTTATTCTCCAGTTGCTTCAAACATTGGATGTCACTGTTACAATTTGACTCCATCTTGCATTGTAAAATACTACTACAGTTCCATGAGACACCCAAGCTGCATTTGCTAAGAGGGATCAGTACTTATCAAGAATTTGCTTTTAATTTTTAAATGCATTTAGATAAGCAAAATAAGCAAACTCTGGGGAAGCAAAACATTATTTCTCTACATATCACCTTAAATAGGTAACAAAGACTATATCTTATTAACAGTATTATCAGTATTGATTGTTTACCTTTATGGCACAATTCATATCCTGCATTGCAGCGAAATAATTACTCATTTGAAGACAAACCACAGCTCGTCCTTCATAAGCTAGATAGCTCTTTGGATTAGCTTCTATGCCAACAGTAAAATGTTTCCAAGCTTTCTGAAATTTTCCTTGGGCCTAAGATAGTTATGCAATATCATGAAACAAGAAATAGTATTTAACATGACAAACCAGGCTATATTATGAGTATCTTCAATTGACTAATTACCTCTAAGTATTTATAATCAAATAAATATAATTGAATTGTCATCTACTATATTAATCTTAAACTTAAAATCATTGCTACTATATGTCAACTATTCTTCTGTTAACTACCAAAAACCTTACATTGATATCCACAAATAGCTAGAAGTGGTGGCACACACCTTTGAACCCAGTACTTAGCAGGCAGAGGTAGGCAGATTTCTGTGGGTTTGAGGCCAGACTGGTCTGTATAGTGAGACACTGTCTTAAGTAAAGGTGTGTATGTGTGTGTGTGTGTGTGTGTGTGTGTGTGTGTGTGTGTGTATACATGTGTAGACAGATGATAGATAGATAGATAAATAGATAGATAGATAGATAGATAGATAGAAGATAGATAGACAGATAAACAGAGATAAATATATCCAGATGTGATTTGAGTAATAATGGCCCCTATAGAATCATGTGTTTGAATGCTTGACCCATAGGGAGTGGCACTATTTGGAGGTGTGGCCTTTTTGGAGTAGATGTGTACTTGTTGGAGGAAGTACATCACTGTCGGGGGTGGGCCTTGTGGTCTCCTGGGCTCAAGCTATTCCAAGTGTGGCTCACAGGCTCTCCCCGCTGTCTATGGCTGAAGATGTAGAACCCTCAGCTTGTCTCCAGCACCATGTCTGCCTACGTGTTGCCAGGTGCCATGTTTCCCTGCCATGGCAATGATGGGCTAACCTCTAAAACTGTGAGCCAGCCCCAAACAAGTGCTTTTCCTTATCAGAGTTGCAGTGGTCATGGTGTCTCCTCACAGCAGTAGAAACCCTAAGATACAAGATATCTATAATATATGCATAGCACACAAAGCAAAATTAGTGTGTGCTACATAAATGAATTGTTCCAGCATCTGGAATTGTAGGAACACTGCATATATTCCACAGAAGATGCATGCACATCTACCAAGCATCTGTTTATAACAATCTTTGTGCCAACTGGGAAAAAAAAAGAAAAAAAGATCAGAAGATGAGGACTATTTAATAGAAGATGTCAGAGTATTTCCCAGAGCAGGCCATCTGGCAACTAAACGCCTCCCTACAGGCAGGCAGGGAGTTAATTAGCTCATGATGGTCCAGCTTCTGTTCTTTTTCTCACAGGCTCAAAAACTCAACTTGCCAGGATCTCAGAGGCTGGCACCTTCTAGCTAACCTGAACCTAGTGACTCACATAAAGCTATAAGGAAGGGTATCTACTAAGGGAACTAGATCCTGATTTCTAACTAACAGACTGTGTAAGTGTTTAGACATCTGCAGAGCCATCACAAATTGACTTAATAAACAAAGAGGTAGGAAAACTGAGGTTGCATTGTAAGAATATCAAATGGCAAAACACCAGTTGCTCTTGTAATCTGCTGTGCTCGCTGCGATAACCCCAGTCCTTGGCAAACACCAAGGAAACTACATGTATCTGTAGAAGACTGCTATTCTTTCCCCCTGAACAGCACTTGGACGGCCTAACTCTTCTTTATTGGCCCTCCCTTTCCTGATTTACTCCTATATACTGATGTGCTTCAATAGCCCTTCCTGGTTATATACTCAATAGAATTTTCACAAGATACACACTTGATGTCGTGTCTTCGATTGGTGATATTCCTATTTTAACTGGACTTCAAGGCTTTTACTCTCATCACAAATACTCTCTCACCACTACATTCTGCTTCTCTTGGTCCTCTGCTTCTTACAATGCTTCCTAAAGGGTTGTTCCCTCTGTCACCAAGACTAAACAGATCCTAGCCTCCATCTCTTCCTCTACCTAAATACTAGTCTTTCACACCTCAACATAATTTATCAGTAAGTTCTCTTACCCCTTGGTTGTGCTTCTTTATACTAAAAACTCTGGGGTTTGTTTTTTTTATTTCGTTTTTATTACATTTAGCACAACTATAATTAATTACTCGTGCATATAACAATGCCTCTCTCTCTCTCCAAACTAGGCCTTTAGCAATCGGAAAGAAACTGTGTGTCTTATAGACTGCTGTCTCTGGGAGCTGGGAGCAAGTGTTGGTCAGTATTAGGTGCTCAGCTGTAAATGCTGTGAGCACATTGCCTTGTGCACCAGTCAGCTCTAGCTCTTTTAAAGTCGTCCAATTCATTCTTTAAATGGACCATGCATTGTCTATGTTGTGATCATGATGCTAATTGTAGGTTTAATTCTATCAAGGCAGGCTTTCCTATCTTACTACACGTTCTTGGGCATCCATCATGATACCAACCATCACTTCCGATGTTATCACATGTGTCTCTGATGAGCTCAGGCTAATCAAAGCGACTTCTCTGTATTTGACTGAGCCCTTACTCCCCATCCCCACCTTCCACAACTAAAGGAAAACTAAATGTTCATCTGAGAAATAATATTTGACCGCATCGCCAGCAAATAATCAAATATCTCTTTCTCCTGTCCAAACAGGGTTCTCAGTGTGAAAAATGTTGTTACATCCTACCTGCAAATTATAGCCTAGGCTAATTCTGGCTTTTAAACATGATGGGTCAGTATGAAGCGCTGTCAGAAAGTCTTTCTGGGCTTGTATCATAGCTTCATCCTGTCCGTACTCCATGTAAGAATTCCCCCGTCCAATATAAGCATCCACAAACCGTGGGTTAATTTTAACAGCCCTGGTAAAGAATTCAACAGCTCCTTCAAACTCTTTAATTCTGAAAGAAAAGAAAGAAAGAAAATGAGGCACCTTCCAGTGAGCTGATGTTTGCTAGCAACCTATTTAGTGTTTCCTGCATATGACTTTCCCATAAAGGATTGTGGCAACCTTTATATAAAATCTCTTAGTTTTATAAGACTTTTATTGTATAAGAATAATATAAATTATATGATCTAAAAAAAGTCAAGAAGAATTCTCCAGAGATTTTGGTGAGAAGGAGGAAAGTGAAAACCATTTTCAAGGGCTCCAAGATTGTTCAATGGGTTTACTTGCTGCCAAGCCTGATGACCTGAGTGTCATGGATCCCAGTGACCCATGTGGTAGAAGAAAAGCCATCTAACATCCACATGTGTGTATGCACACACACAACACACACAAACACACATAAAGAAATGAATGAATTAATGAATTAATGAATGAATAAATACCACTTTCACAGAAAAATGTGGAATATTATTTTAGAATTCTATTTTCCAAAAATATAGAAGTCTAAATGTCAGTCCTAAACTTTGCTTTAACCAGGATATGTTACCAACATAGAAAAATATGTACTGATATTGATAACATATGATATTTAAATTATAGTCTCAATATACCTAATAATGTTTCAGTTTACAAAGGACCATTTATACAGTGATAATTCTATAAGCTTATATCACCTACAGATGCCCATAACAACATTGGCTTATATAAGAATACCTCATGATTCCCACATCAAAACGAACTTGTCTAAGAGTGCCTCCTACAGAACTTATCCCATCATTGACTGACTCATGGCATACAGAAAAAATAAATTTATATATATTTAAATTTATATATATTTCCTTTTTCAAGGAACATCCGCATTTCACTGAAAGGAAATCAGAGACTTCACATATTGTTTAACATGTATTGTTTTCAGTGCTTGTCCACAAAAGCAACAAAAACGAGGACTTGAGAGATGCTTCCATGGTTAAGAATGTCTACTCCTGTTGCAGAAGACATGGGTTGGGTTCCCAGACACCCATATCAAGCAGCTCACAAATGTCCATAGCCATAGTTCCAGAGAACTGATGGCCTCCATAGACACTCTGCACACATGTGATACACAAAAACCCATACGCATACACACACATACCTATAAATACAAATAACAAAATTTAGGGGAAAAAAACTCTTCTGTCTCCATGGTTTTTGTTTGTTTGGTTTGGTTTTTGTCAAACACTACCCAAAGGCGAGTATTGTGAATCATCTAGAAGATCACACAAGGATCAACACTGAAGTTGTAACAAAATGTGGCTTCTGGTGTCCCAGACAGGCAAGGGTTGACAATGGCCTTCTTGAGCCAGGTGGTAACTTCTGAGTTCCTTCTGTGTGTGCTCAGAAGTCACAGGATCATCTCTCTGGTAGTTTACAGTGGAAGTGCACTGTAACTGCCATGATTTAAGGTGCCAGTTCATTTGAATATGGGCTCACAGTGCCTCTCCAGGTGCCTTCTTGGTGAATTACATTAGCAGTTCCATACAGAGACTAACCCTATTTAATAAGAATAAAGATGGCATAGTACATCTTGTAAAATACATTTGTTGGTAGTATTTTTTTATACTCAGTATTTCCACCAATGCATAGAGAAGTATCTACTTGTAATATGTACCTATAAGACCTGTATATTCTGGATTTTTCCAGGCAATCATCATATATTCATTATAAACTATTGGTGCATTCCTATTTCATTGGCATTCAGTTTTTATCATATCCACTGCCCTTCTCATCCATCAAGGAATTAAAATTTTTCAGTGGATGTGTACTCTACCACAAGGCTTATAAAATATAATCTTTCCTTCTGTGTGGCCCAACCAGTTATAAAAGCCTGCAATAGCAAGTCAGACAGTGAGACAAAGCTCATTTCTCTGTAGTACAAATTGTGCATTATAAAGGGTGGTTATATTATGTAGCTATCAACACTAACTGATGCACTCTTAGTCCATCCAGCTGAGTAAACAACCTAAAAGCTAAAATGGATCTAGAAAGCCACCTGACAAGCACTTGAAAATTATCCCTGAATGACAGTCACAATCACACCAGGGGCAGAGCTGAAGACAAGGCCTCCTCAGCTTCCTATGCCAATAGACAAGGGAAAATGAACAGACTGTTCTGTAGAAGGAACACTTTCATTTTCCTGGAGACTGGTCTGCCACAGCATCCTAGGGGCTAAAGCTCTTGCTAAGCCCCAACATGGCATTTTTCCAGTGGGAAGATTTGTCAGAATATCTACATTGTTTTTGGGTGCTCGTTGATCTATAAGTCATTAAGTATCAGCTATCACATGTTTAAAGAGCATTAATAGTTCTCCTGAAATAAATGTTATCTTAGGATATGAATAAAACGTCATGTGATCACTCTCAGGAGGTGCTCGGTTTAGTGTCTGCTCTGAAGCACAGACACAGAGGCCTAATGCATGTACAGTGATCGCACATGTGACCAGATACAAATGAATCACTAATACTTCCAAACACTGAAAACTGGTTTGCAGAGGTGAAGACTTAAAAAATAGCTTATGCAAATAGCAAAATAGTATAATAAATGTGTCCCGGTAGCATGTGTTTGTGACATATACCCAAGTAATATATGTAAAATACAAAAGTGGCTTTCTCATTGAGATCTAAAAGTTCACATTAGCACAACACTCTTGCTGATTGAATTGGACAATAAGAAGATTCAGCCTAAGGAATGCTGTCTCCTGGCAACCATGAGAGTGAGAGCTGGAAATAAGCAAAGGATTCTTCAAGTGTCTTCAACTCCACGAGTTCAAAGGTCAATGTACAAACATTTAAAGGTTCATTACTTTTATAAAATGTTCCAAATTTATATATATATATACATACATATGTAGAATATATATATATATATATATATTCTACCAAAAATGTCAAAAGTAACTCCCATACTTATAAGCTATGCTTCCATAATATAAGTAGTGTAAGTATGTTACCAAAATGGTCTTTCTAAAAATATATAATCACTAGATATCCCTTGTTGCCTAAGTTCAGTCAAATTGTGAAAACTCAATACACGGTGATTAAAACTCTGAGCTAGCCAGTCTTTGCTGTTGATTTAAATTCCACTTTTACTAGAGAACAATGGAGTGCCTGGAGAGGTAATGACAGTTGGGTATTTGGAACTGCAAAGCAGTATCAGCTTTAGGAGGGCTTTGCTGTTCTCTCTCAACACAACACTTCATAAAGATGTGATGTGATTCTAACACGGGAAGACTGGCTGATTCTAATAGCTGTTAAATAGAAACAGGTTTGGGAGAAGTTATGGATGTTTCAGATGTTGACTGAATGCAATGATCTCAGACATGTTGGCCTACACATGTCCACCAAAGTAAACACGTCAGTCACTATTCCATTTCTTCTCAGGAATGACAAGCACTTAAGGAGATGGATTGCACAAAGATCGATGCATCAAAATAGAGAAAGCTGTGACTGCGTATAATGAAATGTCTGGGACCAGGTTTTTAACCCTAAGGCATCTGCAGAATGTGTAACTACTATAGAACTTTCTTCTTACAATAAAGAACTATACTTCTTGTGGGGAAATGTAGCTATGCCTCTATACCCAAAAGAGGAAAATAAATATGTCAGTTTTCCAACTAATTCAAATTCTAGGCTCGAAAACTGTGTATTTGCATACACTTGCCTCTATGATCTATAATTGGGATGCAAACCATCCTAATTTAAGCCTCCAAAGGAACTGTTATTTTTTCCCTTACCAAAAGTAATGCTATAAACTATTATTAAACAATAACATTGTGCTCATATTAAAATCTGTGCACTTTTTCTGAAGGTTGTGCATTACTGTTATTATTTCCAACTGTGATTGTCTATAAAATGTACAAAAATCTCAGTAAGCGCTAACTCTGAAGCATTGTATTTTTGTACATTTTAATGTATTTTGAGACATTTTCTTGGATTGTCTTCAGTAGTTTTAGATATATAAATATGCTCTACTGGCGCAAAATTTTTTGAAAATATTTTTAAAACACCCTCTTTTCCAGGAAATGAGCTTTCTGCACAAATTATTTTCTGCCTAGATATTTCAAGCTATGCATACATTGAATTGTCCTTTTGTGTATACGCGTGAATCAAATGTGCATCTTCAAAGCTCTGCCATAAATATTTACTTGTGATTTGGCACAAATCAGTTTTTTAGAAGGGACAAGAGAGCTACTGATACAGTCCCTAGAACTACGCAAGGAATTCTTTATATGCCGACCCACATCCCCACATCGTGTAATCAATCTACCACAGCCACGCTTCCCTCCACCCTCCCCATTCGCTTCCGCCTTCAGTTACGGGGCTTTAACTGGCTGTGTCTGCCGATTCCTCCTGCCTCCCCTTTGACGATAATGGTGCGCCATACCTGTGGTGGCACATGGCAGTAGCTTGGCAAAGGCTCACATTAGTCTCGCTTAGCAGTGCAGCTTGTTTGAAATCCTGAAACAATTTTATAAGACCTTGTTATTTTGTTATGGGTTTCTCTTAAAACTTCCTTCTAACTTTGATTCCACATAAGTATACATAAGCATTAAAATAGATATGTTCCTAAAGCTTCACTTTTTAATCACATCCAACGAAAGTGGATAGAGCAAGGAATCCGATTATTATTAACACCCCGAGTTTGTTACTCGCACCTACCTTAAGAACCGGGACTTTTCCTGCGGTGCTGCATGTGCCACAGCGAAGAATCTCACGTACTTCCGTTTGCTGTGCATACCACAAGAAACTTCTCCTCTCAAACAGATGAGGAAATTCCCCTGAAACAAACCTTTGGAATTATGTGACTTTTGAACAGTTAGGCACCAGGCCAGTAAGTGCTAACAAAGCACTGTATGTCAGTTAGTTTAGTCTGAACCTACCTTTGGAATCCACACTTCTTAAAGAGGGTATATAAGTCTGGTAAGGATACAGACGCCTTTGTAAAGTTACAAAAAAAAAAAATCCATAATCTCTAACAATAGGATGGAAATTTTGGAAAGGATGCTGGAGTTGATTTGGATGGATCTGGGAAACAGGTTGCTTCAAAGCATTGGAAGTGCTGAGTCTGCAGCATGAAGATTTGAAAGAAAAGGCACAGGAAATGTTCCCGATGCATCATAAAGTATCATTAGCCTCTCAATCCTTCCAGTCTGGATGCTTCCTGATCGAGCTGTTCCTGGGAAGGTCAGACAAGCACCGGCTAGGCCTCCCGTGTGCTTCAGTTCTCATACCACGCAAGCTTTCAGTCAGTCCATCCTTGCACAAATCTTTCTTTCCTATGGATGAGTTTTATGACTTTGTCTTGGTTCTTCTCTTATCATTCACTATTATAACTTTTGCTATTTCTTTCTCTGCATCCTTTATACGTTTTATTTAATTTTTAGTGGCTTGTTTTCTTTACACAAAGGAAGGATCACTATTTTGGTTTTGTGTGTTTTATTATATATTTTTATTATCCATATCATTATATTTGAAGTGTGTTTCTTGTACTCAGAATACGCTAGATATTTTTCAAAATTCCCATCTGATAGTCTATTCTTTTATTTAGTATTTTTTACCATTCCTAGTTAATATAACTGTTGACATAATTGGATTGGGGTCTAATAACTTATTACTTGTTTTTGCTAGTATGTTTCTTTATACCACTTCCAAACTTATTTTGAAGTCTTTTAATAGTTTTAATATTCTATTTCAATTATTCAGTTTATTTTTGACTGAAAGATCATATTAAGTCAGAAACCTGTATCAAAGAAGGACTTAGAGTTGCAGGTATGTTCTGTGCATAGGGACAGCTTGTATATTGGCCCTGGGCAGAAAGGGAGGGAGGTGGGCATTACCAGGGCATAGCAAAGGGCCAAAGTAGAATGGCTTCAGTGTAGAAAAGAAGACTGAAGATAAAGTCTGAAGTGAGCATCATCACATCAAATTGGGCCTTGATCATAGTGATCAGGACATCAGGTTTTCTCCTGTGGGATGGGTCACTGCAGGTTTGGAGCAGATGACTAACTTCATGTCCTTTATGATTTAACGTGATCTTTTGGCTATTGTGTGGAGAATGTTTGTACAAGGGTAAGGTGTAACTTACTTCAGTGGACTAGGAAACAGACAACCTTATACTGAAATCTGAGTTCAAATCTTGTCTAGGACTTCCTGGTTGAGGAGAAAACCTCACTGAGGAGAACTGATTTATTTATTTCAAAATTTATTTCAGTGATAGAATGAACTGTATTTGTTAATGGGGTAAGTGTATATAAGGAAAGAAGAGTCAAGATTAATTCTCTCTTGACTCTCCCAAGCATTAAAACTATCTTCAGTGCTTCAGCTTTGTCTGAGAGAACATGGCATTTATAATCTAGTGAGACCTGAGTTCAGATCTTACCCCAGCATTTACTACTTCAAAGATTTTATTTAATCTCTTTTGGATATTTGTTTCCTTACCTCTAAGTTAAAACTGTAAATTTTATTAGTTTCAGTGTGTCTGGTTTTACATGGAGGACCTTGATCTACTTGGAGTGGAGTTTAGTACATGGAGAAAAGAATGGATCAATTTGCATTCTTCTGCATGCTGACCTCCAATTAAACCAGCACCATTTGTTGAAAAGGCTGTCTTTTTTCCACTGGATGTTTTTGGCTCCTTTGTCATAGATCAAGTGACAGTGTGTGGATTCATTTCTAGGTCTTCAATTCTATTCCATTGGTCCACTTGTCTGTCACTGTGCCAATACCATGCAGTTTTTAACACTATTGCTCTGTAATATTGCTTGAAGTCAGGGATACTGATTCCCCCAGAATTTCTTTTGTTGTTGAGAATAGTTTTAGCTATCCTGGGTTTTTTGTTATTCCAGATGAATATGAGAGTTGCTTTTTCTAACTCTGTGAAGACCTGAGTTGGGATTTTGATGGGGATTACGTTGAATCTGTAGATCGCTTTTGGCAAGATGGCCATTTTAACTATATTAATCCTGCCAATCCACAAGCATGGCAGATTTTTCCATTTTCTGAGGTCTTCTTCAATTTCCTTCTTCAGAGACCTGAAGTTCTTGTCGTATAGATCTTTCACTTGTTTGGTTAGAGTCACACCAAGATACTTTATATTGTTTGTGGCTATTGTGAAGGGTGTCATTTCCCTAACTTCTTTCTCAGCCTGCTTATCCTTTGAGTATAGGAAGACAACAGATTTGCTTGAGTTGATTTTATAACCAGCCACTTTGCTGAAATTGTTTATCAGCTGTAGGAGTTCTCTGATGGAGGTTTTCAGGTCACTTAAGTAGACTATCATGTCATCTGAAAATAGTAATAATTTTACTTCTTCCTTTCCAATTTGTATTCCCCTTGACCTCCTTACGTTGTCTAATTGCTCTAGCTAGAACTTCAAGTACTATATTGAAAAGATATGGAGAGAGAGGACAGCCTTGTCTAGTCCCTGATTTTAGTGGGATTGCTTCAAGTTTCTCTCTATTTAGTTTGATGTTGGCTACTGGTTTGCTGTATATTGCTTTAACTGTGTTTAGGTATGGGCCTTGAATTCCTGTTCTTTCCAAGACTTTTAGCATGAAAGGATGCTGAATTTTGTAAAATGCTTTTTCAGCATCTAATGAGATGATCATATGTTTTTTTTTCTTTGAGTTTGTTTATATAGTGGATTGCATTGATGGATTTTCTTATATTGAACCATCCCTGCATCCCTGGGATGAAGCCTACTTGATCATGGTGGATGATCATTTTGATATGTTCTTGGATTCAGTTGGCAAGAATTTTATTAAGTATTTTTTGCATCAATATTCATAAGGGAAATTGGCCTGAAGTTCTCTTTCTTTGTTGGATCTTTGTGTGGTTTTGGTATCAGTGTAATTGTGGCTTCATAGAACGAGTTGGGTAGAGTTCCTTCTGTTTCTATTTTGTGGAATAGTTTGAAGAATATTGGTGTTAGGTCTTCTATGAAGGTCTGATAGAATTCTGCACTGAAACCATCTGGTCCTGGGCTTTTTTGGTTGAGAGAGACTTTCTATGACCCTTTTTATTTCTTCAGGTGTTATGGGACTGTTTAGATGATTTATTGGGAAAACCCTTGAGGACATGGGCACAGAGGAAAAGTTCCTGAACAGAACACCAATAGCTTATGCTCTAAGATCAAGAATTGACAAATGGGACCTCATAAAATTACAAAGTTTCTGTAAGGCAAATGACACTGTTAAAAGGACAAAACGGCAACCAACAAATTGGGAAAGGATATTCACCAACCCTACATCTGATAGAGGGCTAATATCCAATATATACAAAGAACTCAAGAAGTTAGACCCCAGGGAACCAAATAACCCTATTAAAAATGGGGTACAGATCTAAACAAAGAATTTTCACCTGAAGAAATTTGGATGGCCAAGAGGCACCTTAAGAAGTGCTCAACATCATTAGTCATTAGGGAAATGCAAATCAAAACAACCCTGAGATTTCACCTTACACCAGTCAGAATGGCTAAGGTCAAAAACTCAGGAGACAGCAGGTGTTGGCAAGGATGTGGAGAAAGAGGAACACTCCTCCACTGCTGGTGGGGCTGTAAGATAGTACAACCACTTTGGAAGTCAGTCTGGTGGTTCCTCAGAAGACTGGACATGACACTTCCGGAGGACCCTGCTATACCTCTCCTGGGCATATACCCAAAGGATTCCCTGGCATGCAATAAAGACACATGCTCCATTATGTTCATAGCAGCCTTATTTATAATAGCCAGAAGCTGGAAAGAACTCAGATGTCCTTCAAAGGAGGAATGGATACAGAAAATGTGGTATATTTACACAATGGAATACTACTCAGCAATTAGAAAAAATGAATTCACAAAATTTTTAGGCAAATGGTTTGATCTGGAAAATATCAACCTAAGTGAGGTAACCCAATCACAAAAGAATACACATGGAATGCAATCTCTGATAAGTGGATATTAATTAGCCCAGAAGTTCTGAATACCCAAGGCACAAATCGCATAACAAATGACTCCCATGAAGAAGTATGGAGAGGGTCCTGATCCTGAAAAGGATTGGTCTAGCATTGGAGGGGAGTATCAGGACAGAGAAAAAGGAGAGAGGTGATTGGAGAATGGGTGGAGAGAAGAAGGTTTATGGGACATATGGGAAGGGGGCGATCTGGGAAAGGGGAAATCATTTGGAATGTAAACAAAGAATATAGAAAATAAAAATATATAAATAAAAAATTGTAAATTTTATACCAGTGTTAAAGCTGGCATGTAGCAAAGAA
Source organism: Apodemus sylvaticus (assembly GCF_947179515.1). Taxonomy (NCBI): domain Eukaryota; kingdom Metazoa; phylum Chordata; class Mammalia; order Rodentia; family Muridae; genus Apodemus; species Apodemus sylvaticus. The sequence continues at coordinate 65,179,749 of NC_067477.1, forward strand.
TTACTTCATTCTATAAAGTTATATGGGCTACATAACAAATGCATAAAATGGCTGTCCCTCAACTGTAAAGGAATACTCCATTTTGGTTTTGTTTCTAGATTTTAATTACAAAAATTACTGTCAAGCTATAATAATGATTAAAAATGAGAACTATGAACTATATCTATTCTGTAATGCATCCAATTGAAAACTACCTGCTTCCATAAACTCCAATTCTAAGGTCTATTCTTAAAGACCTAAAAGGCCCATTCAGCACAGCTATGTCATGTCCTGTTTGAAACATATTTAATTTGACAAATTTCAACAGAAGGAAAACAATGAGTAAGACAGAATATTGCAGAGCAGAGTAAATTACAAATAAATGTGTCAAACAATTGAATTTTCTACATACTTCTTTGGGGAGATGATAGCCTTAATTAAAAAAAATTAACTATCAACTGTAATCAAAATGAAGTGGAAAGTACTTAGGTCTTCTAAGGATTCTTGCTAACACGGTCACTCATTGATCTGCTCTTCTGTAGCAATGAACACTAGTGTTCTGAGGATGTCTGAAGTCAAATAGCCCATTTGCCCATGTCCACGGGAAGGCTCACCTCTAGTGCAAAGCCATACTGCTTTAGTTCAGTATAGAGGAGTCCACGGTTAATGAAGGTATTTAATGATATGGTTTCTCCAGGATCAAGAAGCAGCACGATTCCATAATCTCTTAAAGCCTACAAAGAAAACATTAACATATAGCCAAGGTACAACTCTTGAGAGCATTGTTTAGTCCACTGCCCTGGGCCAAATACGCTTCCTCCCAGAGTGGAAATTCAGAATCCAATTTAGAATGTGACATGTCTATCTATGCTAGATTTGAAGAGTCCCTTTATCTATACAGTATGGCTAGTGCCTGCAGTCCACGTGCCATCTCTTACCAATCCATATATACTCCTATACATCGCATAGTTTAGAAAGAAGTGATCTTACACCCCCCACCCTGTCCCCAAAATGGATACATTCTCCAAATAACACATCCACATGAATACAAATTGGAGATCACTGAAATTTAAACTCTTTTTAGCATTTTTATTGCCTTCCTCACTAAAGTCTAAACTGCAGGAGGCAAGTGTTTAATCTTTTCACCACCTTGAACTGAGTGAAAAGCATTGTGCCTTCACATGCAGGCACTTGGTAAATTTTAATCAAATGAATAAACCAGAAGCCAATGAAAGAGATCACAGTAAGACTGAAGAGGGAAACAGGGAAATTCAACATATGTCGATAAGCATACTGATTGTTTCTAAAGAAAGCTATCTAAGCTCCAAGAATTAATCTAGTGCGAGTGTATCCTTTACTCTTACTGTTTTCCACTGACTGAATAGGCAGAGCTTCGTTGATCTCCCCTCTGCCCTACGTATTAAGGAGCCGAATTCTTGTAAATCACTATAGTGGATATATTGTTCAAAAAAGCCACATGGTTGGTCAGACAAGGGTCAATTCTTGTATGACTTGAGTGTCAGCTGACTTAAAAATGACAACTAAGTAGAATTTAATTTTCTCTCCATCTGCCCTTTTCTCCTATTTCCTGACATGGGTGTCTAAAGATGATGTATGACTAGAATCCTATATGTACACTGTGATATAAATATAAATACTGCTAGGTCTATAAACTTTTAGTAATACTTGAAGAACTACCTATTCTGTTGACCACACCTTATCTGAATCATTCTTTCCAAAGACCCACAGAATGTAAGCTGCCCTAGTAACCCATCAGGCAGGTGAACACAAGAAAAGGTGTCACAGAAGCCAGGCATGGGTGTGGAGATGGGAGCCCTGAGGGTGCTTTCTGCTATGCTTTATTCTTTCTGTTTGTTTTTTGTTTTTGTGTTTTTCTATTGATCCTTGAGATAGTATCATACCATGTATCTATCTTGTCAGAATGTGCTTTGATACCACATTGTTCTTGAATTCCTGATATTTATGCCTCAGATCTCGATATTCTGAAATTACTGACATTTTCTAGAATGTCTAACCTAAAAGTTTAGATTAACAATGTGAGAGCCACAGCCTTCTCCGAATTTATATCATCAGTTGCTATTACTAGATTTTGAGTTTAAGAAAAGTTTCCTAACTTGAAGTCCATCTCATCAGTTACCAAACTGGAATATTAAAATTTTAATACATATTTTAGACTCCACTTACAAATATGGCAGGAGCGTGAGGTCAAAATGTGCATTTAAAAATATATTGGAATCTGTTTTTCAACTTCTGAATCAGCTAGCTTGACAGACTGTCCGAGATATATCTTGGTGGTTAAATGTACTGACTGCTTGTCCAGAGACTCTGGTTCAGTTCCCAGTACCCACATGACAGTTCACAGCCATCTGTAACTCCAGCCTCAGGGAATCCAACTCTTTCTCTTACCATGGGCGCTGCATGATCATAGTGTACAAACACATACAAGCAAAACACTCATACAACTTACCATAATAGTAGCAACCAAATAAAGGCTTAAATCAGTCTAAAACTCCCTTTGCCACATGTACACAAGGCCAACATACCAGAGCACTTGTAAGGCAGGTGTGCACAGTACAAAGTCTCTGCTCTACTGCTTCCAGTGCTATATAAACCTCAACCTTTCTCTACCCTTGGCGCACTACCACCCTTACAACTGCCTTTTAATCCTTTAATATGCCCTTTCTTTTCCTTCTCTTATCTACACGTGTGTCTGACCAATCCTTGTTCAGGGACACAGAAAACTGGAAATCCTAGCGGTGCTCACCTTCCCTCAAGTTCTGCCTAGAATAGAAATGCCTTGGTTATGTATTGGTAAGTATTTACCCTAGAGCTTGTCGTACAGTAAGTCCTAAGTATGAGGTAAGGGCTACTGTCTTCATGATTATAGAAGAGTCGAGTCAAAAGGCTACGTGAACACCTGCTGGAAGGGGGGAACTGCAGATCTGAAAGACAGCCTGGTAGAACCATTGCTTGTGTAAAGGCCTCCTCTGTGGGCGCTGAAGAAAGAAATCAGGCATGTAGCTTTCTTCTTCCTGCCTAACTTCATGATCCACTGGCTATATGAGCCAATCTGACAAGCTAGTTGATTCAGAAATTCTAAAACAGATTCCAATGTCTACTTTCACGCAAATATATTTTTTGTAACTTTTCAGCCGGGGGTGGGGGGGTAAAACACAGCAAACATGGAAAAAAAACTCTTTAAAAATTTTAGTTAATTCAGTTTCATTATATTTCTTCAGCTTTGTGTGATTCAATAATACGTGTGACATAGCTTAAGTGCCTGTGCTTGAAAATGACAAATGGGGACTGCTTTTTAAGTTATTAAAATTTCAAACAACAAAAAAAACCTAATTTGCCATGCTTAGATTTTAGGAAACTCTATTCATAAAGAATGCATATGCATGTTAGTTCAGTGATGGAAGGAATGCTGAGGAGGTGGTAAAGGAAGGAAGGCAAAGGGAGAGGAGGTGACACTTTGAATGACATAGGATCCAATCCAGAGTCAGAGGACTTCACAAAGCTACCTAAGGACTGTGAACCCAGGAACAAACAAATGTGTGAATGCCCAGGGCAGGTTTCTAACTCCCGGTGTGACTTAGATGAGTTCTGTGGCCTCTCCTTCCGGTTACTTCCCCTCCTCTCACTTCACTGTAAAACGAGCAGACGAGATGCCCTGGGGTCCAGGCACCTTGAAAATCACCAATATTCTGCAAGTCTATTTTGGTCTTGTTTATTCAGGTTGTTTCACGTGTTCTTCATTAACCAAGAATTGGCTTTTCCACATAACTGAAATAGCATAAGGGAGTTCCTTCCTTGCCCAGCCACTGTCTGGCCTAGAGTTACCTTCAGACAGGTGTTGGCGCGTAAGGTGTTCTCAAAGACACCCGTTCAGTAGGTCCCTGCTAAATGATCTTTTAATTGGCTCCTTGAATCTTGCCATTTTCCTGGTTAAAAATTAATTATGTATTCATCTGCATTTCTAGAGGAAGACAAACTTGCTGGGCTAGCTATTAGAAATGCTGCATTCTTCTATGGGCACGGTTTTCTCAGCCTGTGTCCCCTCTGTGACTTAGAAATCCGTAGATGCTTTATGCAGACTTCTCTAAGTTTCACAGAGACTGAGGAGCGTGTCAGCCTAGGACAATGGGAATGTGAATTCTGCAAAATTCCCTGCTATGAAGTAAGGAGGGAAAGAACAGAAGATACAAGGAGAGGAAGCAAGAGCAAGGGACAGAGCAGAAAGAACTTACAGGTGGGTGATCACAGAGCTAGTTCTCATTGAAATCAACCATATTGATGAAGGGTGAGACAATGGGAGTGAAGATTAGAAAATACAAATGAGTTTGATGAAGAAATAGGGTTGTTGCAGCACCATATGTTTTAAAGCATGTCAACAGCCCCTGCATGTGGAACACATTACCCTATACCCTTGACTGCTTATAGAGTCTCAGAATTCTACAACAAATACCTCTGTGAACTGCCCTAGCTTGGGTCCGAGTTGGAAGAGAATATTGCCAGTGATCCCTTCTATAAAATCCTACACAGTGGTGTTATCAGCAAAACCTTTATTCAGATGATACTTACAGACTGTATCCTAGTTTATACATGCGTTTAACTATTTATACAAGCGTTATAAGAGGAATTGACTGCAGAAATTGTGTAAGGTAATTTTGCACTAAGAAAGAGATCAATAGTATTTGAAACGGTTCTTTGTGGTTTCTTAAGTTTTATGCATATATTTCCATAGAAATTGTTTTTCAAGACTACAGCAGTGTTAAAGAAGAAAATACAGGAGCTTTAAACAAGCCTACAAGTGCTTCGCCATGTTGCTTATAAAATATTGCTTATTGATTGCTGGTCTAATTCAAGAAGCCATTGAATGCATGTTGCTTTAAATCTCTCATTTACTAAAAAGGCTGCTTACCATCTGATGTTCCCCTATCTTGGTGTAACACAGGGCTCTGTTATAAAATGCTGTGTAACTGTTCTTGTCCATGTTGACAGCTGTAGATAAATCTATAATACCTAGCTTGTAATTCTACAAGGAGAAAGAAAGCGTGAGCTGGATAAATCATAATAGGTAAGTTTAATCATAAAGTAAGTATGCAATCCTATTAGTATTTGAAGCATTTAAGATTCAGTGCATCTTCTTTCTAAATTAATACTATGAAGCTAATCTTTCCCATGGTTCATTAAGAAGATGATTAAGAAGATGGTAAAAATTCTTACAGTTCTTTCACCTACAGATAAAATTAAGGAAATCAGTAACTTAAATTGAAGCAATTGTGGGCTAAGAGATGTCTCAACTGCTGAGAGCACTGGGATGCTGTGCCAAAGGACCCAGGTTCAATTCCCAGCACCCACAACTCACAACTGCCTGTAAGTTGTGATCTAGCTCCATGAGATCCAGCACCCTCTTCTTGTGTACACAGGCACTGTACACAAATGGTACACAAACATAAATGTGGGCAAACATTCATACAAATAAATAAAAATTTGAAAAATCAACATAAGCAATTGTTACCAGTATTGTTACATGGCCTGAAGAAATTGATGCTGATTGAATGAGTGTTCACACTCCTCTGGTGAATCCTAAAGACCTGACTGCCTTCTGCCACACGGTCGCATTCTCCACTCACACTTCTGCATCCTTTCCATTCTTCTCTTATACCTTACATCCATCGCATGACTCTAAACTTTCATGGAACTGATACATAATGCTTGCACAGATCTTTGCTTTAAGTAATAAAAGTATCTAATATGGAGTAGTAATGAAGAAATGTCAAAGATAATAACCAGGGAGAAATAAATCATTCCACACAGCATCAGTTATCATAATCTTTTCCCCAGGAATTCCTATTTAGGAAACTAAAACAATTAATTTGTCCCCAGCACATGTAAGTGTGTTATTTCAAATGAATAGTAAAACATGGAAACATTCCAAATGTCCAAAAATCTAAGTTATGATGGAGTATTATGTATTATATAATCAAAGATTGTGTCCAAAGAACAGGAAACACCACAATTATATAAATGTCATAATCTTACTTCAAGTAGATAGGGAAAGTAGGGAGTGAGTCAGCACTTAGCAAACCTAACAGCTTCCACTCACAGCCACCCAGGCAGGAACAGCTTACTCTGTTGTAGTATTTCAGAACTCCTCTGCAGATGTAGGCACGCACACTCTCAGGGTAAAGTCTGATGGCCTCATTACAGTTCAGAATGGCTTTGGAGTATCTGCCCTTTAAACCGTAATAAGCTACTCGGCTTAAATATGCCTGTTTAGAGAAGGGAGAAAGCAGGAATATACAATTTAGTAAAATCTTCAGTTCTACCACAATAGATAGAACCTTAAACAAATCTATGGTACCTATAGGCAATATTAAAAATATAGAGTTTCCCATTTTTTTTCCTTAAAAAGTTAACCATGTAGCATAACTGAAATAACTTTATATAGATGAGGCTTTTGGTTACCACTTGGATTCAGTGATTATTAGTGTGTGGTCCACTGTGTTTGCTGTCTCTATTTTTCCCTACGCTATGTAAGTTGTATGCACCATACTTCACTACATTTCCTCAAGTATGAGGTTCCTGTAACAAAAGACCTTGTCCTGCATAACTGCACCACCATTATTTACCTAGAATGGTTTCTAATATTTCCCTAAAATTATCTAGTAGTCAACTCAAATTTAATTTAAAATCAAGAGGCAGTTAAATTTCATGTACTGAATTTTGTGTTCTCCTTGAAATGTATTATGAGGCAAAATCCATGTGATATGAAAGCAAGAAACTAATTAAATTTATAGCATATCATTAAAATTGCTAACAAATTAATGTCTTTGACATAGTAACACATATTACAAATCTCAAAATATTTTTCAAATGTAATATTTATATTAAATATAATATTTTGGTTCCAAGGAAGAATAGAAATATTTGGGTTATCAAAAAAACTTAATTGATGTCAGATATGACAACATGTATCTGTTATCTCATCTAAACACTTGAGAGGCAGAGGTATCAGGAGTTCAAGGCCATTCTCTGGTATATAACATGAACAGGGGGAAGAGGAGAGGGAGAGAGGGAAGGAAAGAGGGAGGGAGGGCAGAAGGGAGGGAGGGAGAAACTGAAAAATGGAGGGAGGGAGGAAAGGAGCGAGGGAGAGACTGAGAAAGGGAGGGAGGGAGGAAAGGAGTCATGGAGGGGGGAGATAAAGAAAGAGACAGAGAGACAGAGAAAACCAACTGCTTTTATTAGAAATTATATATAAACTAATAGTTTCACCCAAACTAACATATCCCCTAAAGTACTGATATTATTTCTCTAAATACCTGGTAATGTTTGGGATTTAGGGTAAGTGCCCGATTAAAGTCCAGAATTGAGTTTTGCTTGTTGAGTTTTACTTTACAAAGTCCCCGATGATAAAAGGCTTCTGCAAATTCAGGATTTGCTTTCACAGCTTTTGTAAAAGACTCAAAAGCCTAAAAGAATATGTTTACACACATACACTTAGTGACAGAATACATGAATTTAGAAGATTAACAAGGTATGGTACTGTTACTGAAAAGTTTCACTTGAATATTTTATGGAGTGGGGGTATTTAAAATTAATTCTCCCAAAAATCTTTGTGGAACAAATACGTATAATCTTTAGAAATAAGTTGGATTTATAATTAAAAGTCTCGTTATTTTTAGACAAATATCTACATAATCCATTTTGCTACTTTGAAGTTTAGTTTCAATCATTATTCTTTGGATTTCATTAATTCAAAGAAATCACAGGCAGGATTGTTCCATTCCTAATGATTGTCCAAGAACAATAGCAGACACATAATTATTAAGTTACAGGATAAAAGGATGCCGCGATTCTCCAATGTATGTAGTCAATCTTAACCAATTTAAATCTGATTTGAATTCTTCAGTTATCAATAAAGAAAGTCAAAGAATGTTCTAATCATTAACCATTTCATCTACAACACAACGAAACATTCAATTTAACTACTTACAATTTAATAAATCAACTTAATGAGATGATATTATTTTGCTACAATAATTTCCTACAGTTAGACTTACTATTTTGGTCAGACATATGTATCATATTTAAAATATCATTGATAAGTTATCAAATAAAATGTGCTGTTATTTAAGTTAAAACAGTTCATGGGATATAGGAGTGCAGACTGGCTGTCACGAGCTAAGCTTTAGAAGTAGTTTTAGTCAGTTAATTTCTTGCATTGCTGAGGGCAGTCCTCAGAAACAGAACCCAAAGCAAGCAACCAGTTTGGAGAGTTCCAAATAATCTCTGCCCCTACACACACAGACACGATTGGCTCCTGCATTCCTTCTTCTTTGGGGGTGGGCAGAGGGTCTCCCTGGTTCTGCACAGTGTTTGGCTGGGGCTCTCTATAGCTACCTCCTTTAGTTGATGGCTGGTGCCCCTCTGATGACAACTGAGCTAGGCACCAATCTATGAGTATAACAGACTATCATTAGGAATCATTTCAATGACTTTTTTTTTTTTGCCAGTGCTGTTTGGTTCTATCCTGGGTCTCTGGCTGCCCTGCCTCTGGTTCCTGACCATCCAGGCACTGTCAGGTATGGGACCTCTCTTATGACATGGGCCTCAAGTTGAATCAGTCATTGGTTGGCCACTCCCACAAGTTCTGTGTCACCATTACCCCAGAAAATCTTGCAGGCAGGACAGAGTATAGGTTGAAGGTCTTGTGTCTGAGTTCATGTCCCAGTCCTAGGAGTCTGCCCTGGTTATGGAAGATGGCCAGTTCAGGCTCCGTATCCCTCATTACTAGCAGACTTTGCTGGGGTCACTCTTGTAGATTCCAGTGAATTTCCACTCTACTGTTTCTACATTACCTACCAAATATCCCCCCAATTCCAGCCATCTCTCCCAGTATTCTCTCCCTACATCCTTCCCATCAACCCCTCCATGCCTGATCCCTCCTGTTCCCATCCATACCTCTCCCAATCCACCAAAAGTTTTTATTCTATTTCCCCTTCCCTGGGAGACTATGTGTTCCATCTCCTTGTTACTTAGTCTCAATGAGTCTGTGGACTGAAGCACGGTCATCCTTTACTTAATAGCTAATGTCCACTTTTAAGTGAGTATATACCATGTTTTGATTTTCTGGGTCTGTGCTACCTCATTCAGGATGTGACCCACAGAATCAACTAAGCAGGGGCTAAAGCAACACAGACCCTATATGGGTCTCAGCTAGGTCCTCTGCATACACATTATGGTTATGCAGCCTGGAGTGAGGGCTGCCTCTGACTCTTTTGTCTGTTTGAGGGGCCCTTTTCTTCCTACTGGGTTGCCTTGTCTAGCTTTCATATACGGGTTTATGTCTAGTCCTAATGCAACTTGATGTGCTATGATTAGTTGCTATTCCTAGGAGGCCTGTTCTTTTCTGAACCGGGGGCGGAGTGGGTGTTAGGAAGAGAGGAGGGGTGCTGAGCGGAGAGGAGGGAAGGGAAATTGCAGTGGGGATGTAATGCACAAGATAATTATAAAGAAAAAGAGCTAGACACACAGATACCATTTGAAAATTGCCTTCCTCCATGTAACAAAGGCCCAGGTTATACAGACACTCTGCTGAAACACTAGTGGCAACTGGCCCTTTATCAGAAAACGAGTACAGTTCCAAGGCCTTCTTAAACAGTCGCACCGATTCCTGGAAGCATAAAAACGAAGAGGATGAAGCGAGTGGTGGTTTTTTAATCATACAAAATTATAATTATATTCAACAATTATATAATAATCCTAATCTTTTCATCTACTGTAATTGTTACACCAGAAAGAGAAAGAACAAATTTAACCATTGGAACAGGCTAAGCTACATGTACTTAATGCATCAATAATTGATTGTTAAAATATTATCAACAAATATTTATTACACAATACTGATGTTTAAGATGGGCTTATATGAGGAGTGAATTTCAAATGGTGAAGTATAACCACAACTTTCAGGTAGGTTACTGAGAGAGGATATGAAAAAGTGTAATACTTCTATTCATAATCCTAAAGCAGGTCAGAAGAGCTCACTCCTTCCCACCTTCTTTTCTCTTCTATCCTTTCCTACAAGGAGTTTGGGGATCTGCTGTCTTTTATATTGTTATTCTTTTTTATTGAAAAGGGAAGTAAAAATATTTTATGATAAAATTAAAGATTTACATGCATAATATTTCAGATAAACACATTAAAATTGATGATTTTCATGGAAAAATTAAAGAGTAAAGTGGTAGACATGTAAAACAATCCTAAATTAATTGAAATATGAAATAGAAACATTTTATAATAGAATTGAAGATTTACATGGAAAATATTTCTGATAAAATTGTAGAAAAATTTAGAAAAACATGTTAGAATTGAAGATTATCATGGAAAATTGTATATAGATGTAATAATGGTAGGCATAAAAGTATTCCTAAGTTGATTTAAAGTAGAATTATAAACATTTTTCTGATAAACTTGAAGATTTACAGAGACAACATTTCTGATAAAATTAAAGAAATATATAGAAAAACATGTTAAAATTAAAGATTATCATGGAAATTAAACAGAGAAAATGATAGGCATAAAGATAATTCTAAGTTGATTGAAGGTAAAATTATAAACATTTTCAGATAACATTGAAGATTTACATGGAAAATATTTTTGGTAAAATTCAAGAAATATATAAACAAACACATTAAAATTGACTATTTCATGGAAAATTTTACATATAAAATGGTAGCTATAAAAACTCTTTCTAAAAGGAAGGAGGAGATTGGAGAATGGGTGGAGAGAAGAAGGTTTATGGAACATATGGGGAGGGGGGATCTGGGAAAGGGGAAATCATTTGGAATGTAAACAAAGAATATAGAAAATAAAAATATTAAAATGAAAAAAAGATGCTGACTATGTGTTCACTTGCTAAAAAAACTCTAAATTAATTGAAGGCAGAATTAGAAACATTTGTGATAAAATCAAAGATTTACATTGAAAACATTTCTGATAAAATAGAGGAAATATATAGAAAGACATTAAAATTGAAGATTATCATGAAAAATAATGCAGATAAAATGGTAGACCTAAAAAACATTACTAAATTAATTAAAAGGGAAATAACAAAGATTTTCTGATAAAATTGAAGATTTACATGAGAAATATTTGTTAGTCTATAACTTTTTATTGGGGAGTTGAGTCCATTATTGTTAAGAGCTATTAAGGAATAGTGATTGTTGCTTCCTGTTATTTTTGATGTTATTTTTATGTTTGTGTGGGTATCTTCTTTTGGGTTTGTTGGAAGAAGATTACTTTCTTGCTTTTTCAAGGGTGTAGTTTCCCTCCTTGTGTTGGCATTTTCCATCTATTATCCTTTGTAGGGCTGGAATTGTGGACGGATATTGCGTAAATTTGGTTTTATCATGGAATATCTTGGTTTCTCCATCTATGATGATTGAGAGTTTTGCTGGGTATAGCAGCCTGGGATGGTATTTGTGTTCCCTTAAAGTCTGTATGAGGTGTGCCCAGGATCTTCTAGCTTTCATCGTCTCTGGTGAGAAATCTGGTGTAATTCTGATAGGTCTGCCTTTATAAGTTACTTGCCCTTTTTCCCTTACTACTTTTAATATTCTTTCTTTGTTTAGTGCATTTGGTGTTTTGATTATTATCTGCTGGGAGGAGTTTCTGTTCTGATCCAGTGTGTTTGGAGTTCTGAAGGCTTCTTGTATGTTCATGGGCATCTCTTTCTCTAGGTTAGGGAAGTTTTCTTCTATAACCTTTTTGAAGATATTTACTGGCCCTTTAAGTTGGAAATCTTCACTTTCATCTATACCTATAATCCTTAGGTTTGGTCTTCTCATTGTGGGAGGGGTGACCAGGAGGGGGGCAATGACCAGGATGTAAAGTAAGTAAGTAAAATAAAGTTAAATTAATTTTAAAGAAAATAGGAAAAGAAGATTTTAAAAGTACCTGAAAATTACTCTAAAAGTAGATACACCCAAACACACCAAGGATGACTATTCATCAAAAGGCACAATAGAGCAAGCCCTGAATGATGAGACCATACAGCACACAGGGAAGGGTCAATACAGAGTCGCAGAGATATGAATCTCTCAAGAGGGGTTTCTTGATGCCATTTCTGTGTCATTTGTGGGACTGGTTGTGTGTGGTGTGGTTCTTGCACTTGGCCATGTCTGCATGGTAATTCAAGATTCTTTCAGTGCCTGGGACCAGAAGACACTTTATATGTTTGCAGATGACCAGTGTTCTATGATGTTTTTACAAATAAACTTGAGGCTAGGAAAAAGCAAAATAAATAGATAAACAAATAACACATAAAGCAGTAGGAAAAAGAGAGCAAAGGTCAGTGTAGGAGACTGCAGAGAAGAAAGTACAAATGACTGATAGCCATCAAGTGAGTGATGCTCATGAGGCTCAGAGGCAGGGACTTAGCACAGAAGGCTCAGTTCCTGTCCACAAAACTGCCACACAGAAAGGCCTAGAAAATCCATTTCCTGGAGATGGCATCAGTCAGTCCTGAAACAGGACATGCAAAAAACTATTCTCAGTAGCTCTGTTTTGACAAGAAAGGATGGAAGGAAGGAAGGAAGGAAGGAAGGAAGGAAGGAAGGAAGGAAGGAAGGAAGGAAGGAAGGAAGGAAGGAAGGAAGAAATCCAATATGTTGGTTACGAGATGAATCAATATATAGCATAAGACCAGATACAGTTACTAATATATGAATAATTCATAAAGAAATGCTACCATTTCATTTTGTAAAAATATTTAAATGCAATCTGTGGTGGTTTGAAGGTGTGGCCTCCATGACTCATGTGTTTGAATGCTTGACCCATAGGGAGTGGCACTATCATGAGGCATTGCCTTGATGGAGTGTGTGTGGCCTTGTTGGAGGAAGTGTGTCACCACGTGGGTAGGCTTTGCAGTTTCCTACACTCAAGCTATGTCTACTATGGCACACAGTTACCTTCTACTGCCTGCCAATCAAGATATAGAGCTCTCAGCTCCTTCTCCAGCACCATGGCTGTCTGGACCTTGTCATGCTTCCCACCATGAGGATAATGGACTAATCCTCTGAAACTCTAAGCCAGTCCCAGTGAAATGTTTTCTTGTATAAGAGTTGCCTTGGTCATGGTGTACTTTCACCATGAACTGTAACTAAAAGACACCAGCCATAAGTATAATACATGAGTTCCATTACAAAGTTTAATAAACATCAATCTATCAATTGACAGATTTTTCACCTTGATTCTCTTGGCCTTCATTTGGGCTTTTCCCAAGAGTGCATAAGTGGAGATGTCTGGTTTACTGGCTATAACCCCTTCCAAGACGTGAATGGCCTTGTCATGGTTTTCACAAAATGAGTAAATGAGCGCTTCCTGTATCGGTGTCAACTCAATGGCACCTGAAAGCAAAGGAAAGATTACTGGCACCCTTGCTGGGTAGAATGGATTTAGAATATAATTAGGATAAGAAAGCTACATAGTATGATATTATTTTTGCAACATGAAATGAAATATCAACTAAAACCTTCTATTACTACAAAACAAAATGTCACTACACTTACAAACCCAAAAAAGTAAAATGATAAGCTTGATATATCATATAATAAGCTTTCTCACAAAAAAATTCATTAACTATGTAGATGTAAAAACCGAAGTTTCAAATTCTACTTTTCAAATGAATAGTTCATCATCTAAATATAGATAGATAGATAGATAGATAGATAGATAGATAGATAGATAGATAGATAGATAGATATAGAGAGAGATTCTATATATGAGAGATGTATTACAAATAGTACAAAAATGGAGTATTTCTTTAATGTTTTTAATTTGAATTAGTGTTATTTACCTTTGTTCATTTCTGCTACTTGAAAAATAGTGAACTTTGCAAGCTCATAACTCTTCATCATGAGAAGATACTGTCCTCTGAAAGAAATAATAGCTTTTACTCTAAGCAGGTAAAATGTAATTATTCTGATGGATTTTTAAAAGTGTGTTTGATTTGTTCCTTGACAATCTCATGCATGCATAAAATACATTCTGATTACTCTAACCCCCACATTTTTCTCATCTCCTCCTGTTTTATGCACACTCCTCCATTCCTGAAGCCTGTCTCACACTCACTCTTTCTTTGCTTTGTTGTTGTTGCTGCTGCTGCTGCTGCTACGGCTGCTGCTGTTTTGAGACTCACAGACTTTAACAAGCATCCTCTATGTGACCGTGGGTTTAGAACTCATGAAAATGTGGGCTCCTTGGTTGTATACCCTACTGAACAAAATAGCTGTTCTTTACCCCCGCCTCCAGATCATGACTGACTGTCAATAGGCCCAGTCTTGTATGGTTCATTGCAGGCAGCCACAGCTGCTATGTCATACCCAGAAGACAGCGTTGCGCAGACCTTCTCCTTACCTCCCAGATCTTAAGTTCTTTCCACCTAGCTCTTCCATGATAACCTGAATCTTAGAGGGGTTGATGTAAATGCCCTGTTCAGAGCCGAGCACTCACTCATCAATCCCGAAGTTTATAACGCCACATAATTTTTTACAATTGTAAAACATTCACCCATTTACATAAGTGTACATAAAATCAAATTTTAGATTAAATTGAATATAGTCACTCATTTGTTTTTAGCTTTTGGTACTTTGAGGTAGGGACTCTATGCAATGCTGGCTGTCCTGGAACTTGCTGCATAGACTAAGCTGGCTTTGAACTCAGAGAGATCTGCCTGGATCTGTCTGTGGCTTTGACTCTGCCTCCAAGTGCTAGGATCAAAAGCATGCATAAGCATGCATGGCAAGGTTACACAGTTCTTTAAGATCCAAAGAGATAAGTCAGTATGAAGTTATAATGACAAAAATAATTTAGGAACTGTAATCCTAAAATAAAAAAGTTAATGTTCACAGAACAGAAAGGAGAAAAGTGTTCATACAAATTTCTGAAATGTGGTTTAAGTGTTAAAACACAATACATCTTTATCAGAAAGTGTGTACTATTACATTTTCCAGGGCCTATGAATTTTGAGAGATTATATATTTGGTAATAATATCTTACAATAGGTCTCTATAGCAAATTCTACTAAATTTGAACTATACTAATGAGGGTCACTTTTTTTTTTCATTAAATTGGCAGAGGGTTCTATTCAGTACTTCTGTGGATACAAACAGAACAAATGTTCAAAAGTAGCACCTTACTTTGAAGGGGTTTTGTGCTATATGTATAGCAAGTTGTCAAGAAAGGTCTCAAAGAATCTCACTCTCAGCAAGTGTACTTTAGTGCAAGAGTACAGCAAAGGGGACTGTTATCTTAACATGTAATATATTAATGAAAAATGTTGAGAGGTAGATGTTGTTTTGAGACCAAATGTAAAATAAGGATAGCTGAAGAATAGAGGAGCCCCAAGGGTTTATTAAGACCTCCAGTTATTCCAAGAAGAACTCAGTTTCTGTGCTCATACCTTATTATATATAGGTGGAGTGCATCAGGCTGGAGATGGATGGCACGACTTAATTCAGTTACTGCCCTTTTCAGTTTGTGCAGCTGTTGAATAATAAACAGAAATATATTCTACTTGAAGCAATCACCTTCATTTTGATATTTAGCCTCTCCCACAGTTTCTTGCAGAATTTTTGTAGAAACTTGTCTAAATATATCTTATTTTGCTTTCTGCTTATTTTAAATTATTTCTTTTAATTTTTGAAATTATAATATAATTATATCATTTCCTCTTCCCATTCTACCATTTAAATCCCACCTTATGCCCTTCTCTTCTCTCTTTTTCAAATTTATGTTCACTCTTCTCATTAATTATTACATATGTGTGTATAAATACAAAAAGAATACATCATTCTCTTAACTCACCAAAGCAAATATAATTCATAAATGCAAAAAAGAAATTTTATGATGCAGCATCCTTATTTTTTAATTATTTTGCTTTAGTTTTGACGAATAATTACAGATACCCATTCACATGTTATTTTACACTAGTTTATACATTTTACATATACATAAAATATATATAAATATATTTTAGTATGTATATGTTTCTTCTTCATTTAACTTTTCAAGTTTTCTCCCTCAACCTTAACATTTGTTTCAGCAAACTTCACACAGTTAATAACCTAGCATGTAAAGGGCAACGTACAAAGTAAAAGTAAATTCCACTCAAAACATAAGGTGGAGAAACAGGCTTGAAATAAAGTTAATAAGTGAATGGATAAAACGAATCATAAGAGTGGTATAAAAAGAGGTTCGTTTGACATTCATGTGGAAAAGACGCATTCATTCTATCCCTACTATGGTCACAGAAAAATATCTTGAATTTCTACACTTTAGAGGACAGAAAGAAATCAACTAGCACTGAAGACATTGCCAATAGAGCAGTGCTACACAAACCTAGAAATATTAACTCAAACAAGTTAAGGATGGCCTTGGTGCTATCTGTATTTTTATGTTAATTCTGCTTTCCCAGGACTGGGCTGTCTGGAAGGAGGAATCACATACTCAGGTGACTTCTTGTGAACCTTCCCCTAATAAAGGAACCTATCACTGGGTGAGTAGGTGGGACTTCTGGGTTGGACAGAGGAAGAGGGGAGGCAGGAGAGAGAGATAGAGGCTTTTGGACTAGGACAGCAAGAGGACATGATGTAGCTACTAGTGTCTCCCAGTTTAGTTGGCGCATCTGCCAGGATTCGCCACAGGAAGATTTAGATTTAATATGGCTTCCAAGATTAGGGTTTTAGTTGTTGCATCCAGCAATTGAGTTACCACTGATTCTGAACTAAGTTTGTGTGGCGTTTTCCTTCACTCTGAGGCTCTCTGACTGGGTTTCAGAGAGAAAGGTACAGAAGCGGGGGTTTGCCTGAAGTGCACCACAAAAGGCCATGGGGGGTTTGAAGCATGCCTGACATGGTAATGACCCAGCAGTGGGAACTTAGTGAGCTGGGTGGAGAGATTTCAGAGCTGTGAGTGAGAGTCTCCAGGAGATGAGAAAAGGCTGGCCAGTGACCAGCCTGTTGGTGCCTTGTTGGCAATAGCGCCATTCTTTATTTTAATATTTCCCATAACACAAACAACCAGCACTGCCATCAATAAGATGGCAGCGTGTTGCTAAAAGAATTTATGTATACATGGAAATGACTTATACAAACATATTTATACATAGAAATAAATGGAACCAAAATAGCACAAACTACTTGAAGAAAATAGCATGCAGAATTAAGAGGAAATCCTACGAGATAATGTTTATTTAAATAAATTGGAGAATTTCTGCGGAACTTTGGGGCTATTGGTTCTTAAGCTGACCTTGTTCTGGTCGCACAGCTAATGAACCAGTGATGTGTTTCACACCTAGTTGTACCAATGATCCAGAGTGTCATCGCTTTTCTCATCTAATACTTAAGAAAGCACTATTAGAGAGGAAGAGTTTGTTTTTGACCTGTAGTTTGAGGACATAATAGTCAATCATGGTGGAGAACCCAGAGCAGCAGGCTGCCCCACAGTAACGAGATCTTAAGGCTGGTCTATCTCTCAGCTCAAGAGACTAGCAGCAGTGACCTGACAGGAAGCAGCGTTAGGATATAAAATACCAAGAACCGTATAGTGGTGTACTACCTCCGGGAAGGTTTCATCTCATTGAGATTCTACAGTCTCCCAAAATAGCATCACCAATTGGGGACCAAAAGTCCAAATATGCAAGCTGATGGGAAATGTTTAACATTTAAACCATAACATCTCATCCCCAGCCTCACACACCCGATCCCATCTCATAACACGAAATGCATTCAGTCTGACTTAAAAACTCCCTACTTTCTTATATTTCCAATATTATCCAAAACCTGCTGTTGCTTATAGTTACCAAGTACTTGATAAGGCAACTTTAAAAGGGATTCCTTTTGCATCAGTTTGAGAAAATTCAGTTTATCATGTGGGGAAAATATGGAAGCTGACAGCACCATGGGAAGAATACATTAGCCAGACATTTTGTATCTTGGTAGACAAGGAAGTAACAACACAGCAAGACCGCACTATAAAATTCTAACTCTCTACTTCCTCTGCTGTACAGTACCCCAAAGAGTGCTACTGGCAGGGTACTACATAAGTCTTTGGAGGAGGGGGGAATTGTGTATAAACTATAACAATATTTATGGACCCAAAGAAGTTCAGTCTCTGGATTTATCTACTTTTCTGGGATTGGACTTTTATCTTAGATTAATAAGTGAAGCTAATTGGATTCCCTTGCCTAACTGGACTTCCTGGTTGGGCCTCAGTGGGAGAGGATGCACTTAGTCCTACTGGGAATGCATATCCCAGGGCAGGGTGGTACCCAAGGGGGACTTCCCTTTCTCTCTAGAGAAGTGGGGAGGGGGTCATGGGGGAGGGATTTGTAAGGGTGGGACTGAGAGGAGAAAAGGGCCTGGGGGTACAGGGGGGAGTCCACAATCAGGATGTAAAATGAACAAATTATTAAAATACAGAGGCTGAACCTACAAGTGGAAGAATATATCACATATTTTTAGTGGAAAGAATGGCACACTATAAGTATGTCTATGTCTTACCCAACAAGGTTACCAACCTCTCTCCCTGGGGAGGGTACTGAGCCTGCTCTGCAACCTCTGCCTTCATTATCTGGAGAATAAGAGCTTTGAATTGGACTCTACGTATACCAGGTTCTGAGATGTAGCAAAGGAAAAGTAGAACACCTATTACCAACAAGAAATAAGTCTTTGCTGCTTTAGTAAGGTGTTTTCGAAGGTGTTTTCACCACAGCATAACCCAGTATGTTATGATTACAAGCAGTATATCCAGAGATATGTATGAAGAAGGGTGCCAGGTCCCAAAGATTTTAAGCAAAAAAAGGAAAGCCTGGACTTATATATTGGCATAGTTACTGGAACTTCTGTTAGTTGTATCAAAAGCAGTAAAGTGCAGAAACAAGAAGATGAAGAGGTCACCGCATGGTCCCGGGAAGGAAGTAGCAACTTGGGGTGAGCTGTTAGTAAGAAACAGTCCACAGGTGCATCTTTGAGGAAGAGATTCTGGTTACAGGTGGAGAAGGCAAAGGATTTAATGAGTTATTTCAATTTGTTACACGAAAAATTTGCTATTTGCTCTCTCTCTCTCTCTCTCTCTCTCTCTCTCTATATATATATATATATATATATATATATATATATATATATATATATATATATATATATATATATACATTAATTTAGATACCTTGTAAAATCTAAAAGCTAAAGCTGTTATTAGGATATATATATGTATGTCCCCTATTCTATGTACCTGCACATTTACCAGTACATGCACACACACACAAGCACGCACTCAGTGTTAGACTAACAGATTCCAAAAGGCTAACAGTAGATTTCCCCCAGCAAATAAAGTTACAGACAACTTTGAAACTACCAACTCTCAGCAACTTCCTTATGATATATACTTATTTGCATAAAATACAGTAACTATCATAATTGTATGCTGGTTTTAATAAGAATAAAACATGTGCTAGAGATATTATAGCAATGAAATGGACACTTCATAAGTAGAGGTTTTGCAAATAGCTAATAATAGTTAAATATATCTGCTTAGTAGCTATTGCTTATAAATCCATGAGCCTCTGTGGTTAGCTAAAGAGTATATTCATACATTATAAGTTACATTGGACAAATAGCCAAACAATTAAAATATTTTGAAATTCAAAAATTTCAATCTTAAGTACCTTAGAATAGGTTTCTGCTCTACAGATATAGCTTTGAATATATAAAGGATCAACTCTAATTGCCTCAGTAAACCACCAAAAGGCTTCAGTATAATTGTCCAAGTGTTGTAGATATATGAGGCCAATATTTATATAAGCCAAAGTAGCAGTTCTAAAAAGACAAAAAAAATGTATTAAAATTTGCAGTTATGTCCAATGTTCATCATTTATATTAAAAAAGCTAAAATGAAATACATGAGTCAATGTTCATCAATCTAAAAAAGCTAATGAAATACATGAATCAATTACAATTAGACGTTCCTAATGCTTTACTAAAAAATGAAATTAGTGTACTGTATGATCTTAAAAAATTATAAGCATGGGTGTCTGGGAAGGTGGGGAGGAGCTGGAAGGAGGGAGGTAGGGGAACCATGACTGCAATATGTTGTATGAACAAAATATTTTCAATAAAAAGGAAGAACATTTCTAATAAAAGGTTTTGGAAATGGAAATAGTAAAGTTTCCTAGACTCTTAGCACACTTGACTTAATTCTAAGTTACCTTGAATTTATGATTATTCTTCCTCAATTCAAAACTCCATGCCTGAGACCGTGAGTAATTCTAAGAGTCAATCTAAGGTTTGGTGGCTTTCCGATGGAAAAACAACAACAACAACAACAAAACAAACAACTCTCCACATGGACAGTTATAAAATTGCTTTTCAATATCAAATAAATGTTGTTTCTTCTTTTATAATCAAGTGATTTTTTCTAGCATGGGAATGACCATAGACATTATTATGTTCAGTGTTTCTATTTCAAGACAAGGGCTACAATTCTGGGGCACGCACACACGGAAGCCGCAACTGCTGGACAGCAAAGGGCCTTCTACCCTTCTTCAGACTCCATATCTGAAACATCACTCTGCCTCCTTATCACAAAGGAACCACTGTGGTCCTCAGAGGCCTATGCTCTTAGCTCCACTTTTTAACTTTTTAACTTAACATCCATGGACTTAAAATTTCTCGAGTCTCTTCAGCTTCTAAATTTTGTAAAGCAACTGGAACGAACAAGTCTTATTTTACAGTAATCTTATCTTAGTGTTATTCTACTGTGACTTTATTATTAGTCTCATTTTCTACAAACTAATAGATAATGAGGGTAAGCTTTCTTTTCTTTTGTTTTGGTTTTTTTTCCCTGATTTCATGTAATAGTGAAATAAGTATGAAAACAAAGACATACCTTTCAAGAGAAACAACAGTTTCAAAATCACAAATTGCCAGCATCCAAAATTTTAGTTGTGCATAGAGTATGCCCCGATGTAGAAAACAACTAAGATTGTCGTAGCCATCATTTATAAGAACTGAAGACATAAAGCATAACTTTGGTTTCTAAACCATCATTTAAGTTAGGTTTTCAAATACACTCTTTCTATTGCTCCCCCTATCTAGCATTCCATAAACAATGTGTCTGTGAGGAGTGTACCCATTTGGACAAAAAAAAAAATAATATACATTTTTTTAAATTGCTAACTAGTAATACTGTGACAATCATAGTTCACAAATTCATCAAAGCCGGTAGTAAACTCTGACATCCCATTCCCTTCACAAATGAAGAGATTAAAGCCAAGGGAGCATAGTTCACTGACAGGGACTAAGGTGTAAGGCAGTGGCAAAGGCAGGCCTGCAATTAACACCGACAGAAGGCTGCCCTTGCTCACAGTGGCCTGTTATGAACACAAAGACATTAAGGATCCAGGACAAGGCCTGTGGCAGATGTCAGGTCTACCTATCTCCAGAGATAAAGGGACCTCAAAGAGGCTACTTAAGGCATGAACTTGGAACTGAGGTGGAAAACCTGACTGTATGGTGGAACAAGAGGATAAAACAAGCTCCACTGCAGGTGAGTGGCCCTCACCAGTGCCCAGCTGAGAGGGCGCCTCTCAAGTCCCTTGGTTACTAACGCCCCTTCACTTTCAAAGACATGATAGTAAACTCTATGGACTTTTGTAGGAGTCAGTTCATGTTTTCTAAGCTTCTTAAGTCCATTCTGGATTAGGAGGTAACCCCTTCCCACCCTCTCTCCCTCCCCCTCTCCTTCTCCTCTGCCCTTCCATACTAGATTTGGGAGGCTTTAGCCGATCTTGGCAATGGCCATGCTAATGAAGCAAATAATCAATATCCTAAAGGCAACTCACTGATCAGTTGACAGTGTGATTGGTCAACAGGAAAAGTTCTGCTGTGATACTGGCAGAAAATCAATTCTTACAGAAAAAAAAATTAATGGAGTGATGTAACTACTCTAGGCTTTGTTTTTATGACAAAAAAAAAAGATGATAGTAAATTCTTCGTACCATTACTTGAGTATTTGTTAAAGTATTCCATATATAGTACCTAGAACCATGCTCAGAAAGTACTGAAGCATCCCATAAATGTCCAACATTATTATCACGGAGCTTTGTTTGTCATAATGGTGGAGTGAATCCTTAAGGTAATATTTAGGAAAGGGTGAAAGCTAAAACCAAACTGGTCTGCTCTGAATAATTCAGTAGTAGAGATTTTGAATTGTTGTGACAACTTCCAAGATGACAGAGGAAATGGGAGGGTCAGGCTTTTGAGAAAGGAAAGGATTCCCCCCATGGACCAGGTGAGTGGAGCCAGACTGCCCCACAGAACTCGTTACACCTAAAGCATGTGGCGGCAGAGTCCCAGTCACACGTATGACATATTCGCTTTGGCACTACTGAGTAATAAGGGGTGAACTGAGGAAAGTTGTATCGGTGATAGCAGAGGCCATGGCAGGCAAAGAGGAGTCAGCGTAGGGCAGGAATTAGATGTGAAGATATAAAGAGAACTGAACAGCAATCTTCAGCCCTGCTTCCCAAGACACCTCGGAAACAGACACGAAACATGAGTTACTCGGAGCATATGTGGGGCATTCTAGGGATGGCATGATGTCTGAGTAAGATGCTTGCCTTGAAGCACAGGGGCCTGAGCTCTATCCCTGGAACTCTCAGAAGAGCGGAAGTTTGGCATGGTAGCCTGTCCCGCTGGTAATCTCGGTAAGGGGAAGACTGAGGCACAAACCCTAGCCTATTTAGTGAGGCCAGTGAAGGGCTATGTCACAGAAAATCATATAATTTGAAAGAATACAAGAGAATGGAAAGATAAAAGGAAAAAAGTAGCCAGCTCCTGAAATCGTCCTCTGGCCTCTACACATATGTGTGTTCATGCATACATGTGAGCAACGTACACATACAAAGCAAGTATCCACAGTACTACACAGTGATCTACATGTTACACGAGTGAAGGAACATTAGCATTCCCCTCATATGTGACTCTCATGAACACGCAGCCAAGTACCTGACACGCTGTAGTCCTGCAGTGCTCTGTAAGGACTGCTCTTCCTAAACAAGCAGGCTCGGTAGTACAGGGCTAGCCAATTGTTGGGGTCTAAATGGATGGCAACAGAAAAGTCTTGGGTTGCTTGTTTAAATAAATTTCTTTTAAAATATGCTCTCCCCCGGTTTGTCCTAGAAAAAAAGAAAAGCATTTGAATGTGTACTGCAAAACAGTCTCTCGTTTTGTTAAACCTATCACCTGGTTTCTGATCGCTTCTCTTTGCTTTCCAATAGAGCTTAGTTGTGCTGCAACTGTCAAAACAACATAAACATTTTTATAGGGACACTTTGTTACATAATTAGATGGTTATTAGTTGTGTTTATGGGGTAGATGCATGGTTATTAACTTTTACCTCATTTATTTTACAGAGGAGACAACTTTTTAAAATACCTTCAAAAACTCATTCTTTATTATTGATTTATTCTGGATGCTCATTTTATTTTTAGTGAGAGGATCAATATTTTCACAAAAGGTTTGGGGTAGAAAAAAAACAAAAAAACAAAGGTTGGTTGAAGATATTATGAGACGACAGCCTGCCCTATTTCAAAGACATGTCTGTTATTTTAAAGCATTCGTCTTTAGTCAATTGGGAAAAGAAAGCTACTAAGAAAAGCTTTTGAGACTAGTGAACTTTATTTTTATGATAGTCAAAGCTCATCACTCCAGAGCTAGGAAAAAGGTAGGACAAGAAGTATCCTAGTGCAAGCCCAAAGGGTTGAATCAAATACTGATTCAGTGGGAGTGGAAGTAGCACCAGCAGGCCTGTGCTTGCACAGTTAACATGGGCAGTACAGGTTGTGGGAGCACCTGATGCAACAGAGTATTGAGTATCAGCTGGGTATGATAGCACAGGCCTTTAAGTCTCAGCCCTTGGGAGGCAAATTCAGGAGGATCTCTGGTCTACATAGCAAGTGCCAGGTCAGGTTACAGAGAGAGAGAGAGACAGAGACAGAGACAGAGAGACAGAGACAGAGACAGAGACAGAGAGACAGAGAGAGAGAGAGAGAGACAGAGAGACAGAGAGACAGAGAGAGAGACCCTGTTTCAAAGAATAAATATAAATTTTTTATTTGTTACAACATACATGAGATATTTCTTAATGATGAAGTAGTCTATCTTCAAGGGATTCAAGATGCCTGTTTTGAAAGACCTCTACTGGATACAAAGTGTGCAATTTCAGAAGTGAGCCCCTTCTAACTTTCAAAGAACCAAAACATACCAAATGCAAAGGGCATGCTTCTAAGAGAAGAGGGGAGACTTACTTCATTTTGATAAAGTAGAAAAGTTATGAAATCAAATTCAGGTTATAAAACTACTGTTCCGCCTTAATGTGAATAACAATGACAAATATTTAAAACAAAACAAAACTACGTGTTTAAATATAAAAAACAAATATTAATACAAATATTAATATTGATATTTAAATCTAAATATCATCAAAAATATATAATGTCCTAGAGCCATTTATCTTTTGGAGTTAGAATGTCTATTAATACATCAGGTTATATGTATATAAGTAATTTCCTTGAAGTAACTGAAGAACAAATGGCTCAGAAATGACAATCACAGCTTCCCTGAGCAGCCTGCTAGCCCCTGGGGACCTCCATTCTCCACCCACCTCTCCTCCACCCTTCATGAGTCATGTGGAGCCTGGGCCACACAGGTAAGCTTCTGCTCCCCACCCCCTTTCCCTGCTCACTCAGTACTCTGGGGCAAGCCAAGCTGGCCTCAACACCCTGCTAGTCCTTCTGGGCCTCTCTATTCTCCACCCGCCTCTCCACCCATCTTTTACCAGACCTGCAGATCCTGAGCCATACAGGTTAGCTTCCCCTCCCACGTCCATCTTTCCCTCTCCCTAAATCCTCTGGGGCACCCAACCTGCCCTGAGCTGCCTGCGAGCCCAGGTAGACCTCCACTCTCCAGACATCTCTCTGCTCACTTTTATTGGACCTGTTGCTCCTGAACCACACAGACCTTCAGATCCAGAACCATACAACATAAGGATACTCATCAGAGCCCTCCACACTGGGATTATAGAGGTTAATCACCCCCTCACAATACCTACTGCAACCAGGACCTCCAGGGACCAAATCCATCCAGATGGACAAAAGCCCTCGGAAAACCGCAATCAACAAGAGTCAGGGCAACAGGACACCTCCAAAGCACAGCTACCCCACTATACCAAGCCCTAGATAGCCAAACACACCTGAAACACAAGAAAATGACCTTAAATTCAATCTTATAAAGATGATAGAGGCCTTTAAAGAAGAAATGAATAAATCCCTTAAAGAAATACAGGAAAATACAATCAAACAGGAGAAGGAAATAAATAAAACTGTGTAAACCTGAAAATGAAAATAGAAGCAATTAAGAACACACACTGAGGAAATCCTAGAGATGGAAAACTTAGGAAAGAGAACAGGAACAACAAATGCATCACCGACAGAACACAGGAGATGGAAGAAAGAATCTCAGGCATAGAATCTCAAATAGAAGAAGTTGATACATCAGTCAAAGAAAATGTAAAAGCTAAGAAATTCCTGATACAAAACATCCAGGAAATCCAGAATACCATGAAAAGAACTAATCAAAAATATTCTCAACAAAACCATAAAAAAAAAAAAAAAAAAACTTTCCCAACATAAAGAAAGACATGCCTGGATATCGGGAAGTGCTTCCTGATAAAGCTGTCTCCTGAGAGACTCTGCCAGAGCCTGACAAATACAGAAGCAGATGCTCTCAGCCAACCATTGGATTGAGCTCAGGTCCCCAATTAGAGGAGTTGGAGAAGGAACTGAAGGAGCTGAGGGGGTTTGCAACCCCATGTGGGGTACAACAGTGCCAACCAACCAGACCCCCCCCAGAACTCCTGAGGACTGGACCACTAGCCAAAGAGTACACATGGAGGATCCCATGGCTTTGGCCACATATGTGGCAGAAGATGGCCTTATGGGACCTCAGTGGGAGGAGAGGTCCTTGGGCCTGAGGGGGTTCGATGCCCCAGTGTAAGGGAATGCCAGGGCAGGAAGGTAGGAGTGGGTGGGGGGGGGAGGGAGCACCCTCACAGAGGCAGGGGGAAGAGGGGATGGGGAGTTCCCAAAGGGAAGACCTGGAAAGGGAAAAATATTTGAAATGTAAATAAAAAAAATTCAACTTAAAAAAAGAATAAAGAGCCATATATCAAGATTTGGTATATGGTTTTCCTTCTTCTGGGATCATGTGGATCAAGTTTTCTTATTAACAATTTTATAAGATAAAAAACATTCAGATGGGGGCTGGAGAGATGGTTCAGTGGTTAAGAGCACTGATTGCTCTTCCAGAGGTCCTGAGTCCAATTCCCAGCAACTACATGGGGACTCACAACCAACTGCAATCCGATGCCCTCTTCTGGTGTGTCTGAAGACAACAGTGTACTTATATACATGAAATTAATAAATCTTTAAGAAAAATCAGATGGCTTATTTTAATTATTTGTAAGACAAATAAATTATTAGGACAAATACTGCTCTGCCATAGAATACCAAACCATACGTTAAGAAAAAGAAAAGAAAAACATGCCTATAAACATAAGCTTATTTTTTCATTTTTATTGGTTATTTTATTTACTTACACTTCAAATGTTATCCCCTTCCCAGTTTCCCCTCCACAAGCACCATATCCCCAACCTCCTTCCCCTCCCCCTGCCTCTACGAGGGTGCTCCCCCACCAACCCATCCACTCCCGCCTCACTGCCCTAACATTCCCCTATCCTGGGGCATCAAACCTGCACAGGACCAAGGGCCTCCCTTCCCAGTGATGCCATCCTCTGCTACATATCCAGCTGAAGCCATGGGTTTCCCCACCCCCGCCCCATGTACTCTTTGGTTGATGACTTAGTCCCTGGGAGCTTTGGGGAGTCTGGTTGGTTGATATTGTTGTCCTTCCTATGAGGTTGCAACCCCCTTTAGCTCCTGCATTCCTTTATAGAACACCAGCTAGAATGGAAGAGAAAAGAAAATCCTCCCTTCGAATAATGATCAAGATACAAACTCTAGGTCTCTCTACCTCAGCACCTGCTGCTGCAGTGCTGTTCTTTTTAATCCTCACTCCCCTCCCCTCTCCCCCCCAGAACCTGTTGACTGACTGAGCTGGCATGGTTAGACAGAGCTCCAGTAAGCAGGATACAATGAAGGACACTGTAGGAATAGGATGCACACAAAGGAAAGTAAAGAAGATTTGGGCCAGTGGTGAATAAACCCTGTAAACAGGCACACGGTGGTAGTAAAATGATTTTTGTGTATGTGTTTAGAGTTAGGCTAAAATCTAGAAGAGCAAAGATAATTCTCATAGATGCTTTTAGCAGTTTAGACCCTAGACATGAGAGAGAATAGATTTCAGAAAAGCAGTCCTTCCTGCCTATCCAGGGATGCTTTGGACAAAGAGAAGGAAAATAAATGTAAGCTATTTCAGAGCTCTTCTAGGGACAGGAGGAGGTCGGGAGACTTCCTGCCTCCTCTCTGGCTCCTACTGGGACAATGCTTAGTTCTGCTTCTGGGTATCTTAGGTAGGGTATCCAGGTCCCTTTGGCACTTTTAGTTCTCTTCCCTCTGTCTATTGTCTGTCCTTGGTGCACAAATCTGTCCATGTATGTGAGTTTATGTCTGTGTTTCTGTTCTGTTGCTTGAATGTTGTTCTGTGTTTCATGTTCAAAAGAAATAATGGTTAAAACTTTATCTGCTGATGGTTCATCCTTTGATTAACTTTTAACTCGATTCAAAAAAAAAAAGCTGCGCTTAAAAAAAATAGCTGCGCTTAAAAGGGCTGGTAGCTTCTTGGCTTCTAAGGAAAGAAAGCTTGAGGGCTGTTTCTCTTGCAAAAGTCTCTATGACTGTGATTATTGAGTTCAGCAGGTGACAAGATGCTCCTCTCTTGAAATTATAGCTGGAAATATAAGAATTTTGTCTGGTTTAAATAAGTAAATGTGTAACCACTTCATTTTTGTTTCTGACTGGTTTTAAATGTATAAATATGTTCTGCATGAGACGACATGATCGTCTACCTAAGTGACCCAAAGAACTCCACTAGAGAGCTCCTACAGCTGATAAACAACTTCAGCAAAGTGGCAGGTTATAAAATCAACTCAAGCAAATCAGTGGCCTTCCTATACTCAAAGGATAAGCAGGCTGAGAAAGAAATTAGGGAAATGACCCCCTTCACAATAGCCACAAACAGTATAAAGTATCTTGGGGTGACTCTTACCAAACATGCGAAAGATCTGTATGACAAGAACTTCAAGACTCTGAAGAAGGAAATGGAAGAAGACCTCAAAAAATGGGAAAACCTCCCATGCTCATGGATCGGTAGAATCAATATAGTTAAAATGGCCATTTTGCCTAAAGCACTATACAGATTCAATGCAATACCCATCAAAATCCCAACTCAATTCTTCACAGAGTTAGAAAGAGCAATTATCAAATTCATCTGGAACAACAAAAAACCCAGGATAGCTAAAACTATTCTCAGCAACAAAAGGAAATCTGGGGGAATCAGTATCCCTGACCTCAAGCAATACTACAGAGCAATAGTGTTAAAAACTGCATGGTATTGGTACAGTGACAGGCAGGAGGATCAATGGAACAGGATTGAAGATCCAGAAATGAACCCACACACCTATGGCCACTTGATCCTCGACAAAGAGGCTGAAAACATCCAATGGAAAAAAGATAGCCTTTTCAACAAATGGTGCTGGTTCAACTGGAGGTCAGCATGCAGAAGAATGCGAATTGATCCATCTCTGTCTCCTTGTACTAAGCTCAAATCCAAATGGATCAAGGACCTCCACATAAAGCCAGACACTCTGAAGCTAATAGAAAAGAAACTGGGGAAGACCCTTGAGGACATCGGTACAGGGAGAAAGTTTCTGAACAGAACACCAATAGCGTATGCTCTAAGAGCAAGAATTGACAAATGGGACCTCATAAGGTTACAGAGTTTCTGTAAGGCAAAGGACACCATCAAGAGGACAGATCGGCAACCAACAAATTGGGAAAAGATCTTCACCAATCCTACATCAGATAGAGGGCTAATATCCAATATATATAAAGAACTCAAGAAGCTAGACTCCAGAAAACCGAACAACCCTATTAAAAAATGGGGTACAGAGTTAAACAAAGAATTCTCACCTGAAGAACTTCGGATGGCAGAGAAGCATCTTAAAAAATGCTCAACTTCATTAGTCATTAGGGAAATGCAAATCAAAACAACCCTAAGATTTCATCTTACACCAGTCAGAATGGCTAAGATTAAAAATTCAGGAGACAGCAGGTGTTGGAGAGGGTGCGGAGAAAGAGGAACACTCCTCCACTGCTGGTGGGGTTGCAAATTGGTACAACCACTCTGGAAATCAGTCTGGCGGTTCCTCCGAAAACTGGGCACCTCACTTCCAGAAGATCCTGCTATACCACTCCTGGGCATATACCCAGAGGATTCCCCACCATGTAATAAGGATACATGCTCTACTATGTTCATAGCAGCCCTATTTATAATTGCCAGATGCTGGAAAGAACCCAGGTATCCCTCAACAGAAGAGTGGATACAAAAAATGTGGTATATCTACACAATGGAGTACTATTCAGCCATTAGAAACAATGAATTCATGAAATTCTTAGGCAAATGGATGGAGCTAGAGAACATCATACTAAGTGAGGTAACCCAGACTCAAAAGGTGAATCATGGTATGCACTCACTAATAAGTGGTTATTAACCTAGAAAACTGGAATACCCAAAACATAATCCACACATCAAATGAGATACAAGAAGAAAGCAGGAGTGGTCCCTGGTTCTGGAAAGACTCAGTGAAACAGTATTTGGCAAAACCAGAACGGGGAACTGGGAAGGGGTGGGAGGGAGGACAGGGGAAGAGAAGGGGGCTTATGGGACTTTCGGGGAGTGGGGAGGGGCTAGAAAAGGGGAAATCATTTGAAATGTAAATAAATTATATCGAATAAAAAAAATGAAAAAAAAAAGAGCACTGACTGCTAAAAAAAAAATATATGTTCTGCATGTCTTGGTTATATAATATTGGCTTATACGTTATTGGGCATGATTAAAAATTTGTAACATTGGTAACAGAAAGTTGACTTACAACTGGTAACTCGGTTGGAGTCATTCAGAACGACAACATGGGTGAGTTATGAGCCTCCCCACCCCCCACCCCATACATTGGGTAATATCGTACGTAATTCTTATCCTAGAAACCAGACTTATAAAAGATAGGTCTTATGGCAGTGTCTCTTTGGTGAGGGATTGGAGGCTTCAAGTCCTACGTTCATGTGCAGGAACTGGCAACCAAAGTATAGCATGGGGCTGCTGCCCTTGGATGTTGATTTTGAAGAGACTGGATTATTTGTTGGAGGTTGAGTTTTGCTTTCCAAAGCTATGGTTTGGCTCTAGTGTTGCAAGGGAGACTTGAAGATTGTGGTTTTACTGCCCACCTTCCATTGGCTGCAGTTTGTAGTTCAACCACAGGCTCAGAATTCTAACTCACATATTTGTCCTTAGGAGGAGAGGTCAGGAAGGTAGAGATGGTTGCAGGGTTCGCGAAGGGTTGATGAGGCTGTGGAACTTGTGGGGCACTGCAGTGTGGCTTGCCCACTCCAGCTGTCATGCCAGGAAATGCGTGTAGAATTAGTACGGATTTAGAGGATTATTCTTATACTGTTCCTTTGCAGCCTGCTGACCGTGGGAGGTTTACGGTTAGTAAGCTTGCTTGTAATTTCAAAGAACCCGTGAAGCAATGTCATTGGAAAGTTTTGCCTCAAGGGATGGCTAATAGCCCTATATTAAGTAAAAAAAAAAATGTTGCTGCTTCAATACAAGGACTTATGTCAGTGTCTCTTTGGTGAGGTATTGGAGGCTGCATGGTCGTACATTCATCTGCAGGAACTGGTAGCCAAACTTTCTAGCATGGGGCTGCTGCTCTTGGGTATTGATTTTGAAGAGTTAAGACTTTGAATCCTTCAGTGTATATTAGTCTTTTTTTTTAATTCGATATATTTTTTATTTACATTTCAAATGATTTCCCCTTTTCTAGCCTCCCACTCCCCGAAAGTTATATGGACATTTTGCTGGCTGATCCCTCTGAGGGGGGTCTTACTACAAGCCTTTGCTCTTATACAACAAGTTTTAAAATCTTGGGGAGAACCTGTTGCTCAAGAAAAGATTCGAAGGAAATATCATTTTCAATATTCAGGACATCAGTTATATCCTAAACAAATTGTGGCATAGAAAATTCAAGTAAGAAAAGATAAATTACTTACTTTAAATGATTTTCAGAAGCTGCTAGGAGATGTTAATTGGCTAAGACCTCATCTTAAGCTTACCACAGGAGAACTTAAATCTCTGTTTGATATTCTCAAAGGGAATGCAAACCCTGATTCCCCTTGACAACTAATTCACGAGGGGTGAATGGCTTTGTAGAAAGTGGAGAAGCTATGAGTCGAACATCAGATACACCGGAAGACTGTGATCAATTGGGTTGACCATATGGCTGTTTGTTCTTGCTACCTCGCATGCACCCACAGCAGTCCTTTGGCAAAAGGGACCATTAATCTGGATTCATCTTTTTTCATCTTCAAGTAAAGTCTTAGCACCCTATTATGAAGCTGTGGCTGTGTTAAAACTGAATTGTATGAAAGAATCAGGAAAGTATTTTGAGAAAGAACCTGATAAAATATTTATTCCTTATTTCAAACAGCGATTAAATCAGTTATGGCAGAATACTGATATTTGGCCTATCCAATGTGCAAACTTCTCAGGCATAATTGATAATCATTATCCAAAAGGCAAGTTGTTAACAATTTGCCTCTATTCATGATTTTGTATTTCCTGTAAATTTATGCATGCAGCCATAGAAAATGTGCTTACTGTATTTGTTTACGTTTGGCTCATCTAATGAGAAGGCAGCACATGTAATTTGATCACATGTTCATTCTCTTGAGTTTCCCCCTGCTTCAGCACAGATAATTGGATTACATGCTGCAGTCACTGTTTTTGAAATGCTGAAAAAAATCAAGCTTTTAATTTGTATACTGATATCTGATACATAGCTTGTGGTTTACAACTGCTTGAATCTTCCTTTTTTTAGATACTGCTAATTCTCAAATTTTGCAATTATTTATGCAAATACAACTCAATTTAAGAGAACATACTGTTCCTTAATTTATAGGACATTTAAGAGATCATACTAGATTGCCTGGAGCCCTTAGTGAGGGCAATGCCACAGCACATTTGTATACCAGGCAGATTATAGGCCTTACACAGGAACAATTGGCCAAACCATCTCATTCTTTACATCATCAAAATAGTAATAGCTTAAATGATGCCCAAGAAGAAGGAAGGAGTGGCCCCTGGTACTGGAAAGGCTCAGTGCAGCAGTGTAGAAGATTACCAGGACAGGGAAGTGGGAAGGGGTGGATTGGGGAACAGGGGAGGGAAGAGGACTTATGGGACTTTTGGGGAGGGGGAATCCAGGAAAGGGAAAATAACTTGAAATGTAAATAAAGAATATATCAAATAAAAAAAGGAAAAAATAGTAATAGCTTGAGATAACAACTTGGTAACTCTAGAGAATGTGTAAGTCAAATTGTAAAGACTTGTCCTCAGTGTCCTCAATTTCTTCCTGTACCAGATAATGGTGTTAACCCTCGAGGACTGGTACACAATCAACTATGGCAAATGGATGTTACTCATATTTCTGATATTGGAAAATAAAAATATGTGCATGTGACTATTGACACCTTCTCAGGCTTTGTAGGTGGAACTGCTTTAAGAGGAGAAGCAACTAAAACTGTAATTAGTCATTGCCTATATTGTTTCTCTGTGCTGGGTGTTTCAAATCAGATTAAAACAAATAATGGAAATAGCTATTGCAGTCAATCATTTAAGATGTTCTGTTGACAATTTAATATTACCCATATTACTGGGACACCTTATAATCCTCAAGGACAAGGTATTGTGAGACAGGTATTATGGAACCATAAAACAGGATCTTCATGAAATAAAAAAGGGAGCATTATATCCCCATACACCACACAATTATTTAAATCATGCTCTTTTTATTTAAAAATGTTAAAAGTTAGATGGCGAGGAACTCTCTTCGGAGTGTCTATGGTACCCTAAAACTAGGCATATTTATGCCTAGGAGAAATGGAAGGATCCACTTACTGGCATATGGCATGATCCTGATTGGATATTAATATGGGGAGGGCATGTTTGTGTTTTTTCTGCAGGATGCTGAAGGCGCATGCTAGCTGCCGGAATGATTGGCAAGACATGCTGATGCTGGGGCAAAGAATGATGCTGACAGTGAGCCTGCTGAGAACCCTGATAATGGTTACAGGGAGGCTGTATTGAATGTACGCTCCTGGCCCACCTTTACTTACCATATCCCATATTGGACAAGCTGCCTTGCCTCAAGCTTTTAGACCTTGTGGGACAGAACATGGATACTATGGAAACTGACTTCAAAAAAAGTCAATCAAATTGAGAAATTGTTATAAAACCCTTCTCTTTCCTTTAATGTGACCAGTTATTCTGACTCAATCATGGACTGGTCTAAAAATCAATACAATGTTGAAAATAAGGAAATGACAGTTTTCATTTGAAAGGCTGGTTCGGAACATTTTCAGAGACATTTTAAAAATTCACAACTGCCTTGTATGAAGTTACATTTGCAGTGGATAAAATTGGGACAGGATCTAGATTTAGAACAAGTGTTAGTGCATGTGTTAAAGCCCCTAATCTTTTATTAATTGGCCGTGTCAAAATTACTTTTATTTCTTCCACAGTGTTTAATGTAAGCTGTATTGATTATACACTTTCTAATTGTGTCAGTGTAATGAAACCTAGCATGTCTGTTATGGTAGTCTATCAACCGGCGTTTGTTTTATTGCATGTGAGTATTACAGGATCTTGGTAGTCTGAAAATGTCTTGCAAATACTGAAAGAAGTGAGTCAAGCTTTTAAGCAGAAGCGAGAGGGTAGTGGGCTTGATTATTGCTGGTATAGCAGCTTTAATTATATTAATAGCTAGCACCACTGCTTCTGCAATTGCTTTGACATGTGAAGTTAAGATGCCTTCTTTTGTTAGTCATTTAGCAAAAATGTTACTCACGTTCTGAATATTCAAGAGGATTTAGATAGGTGTTTGGAACAACAGATTGATGCTCTTTATGGTACTGTTCAAATTATTGGAGAGGAGATTCAGAGTTTAAGAGGAAGAAGCCATTTTGAGTGTCATGCTAAATACCAATGAATTTGTGTTAGTTCTAAAATTTACAATGATAGTCACTATAATTTGGAAAAAGTTCAAAGGCACAGGGTACTCTGCCTAATTCTAACACCTTTCTGGATGATTTAACTTTACCTACTGAGATTATGAATCTGAAGAATGTTGCAAATACTACTGATCAAATTACTCATGGCCTGAGGTCAGTAATTCCATCTTCATCAAGCTTCAAGAATAGAATATATTTCTTGATCATGCTACCCCTTCTTGTCCTGGAATACTATTATTCCTGCCCATTGTGATAAAACTTGTCTTTAACAACATCAATATGTTGACAGCCAAAACACATGGCTTGAAACTAAAAATGGACCTCCAGAGTAATTAATTTAACAGGCTAGCAGTAAGACATGGGTAAGTTTCTGTACAGAGCCTTACCAACCTAAGACATAAGTGCACTGCTTTTGATAATGTATATTCCATGATGGGTAAGGAAGGTATTTTTGTCAGCACAACCTAAGGCAGACACAGTCTTGTTTATGAAATAAAAAGGGGAGAGATGTAGAGATCTGTTTGGCTACTTCTAGAAACTTGGCAGAAATTGGATTTGGGGCTAGAACATAGAAGTAAGTTTCAGACAAGAATTTGACTTTGGGCTAGGATAGGGAAGTAGGTTCAGTTATCCTATCAGGTTGGTCATCCTGATAAGCCCCTAGAAACTATGATCACAGGACTTTGTTTATTGCTTTGCCTGTTCCTTGACTATTTGTGTTTAGTACCTTGCTTGTTCCTTAACCTAGAACTGAACTTATTTTCTACATGTAGTTAAAATGCTATAAAAGCATACTGGGGAAAAAATAAACTCAGCTCAGTCTCAGGTCATGCTACCAAAAAAAAAAAAAAGAAAAAGATACAAACTCTACAGAACAAAGAAAGAATATTTAAAAGGGCAAAGGAAACAGCCAGGTAAGCAGACCTATCAGAATTACACCTGACTTCTCAACAGAATCTCTAAAAGCTAGATAGGTCTGGACAGATAGCCTGCAACCTCTAAAAGATCACAGGTACCAACCTAGTCTCCTGTATCCAGCAAAACTCTCAATACCTTGGAGAAAACAAGGTATTCCAAGAAAAATCCAAATTTGAATAATATTTATCCACAAATATAGTACTGCAGAAAATACTAGAAGGAAAAGTCCTCAGATTTCATAGGCCAGGAGCTGAGGATAAGATTGAATACTATTGAATTTTTTTTTAATGTAGATGAAAAAAACTACTCCTAATGACATTCTGCTATACTCAAAAGTCAATGCCTTGCTCAGTCATAATCAGAGAAGCTCTATCTACAGAAGATGGGAACAAATATACAGACCTACCCCCATGTAAAATGCAGAGTGAGAGACTTCGGCACACTGAGTACTAAAAGGGATATGTCCATAAACAGAAGGACTAGCGGAGCACTGTGAAAGAAGAGATGGAAAGAATACAAGAGCCAGAGGGAATAGAGGGTGCCAAGAAAAAAAAGGCCCTCTAAATAAACAGAATAGATGCACATATGAACTTACAGATGCTGAGGCAACATGCATAGGTCCTTCACAGGTCTGTATCAGATGGGGTCCTACAGCTGAAAGGAGAAAAACACACACACACACACACACACACACATCTCTAAACCAGAAGCCATCTCTAATTGCTAACTACTTGCAAATGAGAATTTAGTTTTGAAGTCTCACTGGGGAAACAAATTACTCTTTGGGTCAGGCAGGGTATGTGCCCAGCAGTAAATGGCCAACAAAAAATGAATTCGATGTCATCTTAGGACATTCCTTGTCTCGTTATGTCTTCTCAGGTCAATGCTTGTCCTTTCTTCTAATCATACTTTTATTGTTATTGTATTTATATTTTTTCTCTCTTTCTTCCATATAAGTCCTTTGCACATAATACTGTGACTTTAAGGTTAGTGCTTTTATGGTATTCCTGAGTCTGTGAACAAGTGGGACTCTGCATCAGTTTCTTGTACCTTTATTTGTTTTGTTTTTGTTTTCTTTTGTTTTTACTTCTATTTTCTATTCCAATGTGTATTTTTATTTTCCTTTATTTTATTTTATTATTATCCCTTAGAAGCCTGTTTGTTTTCTAATAAGAGAAAGAAAATAGATGTGGATGGGAGAAGAGGTGGAAAGGAACTGGGAGGAGTAGAAGGAGGGAAAACTGTAATCAGGGTATATTATGTATGGAAAAATCTATTTTCATTAAAAGGGAAATTAATAAAATAAAATTAAAAACAAAAGAAACAGTGACGCTTAGTACTCAAGTTACAATAAGATATTATAAGAAAATATTTGAACAGAACTCTGTACTCAATGGATACAAAGGCTATGAATGAAGATGAAATGTAAAGAAGGAAATTATGGATGCTAAGCAATGCTTTACATAATTACAAAGTAGTGAGAACCTGGAAATGCAAAGAAATAACTTGACACTGAAAATTAGCTTGTTGTTTTAAAGGGGGCTGTCAGATTATATCAAGCAATTTTTCTTGAAAACAAATTTAAATAGTAAATCATTTCAAACTGTACATCTAAAATAATTCCTACCTTGCAGAAGAATTATGGGGGTCAAGTTTTAACAGAGATGTAAAATCATATACAGCTCCAATCCAGTTTTCATTTTCAAAGTAAAACATCCCACGTTTCCATAATGCATCTGATCTTTTGGGATTATAATAAATACACTAGAGGGGTGTGAGAATGCAAACATATTACACAATGAGAAAAACTAAGAAAAGTATACAGTCATTTTCAAATAATATAAAAGAAACCCACTTTAAGATGCTAAAATTCTTTGGATTTTTGTTTAAAAATTATACTAAGAACTGGACCCATCATTAAATTCTTGAGATGGGATGTTATGCAAGAGGGAAGAGAGCAGCAAATATAAGAAGCCAAAGCTTTTGATGACTGAAACTTGCACTGATAAAAATTCCTGTATATACTAGTGATGTCAGAAACGACCCCATTAAGTCTCACCAAGACGGCTGCCTAAGCACGACCTGAACGAGGGGAACAGTAACACACATGACCACAGGGCCTCATCTACAAAAGGAAAGCTGAGACTGGGAAAAATAGTCTTCCTAGGGAAGAGCACACTGACTGGTTATCTGACATCAGATGGCCAGCCCTGAAAACATACATGTGAGTACGATTAGCCTGTCTAAACAAGCTATAATTTTGAATATATGCATATATTCATATATGTGTGTGTATATACGTATGTTCGTGTAACAATTAATGAATAAAGAGGCCATGAATTTTAAAAAGAGAAAGCAGGGCTGGACAGTGGTGGTGCACGCCTGTGATCCCAGCACTGTGGGAGACAGAGGCAGGTGGATTTCTGAGTTTGAGGCCAGCCTGGTCTACAGAGTGAGCTCCAGGACAGCCAGGGCTATACAGAGAAACCCTGTCTCGGAAAAACCAAATCCAAAAATCCAAAAAACAAAAAAGAGCAAGCAGGGATATATGGGAGTATTTGGAAGGAAGAATGGAAAAGGGGAAAAATATAATGTAATTAAATTATAACCTCAAAAAATAAAAACTGTAGGGTAGAGCTGCACCCACCCTCTCACATAGTTCTGGCCTAACAGTAGATGAAAGAGCTGAGCCGATTCAGTCGCATAGGTTGTGGCTTAATCCAGCCTCTAACATGAGAAGAAATAAGTTGCCGGAGATGCGGCTCATGGTTACTCGCTGACACACGAAAGAGCGGAGGGCAGAGGCAGAGTCACCCATAGGTTGGTTCAGCTGGCAAGTTGCTTGCCAGTTGATACTAGGAAAGAACTGCAGCACAAGGGAGCTCTCCGGGGACATTTAAAGTAGAAAGGAATGTGCTATGTAGTTTGAGAACTGTTTGATTTCAGAATGCTGTATTCATCTGTTTTTAAATCTCTAGTGTCAAACACAGGAAGTAAGAAGGGTCAATAATCATTTTTACATATTTTCCTTTAATTTAGAGATTATAATTTCATCATTTCCTCCTTCCTTTTCTCCAAACTATGCCATGTATCTCCCCTTGCTCTCTTTTAAATTCATGATTTCTTTTTTTCATTGTTACATGCATATATGTATGTGTATATACATACATATTCCTAAATTAAACCTACTCAGCATGTGTTATCTTACATCTTCAAAAGAGATTTTTTTCTTACCTCAAGATCAGAAGTTACAAGACCAATAATACTTTCCTTAAGCAGAAGAATATTAAGCTAAGCTACAAAGAAATATGGCAGTTGGGAACACACAATTGAATATTTTAAGTAATCTGTCTTCTAATTTGTCTTCCACTATACTTAGGACTAAGATTTATAGCTAAGAGTCAGTGGAATAGAAAAGCGTGTCTTGCTGCATCCAAGGGAAACGTTGTCCTAGTGGCAGCCTCAAGGCGCAGTTCAATAAAAAGTTCACTTCCTTGTGGGTATTCTGTTATCTACAGGCAAATGCAGACATCTCCCTCCAACCTGCATTGCTCATGACACTGTCATAATTTTCTATGTCATGCATGTCTTTATCTTCCCTTAAGAATATTTTCTTTGAGATATGCATAATCTAGAAACATTTCTATGTCTTTCACCATTCATCTAGTACTTATGCAGTGTCTCACTCAACAAATATTTGTGAATGAGTGAGTGAATGAGCCTGCCGTCAGAGCTTCCTTGAGAACCAATAGGTTCCATGAAGAGTGAGTGCACCAGCTGTTCAAGAGTTTAATAAGGGGAGAAAGCAATTTCTTCTATTATCCATAGAGAAAAGGCAATTTTCAAAGGCTTCTGAGACCGAATTTCTTAGTCCAAGAAGAGAGAACTGGAAAAGTTGAGAGTTCTGTAAAGTTGCTTCAGAGTCTCACATCTATCTTTTGATTTCCATTCATTCACCAATGTTTTTAAATCATGAAATTGATGTAGCAGCATACTAGCAATGAAGGTTCTATGAATAACTTATAATTAGTTTATTATGTAGAATGTGATGACTCTTAAGAACTTTGCAAGGGAGTTGGCTCAGTGCATTGGGGTAATGTGTTGCTCTTGTAGATCTGGGGTTTGGTTTGCAGCACACCCCCGTGAAGTCTGTAACTCCAGTTCCAGGAACCTGATGGCCTTCTGACCTCTATCGGTACCAGACACATACATGGTGCACATGCATACCTTCAAGTCAAACACTTTTAAAATAAATAAGTTGAAAAGAATGTTTGCGATGTAAAATCTATAGATGGGAGCCCCGGGCTCCTGGAGCTTACTTTTGAGTAGTCATCGATAGCGAGCACTTTGTTTGTCTTCTCGTACATCTCCCCTCTCTTGAAATAGAGGTTAGCATCTTTGGGCCTGCACTTAATGGCCTGACTGTAGTTCAGAATTGCCAACGTAATATCTTTCTTCTCTCTGAAAATCTCTGCCTTTGACAAGTACGCCTCTATAAAGAGAAGAGGCAAGACTCCACTTAACAATTTATTCATTAACTGTGAAATTTTAAGGCAGCAATCCCTCACCAAAACTGCAATCTTAGAATGATTTTTGACTAGTATTATTTATTTCATTTTTCTTAAGTCCCACACCTTATTTTTTCCCTCAAAGTCTGAATACTCATTTGCAATTTTAAGCAGTGTTACTCTGAAGTAGAAAAATTACCACTCACCTCTGATTCTGTTTGATATGTTTCAGTCTTACCGGATGCAATGAAATGGTAAGTTTGCATGACATAGAACTGTGTGGAATTCTAGCACACAGAGATCTTTAACATAGATCAGAAACATTCAGCCATCTTCTACTATATTATGTGGATCTGTGAGTGCTATGGATTCAAAAATGAGTATGACATCCCCACATTTCTAGAAAGTTCTGTGTCCATATGTTGAGGGAGTTAGAAAACAGAACTTATGGCTCCACAGCACCACAGCTCCCATTCTGAAACAAGTGGTCAAGAGAAGATTTACAAAGCAACTCCCCATTATAACTTCGAGTTCATATTCTCTTATGTGATAAATGAGAGGGATTGTGCTAAAATAGATCTCCAGGGCATAAATTCAAACATAATGAGTTTTTTTAAACAGTGTGAGGTTATATGAACTCTGCATTTGTAATATTAAGAAAACTGTAATTTTAAAGCTCACATTCTCACTGTTCGTGCAGAAATTCTATCTACCTTTGATGTCTACTTATAATAATGACAAGAGTAGAGATAAAGGGACAGGTGCTAGAACTATCTTCATGTGAAACCTACCTGCATGGTTTTTATTGTACTTATTTATGAAATTCAAGTCATCCAAAGCATCATTAATTTTATCTTGGAAAAGATAAATGAAATGTCTGTGCCAATAGGCATTTAGAAACAATGGTTCCACAAATATGGTCTGAAAAAAAGAAAAAAAAAACATGTATTAAGTCAGGTGAGTTCATTTTCAAAAGGAAGAAACACTATAAAATGGGTTTCTCATACATCACTGGTATGTATACTTACATGTATACAAATAAAACCTCCCAATCCCCACCCCCACACAAATATAGTGTTTTAATAAGTGTCTGAAAGTGTTAATACTTGTATTTTACGTAAGCTGTTCAACAATCCTTTGCTATTCAACATCTCAAATAGCAAACTACGGCGTAAACAAACACACTATGAATGGTGGACTCTGCTGTTGTGTTTTTAAAACTTACTTCCTGAAGGTCATTCATGGCGCTTTGCAGTTTCCCCAGTTTCCGATAAATAGCTCCTCGCCTGCAATACGCAAATGCCAGATTTCTTTTCTCATTTTGTATTTCTTGAGTCAACTTCTCCACTTCAGATTCATAATACTTAATGACCTCTACTGGAAGATTACATGGTACATGGTCACTTAACTCCAGTTTGGAGAGCTCTATCACTGGCTCTGGGACGTTTTTTTGAACAGATACAACTGGTGTACGTGCTTTCTGAGGTTTGTCTTTAGCAAATAAATCAAGAACCCATTTCCGAGGATCAGTTTTTTCTGGTATTCCTCCTCTGCTTTGAGCAAACTGATCAAAATTTAAAAGTGTGGGTACACTGGGGCACCTTATTTGACGCTCATATAATGGGACTTTAAGGAAATACTTTCTCTCTCCAGGAAGTACGCCATGAGATGCTGACCTGGTTTCAAAAAAAAAAAAGATTATTATTTTTAACTACAGAAACACAATTACCTTTCTGATCAATGATTCAAACTCAACCACACACAAAAATTGCTATTTTTCTCTTATCAAAAAATGCTAATTTTATGCAACCCGAGTTCACATCTTCAATCATTAAAACTGTAACACAGTGTGAAGAATCTCTGTAAACTAAATGGGCACTCCTTCCTAATCTAATTCTTTGCCTCACCCTCTGCATAATGATTGTGGTGGGGACTTGGAAGATAAGCAGGAAGAGATAAAAGGAAATGCTTCTTCCAAAGGCTACAAAGGATTAGAACCTGAACCTTATTTCTTCCATAAATTATAATAGTTAATCATTCAAGTGCTTTCAAATGATGCAGCTCTAGGATTTTCAAATTCTCATTGGCAATGTAGCTTTCATTTGGTAGCAATTACTATAGGCGTGGCAGTATGGCAGCTACGGAAGATGGCATAAGGACATTCTACTGGAAGTCTGAAAAGGAAGCTTTAGCCTCCTTGTATTTTGCTTACTGAATTTAGAGTGTAAGAAAGTGCTGCTAAAGTGGGGGAGTAAAAGTAGGGAAAGGCTTTTACTCTCCTACTCTTTCTTCTCATCTCCATCCCACGTTCTATTAAAAGCTTTCATTATCCGTTCTGCATAGAAGGCAGCATCCTGACAAGCATGACACAAAGCCATCTTAGATTAGGGAGCATCAATACAGAAAGTGCCTACAAGAGACAAGGCTGAATGTAGGCATGACTGCAGGATGTTTTCTTCATGGGTGGTTGATGTGGGAGAACCCAGTCTATTGTGGGTGGTATGCGCCCTGCGCTGGTGGTCCTGGGTTCAACAAGAAAGCAGGCTGAGTAAGGCATGAGGAGCAAGCCCATAATTAGCACACCTGCATGGCCTGCATCAGCTCCTGTCTCCAGGTTCCTGCCCTGCTTGAGTTCCTGGCCTGATTCCCTTCCGTGATGAACAGTGATGTGGAAGAGTAAGCCAAATTTCCTTCCCAAATTCCTTTGGTTATGGTGGTTTCATCACAGAAATCAGAACACTAGCTAAAACAGTAACTTAACTTTCTGTTTCTACTTTTGCTCTTTGTTTAATCCACTATCCATGTGCCATCTGGGTGTTTATTTTCACAAATGTGTATCAGATTATCTCACACCTCCAAAACAATCTCTTACGTCTAAAACATGGTTTTTATCACAGCCTTTGAGGTGTGACATGAGAAGTATCAGCAGAGACCACTGAGATACCATCTCTTCCCCACCCCCATCTGTTCTTCAGTCATATCCCCTGAAAAAGCATCCGGGGCAGTGCACTTTTAGACCACTGACTCTCTGGAACCTCTATTCATATTTCCAATTTCTGTGCTAGGTGGTTTGTTTGTACTTCTACTTTTCTCTCCTTCCTCACTTCGTTCTCCGGCCTGGAAAACTAATTTCTGCAGACTATAAGGATACCTTGTTTTCTATTTTCTTGCTTAGAAGCCTCTATAAAGGGACATAGGAAAATGAAGTCAAGGTATCTACACTCCAGGGTCCTTCAAGGTAGGTTGCCTCTAACCTGAATATAGCCCCTGGCAAAAGATCAAACTTCAAGGAAACTTTTCCTACACAACTGTTTTCTCCCAAATCCTAGTAAGCATTCCTTTTTAATCTTCTCAAACTTGGATGTAGAAAATATAGTGTTTTTAGCCCCTGGATATTGCATTAATCATGGCTTCCTCTCTCATACACCTTTGCCATATGTTCCTCAAATTATCCTAAGATAAAAATGCATTCTGGTTAGTACAAAGTGCTTTGTACTAGAGGGGAGGCTCAGGAAATGCACAGAAAGGACAGCATAAAACCAGGGCCCAGCTAACATGTGGAATGTAGTAGTGTGATGCAGAGGAATTAAAACTCCAGTGATCACCAGTGCAGCTAGCAAGGAGCGTTCTGGTGAAAGGCAAGAACCTACAAAGTCAAGCGTGACTCACTTAGTCACTAGGACAAAAAGACTGCAGTAATCACTGGGGCACTTTTTAAAGGGATTTTATTTTATGTTTGAATCTTTTCATGCAATATATTTTATCATGCTTTCCCCTTCCCAAGTCCTCCAAGATCCTCCCCTCCTCTCTAATCCCCCAAGGTCATTGGTTCTCTTTTTTTTTCCTCTGTCTCTCTCTCAACAACAACAACAAAAAAGTCAAAACAAACAATAATACAGTAAGATCAAAAAATGCCACAAAAACATGAGGCAAATGAAACAAGAAG
This sequence comes from Apodemus sylvaticus, assembly GCF_947179515.1. Taxonomy (NCBI): domain Eukaryota; kingdom Metazoa; phylum Chordata; class Mammalia; order Rodentia; family Muridae; genus Apodemus; species Apodemus sylvaticus. Next base: position 65,223,550 of record NC_067477.1, read on the forward strand.
TCCACAGAAATCTCGACTTTGGTCTGTGCTGGCCAGCTCCTCCTGGGCACAGGCCTGCCCTGGAGTGTGGTGGACACACCCTGTGACACTCCATTGAAGGAAACGGATTTTCTTTCTCATGGCAGCTGCCAATCACAATTAGCTTCCTGACTAAGGGTGGGAGTTTGTGTCCACGTCCCCGTCTCGTGGCTGAACCCACCTCCCCTGAACCCATGCAGGTTTTTTGCGCTATCACAGTCTCTGACTATTCATATGTGCATCAGTCCTGTTGTGACTGAACGTGTTTCCTTGGAGTCGTTCATAACACCTTCTCTCAGCCGTTATGGTTTTTCCACTTCCTCTTCCACATAGATCCCTGAGCCTTGATGGAGTAAGGGTTTGATGAAGACATCCATGTAAGACTGACTTCTCCAAAGTCTGTCTGTCTGTCTATCTGTCTCTGTCTCTCTGTCTCTCTCCCTCCCTCCCTCTCTCTCTCCCTCCCCTCTCCCTCCCTCTCTTTCCTTTCCTCCCTCCCCCTCTCTTTTCCTCTTTCCCTCCCTCCCTCTCTCTCTCTCTCTCTCTCTCTCTCTCTCTGTACATTGACCAGATGTGGCTCTCTGTGCTAGTTCCCATCTACTGCAGGAAGAAGCTTCTCTATGAGAGCTGAGAGAAATACTTTAAAAGAACAGAATAGTGGTGCTTCCAACTATAAGCCCAAACAAAGCCCCTAAAGGCAGCAACGTAATGAAAGCTACTGTGGGATGAACTCAAAACTCAATAAGCAGACATGGAAAACAGGATTCCCCTCCCCCCAATTCCACTTATCTTTCCTAACATGGCTGAGAGACATCATATCCCTCTTCTGTTAGATGCAATCTTCCCCTGCATAAATAGCTGTTAATAGCTATAATGTCATGTTGCCTCATACCTGTGTTGTATTACACTGGATCACCACACTGGATCCCAAAGTCTCTCTGTTGTGAGATCTGAATACTTTTGCCCAGCCACAACTGCCAGCCCTCCACCCGCCCATATCCATATGGCTGCTGGTCCTACGTAGTGAAGCCTGGGTCACACTACATATTATCTTAGAAGTTACCATGCATCAGAAACACCTAGGAGGCCTGTTGAAGGCATTTTGGGGGGGTTCCCCAATCTCTAATTGAGCAGGCATGGGGGGTCCTGGGATTTACACTGTAACAAGTTTCTCCATAAAACACACTGATACAAGGATAATACTCTTAAGAACCACTGTCATAAAAGAGTGAACTTTTAAAAGTCTTGGAGAAAGGAGAGTTGATCTGCAAACTGTGGCATCCCTAATCAAGTAACCCCCGGAGGGGGAAACAAAATGCAAATGTGAGGGCGAGGGTGCATAGAGAAACACTATAGACCCTGATCTCAGAAGCAGAGGTGAAGAAGCGGAGGATGAAGAAACTGATGTGGTTCAGTGGTCCCGGTGGGATGAATACAGCAGGCGGTAAAGTGGTGAATCCCAATGAGAACTGCCTAGCCAGTGCAGACACCAAAGACACAATTACAATGATTAACCGCCACGGGAACAGAATGGTAATAAAAGAATTTTACTTTGTAAGGACCTGTGGCAGTAACTAAATGGCTATAGTTTTTTTTTTTCAGTGATAAGACAGATGGGTGGCCTGCTAAGATATTGTTTGTCTTAGATAAGCGAGAGACTTCTGGATCTGCTGGACACGAAAACTAGCTGGCTATATATTTGAGATTCACGTCATTTGGCCCAGATCTCAGAACAGAGAGTTCACAGGCTAAAAGGAAGCACAGGCGAGATCCCCCTGAGAGGGTCCCACCATGGGACACATGCACCCACAAATTTACCCCCAACGAGTCTACAAAAGTACTCTGGCCTTCTGGAGGTCAGTAGATACTCACGCTATTTTTTTTTTAGATTTATTTATTGTATGTGAGTATACTGTTGCTGCCTTCAAGCACACCAGAAGAGGGCATGGATCCCATTACAGATGGTTGTGAGCACCATGTGGTTGCTGGGAATTGAACTTAGGACCTCTGGAAGAGCTGTCAGTGCTCTTAACCGATGAGCCACCTCTCCAGCCCCTACGTATTCACTCTAAACTTAACATGACACTGAGTCAATAAATGAAAGAATTAATTAGTCAAGTGATAGGAAGACTATTATTAGCCCCTGACTGTCTAATAGTGGACCCATGGAATCAAGGAAGGGCCCACTCTGTAACCGTTTTCTTATCCTTGAACATGTAGCAGCAGAGAGTAACTCAAAAAAAAAAATCAGTTGTAGACAAGAACACAATGGTAGAAAAAATAAAAGAAGACGAAAACTCTGGAGGTGCCTCATCCTACCCCCACACCATCCTCCAGTAAGGCAGACCACCACTGGGTCATCAGCAAAATTGCACATACATAGTAATGGCACCCTCCGCAATTTCAAAGACAGATACAGGTGACCACTCCATTTTCTGTCTGGCCAGTGGTAAAAACAAATATCTAAAAGAAAATTCCTACAACTTACAGTGAAGGTAAATTTAACCAGGTGTCCATCGCCATGACCCCTTAGGTCCACATGTACACACCTTCTGACACCTGACTTGCAGCTGTTGATCTGGCTTTCTTTTTCCAAAGCCATGTTTACAGCTGTGATCAGACACCATGACCAAGGCAACTCGTGTAAGGACAACATTTAGTTGGGGCTGGCTTACAGGTTCAGTTGTTCAGTCCATTATCATCGAGGTGGGGACACAGCAGCATCCAGGCAGGCATGGTGTAGGAACTGAGAGTTCTACATCTTCATCTGAAGACAACTTGCAGAATACTCATGTCCAGGCAGCTAGGACTAGGGTATTAAAGCCCATGTTCACAGTAACACACCTATTCCAACAAGGCCACACCTCCTAATAGTGCCACTCCCTAGCCCATGTATATACGTACCATCCATCAGAGGAGGTTTACATTTACACAGCAAGGGCAGTAGTATTGACCTTTACTGGCCTTCCCACAATCTCACCCCTCCTATACTGACACCATGGTCTAAAGCTCAACTGACATGCACTCCTAATAGACCTTTGTCTGACTCGGACCATGCTCACCTACTCTGTACACAGTCCTGATCATCCGGGAAATTTTTCATATTTTCAATTGCTCCAGTAAAAAATCCTTGGGAGCATCCTTAATTTCATTTTTTTTTCTCACATCTTTCCAGTAGTGCATGAGCAAATACTGTTGGCTGTCCTCCTAACATCTGTCTAGAATGTGGCCACTTTTCACCAGCTGGACTGCTATCACTTCAGACCAAGCAGCCATTTCTCACATGGGCCATTCAATCTATCTTATAGTTTCTGGGATTCCATTATAATCTCTTAATTCATACCACTACCATGGCAAGTCTTCTGGAAGATGTATTTGATCATTTCAGCATTCTGTTTTCTGCTCTTGAGCTCTCTCCTTTTATATTTAAAGATACGAAACATTTGTCATAGCCTACAAACATCTCTGTCTTCTCAAGTTCACAATGACTTACAAATACACATTTTCCTTTTTTAACGTGTGTGTATGGTGTTTGCATGTATGTAGACAAGTCTGTATGGGTACAAGCACCCGCAGATGCACATATAGACTCCAGAGTGCGACATTGGGTGACACCCTCTATCCCTCTCCACTTCACTCCTGAGTCACAGTACCTTAATGAGCCTGAAGTTCTATTTCAGCTAGCTAGCTAGCTAATGAGCTGCTGGGACCCACCTGTCTCTACCGTTTTGCACCCTCAATGTTGGGGTGACAGGCACAAGCAGCCATGCCCATCATTTTTGGATGGGTACAGGCAATCTGAACTGAGGTTCCTGGGATTATAAAAAGCATTATCACCCACTGAGCTCATCTCTTGAGCTTCAACTGATGGGCGTTTTTATGAGTAATTTCACATTCATCACTTACAGTAGCCAATAGGGCAATACTGGATAGTCTCCCAACACTTCCTTGACCTCACTTTCTTATCAGCATCTGCTGTTCCAGAGACAGGTCTATGTGCTGTCTAAAAGCAATAAATATATTCTCCAACTCAGGGCTTTTGCACTTACCTTTCTTCAGAGATTTTAAACATGTTGTTGCTCCATATCATTGAAGTTCTAAGTTACAAAGGCATCTGAGCACTCTGCCTAATGCACCAGCTCCTGTGTTATTCTCCTGTAATATTCTCCTGTATTATTTGACCCTGCCTTATCCTCTTCATAATATTTATCATATCCTTACTATCACTAGTTAATCTCTCCGCTGTCTCTTCCCCCCCAGAATACAGACTCTGTTTGTATAATATAGACTCTGTGAGGTCAGGAGATTGAAGAGTATTCTTCACTGTCCTCATTTGCAGTTTCCTATCCAGAATAGTATCTGGTGTGCAAAAAGTGCTCGATAAATTTGCTCTAAAGAAATGAACTGCTGAGGTCAAGTAATCATTTCCTTTACAACCTGCTCGCGTCCTACTTCAACTGCAATCCCTTCCAGCTGTAAAACAGAGGTGATTCTGAGTTTTAAGACACATTTATGAAACAAATACTTGAAATTAAAATGCATGTATGTTTCATTTACAGCATGTATATTTTGTTTACGGCCCTGTAAGTCTGGGAAAGAGCACAGTGACATATTCAGCTGCAAAGCCCCTTAATTCTGTTCTACAAGATGCTCATAGTGAATGGAAGCTTATTTGGAGAATTCCTACTCTCCATTGATTTCCCCCAAAAGGATTTTTAAAAAGAAAGTCAAAAAGTTACTTTTAGGCATAGATATATGCCCAGTATATGTATAAAAGAATTTCAAGCATTTAGAAGGCATAAAGTAAATTCTGAGGAGTCTCTTCTTAGCCCATCCCCACCAACTGCCTAGAGCTCAAAAAACAGTCAATGCCGGAACTTAAGGATATGGTCCCATGCTCTCTATATAATATGTAAGTGCACATGTAACATGCATGAATATGCCTAAAGGATAATGTGTTCCCACAGGTATGTTTGAATGTGTTCCCATATACACATTCAAAACGATGACTTAGTGATAGGCTTGTAATATTTTCTAGTTCTTTTTTTTTACAATGAGGATGTATTATCTTACTAGCTGATAAAATAATTATAATATCTTAAAGGGAACTAGGACCTGTTAGACAAGTTTCTAGAGGAATGTAAAAAGCAAACACAGATAATGGGTGAACTTTTACGAGGAAAAGCTGTAGTCTCGGATCGTTGAAATTAAATAGCCCAAATTAAAAGAGGAAAAAAAAAGGAAAAGCCAAAGCATGATCAGAAAGTGTAGATCCACATTTTTCACCACCAGGAGTGTGGTCTGAGGTTTCTCAGTTGAAGGAACAAGATTGTAAATTAAGCTGCTGGTTCATCTGCCACATAGGGAGGCCAGGCTCGCAGGGCGGACAATGTGTACACATAATTATCTTGAGGTGAGATGTGGCGCTGGTGGAGGGAACAGGGAAGTTTTAAACAGCTTAAATGTGTTGCTCAAGCTATTCCATTTGTATAAGGATAATGTTGATTTTACTGTCTCAGTTACAAGACTTCTGAGCTGGAAGGAACCTCAGCGGTCATATGGATAAGCTCATCTTCCAGATGAGGAAACAGCCTAAGAAATCAGGAGGCTTGCCCTGGTCAGCAAGGGCATGGCAGTTCGAATGCAGATTCGGAGAGAGCTGGCACATCCTTGTTCCTGGAACTGAACTGCTTCCAGCTCTCAGAGAAACAGAATAAGGAAAAGCTGAAATGTGACAGAGGAGCAAAGACATCATAGCAGGTCTCACACCTCAGGGCTCAGAACTGAGGACACCATCGAAAGGGGCAATGACTGTGCTGTTGTTACAGGTATCTGGCACTCTGACAGAAGCCAGCTAAGGATGGGAAGAAACAACCTGTCCCAAGGGGACTGACAGGTAATGCGTGAGTCTGGGGCTTTAAAGAGTCCAAATGGCCTTCAGCAGGAACAACGGTCTAGAGTCAAGATCCAACTTGATAGGTGAAAGTGCAAGGGGTCAGTTTCAAGTCATCAAGGGAGTCATCTGAGACTGACTGTCACTCAGCAAGAGAAAAGCTGGGTGGAAAATGGTAGGAGGAATATTTTTGAGTCACCAATATTAATTTTTAAAAAGTCCTAAACTTAGAAATGGAGTTATCTTCAAGGTTCTCCATAACTTGTTTTGAGCTAACAATCATTTCCTTTGTACATTGATACAACTGGAGGTTTCAAAGGGAAGTAGAAAGTACAGACACACCAGCCATGATACAGTTGCTTCTGGAGGGCCAGTGCACAAAGACCCTCCTACACTTCCTAGTGTGAACGTTGCACTAGGAAGATGCACATTTTAAGGTAGGTTATTAAAAGAGGCGAACACATTTCTCCAAAGAGTGAAAGCTGGCGAGATTCCCACGTACACAGGAGAGCATGTTTGTTTGGTTCTTCCTTAGAGTGCCTGACTGCACTGAATATTACACATTCTAAAGCCATCCATTTGCCTGAAAATTTTGTGATTTCATTTTTCTTTAAAGCTCAATAGTATCCATACATGTATATGTGTGTATGTACATTACATTTTCATAAGTATAACATGTAGAAAGGCTAAAGGTTAAGGAATGAGCAAAGACTGACTGCAGGTAATAGACATGAGTCATAAATAAATAATATACAGATAACTTCATTTCTCGTTCTAACTCTGTCATGGATGGTGCACAAGGACATAAAAATAGATTTGGGAGCAAAAGTATGAAATCCAGTGTGAAGTTCCCAGAGTTTCTGTTCCCACTTCTAACCATACAGAAGTTCACTAACTTGTACAGTCTTTGGCTCTGGTTAATTTCAATGTAAGGGTTTTAATTTTCTTCAACTTTTTTTACAATAAAAATTTAAACGGATTTTTAAAATGGTGAAACAAAATGGCGAGAGCTCTGTGAGCATTGCAAAAACTCCCAGAAAATATCTAAGCTCCTGTCCTTTTAGATAGGAGTCGCCCGGGGAGCAGTCCAAACGGCATGGTCCGGTCTTTTTACTAGGAGGACAAAGATCCCTACTTTGAATTCAGCAAATGTATCAAAGGAACATAGCAAATGTCTGATTGCTCCCGGAGGGACTTTTCAACTCAGAGAAATCTATTAGAAACCTCCTGAAGATGAGCAGAAGGGAAAGCTTGCTGACACACCGGAGCCGTGGAGACCAGCTGTCCTCTGTCCCTGCAGTCACCTACAAAGTTTGAAATTCCAAACTCCTAAGATAACGTCACCAGCCACACCAAAGAGCCAGCATGTCTTAATAACAACAAAACATTTCTACCCCCTTATCACCAGGAAGGTCCTCACATTTCAATTAGGCGTAAGTATCAGACTCTATATTCTGAGAATGTCTAGAGAAAAACTTATCCCCAGGCTTTCTGGAAAGTTCCATAGATGCCTTGGTTACAAGCAGCATCTGTGTCTTCTACAGTAAGCGTGCACGTGCCAGGCCTGTCTGCTCTTTCAATGTCAGGCCTTCCACATTGTGAAAATAGGCCAGCTACTACTAGCTCTAATTGAAGTGAAAACATAATTATTTTTGTGTGTTGATTCTTGAACATAGGCTCACAATATACAAAATGTTTACATTTACTGTATTTATACTACAACCCGACAAACAAATTAGCAATCTATTTTGATTTTGGAATAAATGGTATTGGTTTAGAATAAAGATTGGATCTGTGCAGCAAGCCAGTTTAGCAAATACATTGTTAACATTCGTTTTCTTTAAACGGAGAGATCTAAAATGGATTCGGTCTTAAAAGAGGAAGTTAAATAATCCATCCATTTATACTATGAAATACCTACATATTTTAGAATTGAAGCTTTACCCTCTAGCTAGCATATTTCCCATGAAAAGTAAACAGAAGCTATTCTGGATCAAATCATAAAATGAGGTCCCTCAGTGATAGCATGATGCCCCCTTCAAGCTATAAAAATGTACGACTTGAGCAGAACCTTTCTATCTTTTTCGGAGGCCTGGAGAGCTGTTCATACACTTGTGCGGCCTTCTGGAACTTATACCCTTTCTTCAACAGTTTCTTCTTTTTACTAGGAAATACGATGTAGCTAATGCCAGCTTTTAAGGATGCCTCAATGAGAGAAACAGACAGGCATTTCAAGCTTTCTGAGTCATGAAAGTTTTCCAGGCTGCCTTTTAGGGAGAGGTCAAGCAACGCCCTTTGCTTGGCCAGCTGGCGTTCCATCTCCTTCTTCTTCTGGTACGTTAGCTGTTTCAAGTTGGTGTCTATGTCATCTTTCATTATAAATGGCAGTGGGGTCCCTTCTTTTATCAACTCAACTGTAGACTTTGATCTCTTAATAAAAAAACACAGGTGGAAATATATATAATCAGTTTAGTGGTTCTACATTTAAAATTAATACAATCACAGCTGCAATTAATGTGGTTTGACTTGACTGAGTAAATATTAAATAACATACTCAACGTTGTCACTGGTTGGTATGAATTGTACGAAATAACATGTTTCATCATGACATTCTCAGGCATGTATGTAGTGTACTTTGACCACATTCATACCTGTCCTTTTCTTATCCCTTCACCCTAATGTCCTTCCTTTTCCCAAATAGTCGCCATTCTACTTTTATGATTTTTAACAATCTAGATCTCTACAGAAATTGCCATATTTGTCTTTCTCCATCTGACCTCTCTCACAGCATACGACAGCCTCCGGCTACAGCCATTTCCCCTCAAACAGAACAATTTCACCCTTCTTTATGGCTGAATAAGGTTCAGTTGTGTGCATGTCAATAGTCCTTATCCACTCCTTATCTACCACTGCAGACCTCTCCCGATAATTTGTCTGCTGTGAATAGAGCTCCAACAAACTCAGATATGCAACTGTGTTTGTTGCACACTGATTCACTCAGAAGTGCACAAAGGAGCAGTTAGCCTGGATCATAGCGCTATTTTTAGATTCCTGACCAACCTCCAGGTTGATTTCCCACAGTGGCTACACTAATTTACATTCCATTAGTAGTGTAAACAGATTCCCTGTGCCTATACCCTAGTCAGTATCTACTGTCATTTGTTTTCTTGGTCATGGCTGTCCTAACTAGGATGAGATAATCTATCTAGGTAGTTTTGATTTGTACTTACCTCATGGCTAAGAATGTTGACATGTTCTCATGTATTTACCAATCATTTGCACTTCAAATCTTGAAAAAATGTTTAGTTCATTTGTCCATTTAATGACTGGAGTCTTCTTTCTTTTTCTTTGTTTTTGGTTTTTGTTTGCTTGCTTGCTTACTTGCTTGCATGATTTGTTTTGGTTTTCTGTTTGTTTATTTTTATTTTATTTTATTATTTAGAACTCTTTCTATACTCTGTATATTAATTCCTATCATATAAATATCTGGCAAAAGTTATTTTTCCGCACTTTGTAGACTGTCTCTCTGATCCCTTTTTGAATAGAAGCCCTGTAATTTGATGCAATCTCATTTTTCAGTTCTTGTTATCATGTCCTGGGGTAATATTCAGAAAGATGTTGCTCATGCCATTAGAGTGCTTTTCTTCAATAATTTCAAAGTTACATGTCTTACACGAGGGTACATGATGCCTTATGAACTGGGCTTTGGATATAAGGATCTAGTTTTCCTTTCTAGGAGTGGGTACCGGTTTTCCCAGAACCACTTGCTAAAGAGGCTCCCTTTTGTTTGTTTGTATTATGCTTTTGGCAGCTATGCTGAGAATCTAATGACTGTAGCTGTATGAATTCTCCGTTACACTGTCTTTGCGTCTGTTTGTGCTATTACGCTGCTGTCTTTATTGCCATGACAGTGGTGTCATTTTAAAGCAGGTCCTACGATAGCATGGCTCTTTGTGCTTGGAGCTGATCTGGCTTGTCAGTCTTTGTGTTTGTACAGGATTATTTTTCATTTCTTTGAAGAATTTCACCAGAATTTTGTAATGAGCTTATAGATAACTTTTGGTAAGATGGCCATATTCATAATTTAGCTTCCCCAACAATGAACATGGGGCACCTTCTAGTGTCTTCAAAATACTCTTCCTGTGTTTTATAGTTTTCATTGCAAAGATCTTTCACTTCTCTTATTGGATTTTTGGCTAGTTGGTTTTTAATCAAAAATCCCCAAGTAAGAATTTCACAAAAGCTATTTATGTTTTTAAAATGCACCCACAGAGATCATGGACCTGTATTATTTATTATACTCCATTTTTCATGAGACTACAACTAACTCAAAGTGTAATAATAGGAAACAGCATATCTCTTCAAACTTTGGGGGGAAAAGCATTTTCATCGCTATAAATACAAATATTTTTTTTTACATATGATAGCAACAAAATTTAAAATACCTTTAATCGTGTATATGGTGCACTGGAATATTTTTGGATATTCTCATAAGATGCAGACTTTTTTATTATTAAATTCTGTAAAATAATCAAGGGAAAACACATTAACCAGAGTTACTGTTCAGCAAACTAAAGCAAGGTAAACTCAATACAGCTGAGTGATGATAACTCTTACAAATGAATGAACAGTACAAGCACTAATTAAAATATACTGTCTTACTTAGTAAGTCATTTCTTACTAGAGAAGAGCAGGACTTGAGACCTGCCGCTTCATTCAGTCAAGTTTATGGAAATGAAAATTGTTTGTTTCAAATTTAAGCTGAAGACAGAAAACCTGAAGAACCTGTGGTGTGAAGGTGCTCTGGGGCAAAGCCTCCTTGCTGGTGTAAATGGAACTGATTTGTGAATGTTCTAAGGGGGCGCTGATACATTAGACAGACCTGAGAAAGAGATGTATCCCTAAACATTCCTCTTTTTCTACTTTTACTGATGTTTCAGAATTTTATACAGGCATATAACGTGTTTTGATCTAATGCAACACCCCAATCCCCTTCCCTGTGGTTCTTCCCCTATGCCTTCAACCATTTTTCCTTCCCATCTTCATGGGCTCTAGTCTTGAAGTCCACTGAGTCTGCTTAGGACAGACCACATGTGTATAGTCTGGAGAAATCTACTGAAACGCGGGTAGCCTCTGATGTCTTTCAGCCCCGAGGGACACTGACTCTGACTCTTCCCTCCCGTGGCAGTCTTGCCAATGACCTGTCAGCTAGGGGTCGACTCTCACGAGTCTGTTCCCACGCCACATTCGTATTTTGTCTGGATTAATGTTCTGCAAGTCTTGTGCATGCTGGACAGTCCCTTTTAATCATAAGAAACCTCAACCTTTCCCTTTCACTTCGGGGAAGGCAACCGTACAAGAATCACCACTTTCTATAATGTCACCATGATGGGTACTATTACATTTAAAGTAAGAAAGCACTGTCATGGTAGTGTAAAAAGTAAGTATGTTTGATGTTCCTAGACAAATAAAAAGCAGTATCTATAACCAAAAAACAAGTGCCAATTATTTTAAACGGGGTAGAATTTGGGTACAAAGGGAACAGGGAGAAGTCAGTTCTGGATAGGGAAGTGACACACCTACTCCTGGATACAACACAGCTGCTGGATAAGGACAAAGGTATTCCCATGGACTGCAGAGATGCTAAGAACATCCCAGGCCCCACCAAACATAGAGAAAGATGCTAGCAATTTCAGCTCACAAGGACTGTAGTGGAAGCAGAGTGTGGGTTATACATGGATGTGAGATGGATATAGAAGCACGTAGGTGATATGTACTTGAGACCAGGTTGTGAGGCTTAGCTAAGCACTCTGGATACACTTATGTGATATGGGGAGCTACTCTCCTTTTCTCAGGTATCAGTGATGTAATCATATCTATGACCTCCCACTACAGCAGAATAGGAGCAAAGCAGCAGCTACTAAAGACAAGACAAGACGACAGGAAGGCATGAGAGGTGCCAATGGCATGACCTAGAAAACAAAAATGGCCACAAAGAGTGTAAATGGGTTATTTGGTTATTCATAAATGACAACTGATTTTCTAGGTGCTGCAGATATAGCTGTGGTATGGCCAATGACACCCCAGGCCAGTGAGGAATGTAAAAATCCAGGGCACATCAGGACAAGTAGCCAAAAGATGGTGTCAAAGAGATAGCAAAACACTAACTGGGGATCACAACTGTAGGTCAAATGTGCTTTCTGGAGATATCGGGGACAGATCCAGGAAGATAGTCAGCCTAGATAGCCAACTAGAATAGGGGTATGACTTGGCTCAGGACACTGAATCTCGGTGCTATATTGTGTTCAACATCCCAAGGTGCCAAGGTGGGGCACCAAGCTGAAGGCCCTAATGAATAGAAAACCGTCTTAGTTATTGTCCTAAAATTCCAGGAGACTAATAAGCCACTAATATAATTAATAACTATATTCATAATATAAACTGCATACCTCTTGTGATGGTTTGTATATGGTTGGCCCAGGGAGTGACCCTATTTGGAGGTGTGGCCTGCTTAAGACCCTCACCCTAGTTGCCTGGAAGTCAGTCTTCTACTAGCAGCCTTCAGATGAAGATGTAGAACTCTCCGTTCCTCCTACACTATATCTGCCTGGATGCTGCCATGTTTCTGCCTTGATGACAATGGACTGAACCACTGAGCCTGTAAGCCAGACCCAATTAAATGTTCTCTTTTAGAGAACTTGCATTGGTCATGGTGTCTGTTCACAGCAGTAAAACCCTAACTAAGACACCTCCTTCCAGTTTATGGCTTACAGAGCAGCCATAAATACTCTTGCAGGACACTGAAATCACGTGGGCACACTTAATAGTCACTTACTCAACACTTTAACTCTGCTCCACAGCTATAAAAGGGCTGTGCATTTGCAGTCTAGAGTGATTTCTATAATAACTAGAACCAATTTCTGAGCTAAGGGAAGATATAGCAATCAACTTAAATTTAGAGTAAAAGTCCTAAGTACCTTAAAACTTCTTTTGGTGTAGGTATCTAAAATAATCTCACTCTCCTTCGTTTCAGATAATTTCTCAGCTAAGAGTCTGCTTGTCTGAACACTCTGTAGTTTAAAAAAAAGATAAAATTATATATTAAATAATTTCATGAACTATTTTCAATGTTTATAGTCACTTATGTTTCACTGAACAACATTATTAGCAAAATAAATAAAAGACATGCTGTAAAAGAAATTATTTCCAATAATGCATTGAAGTCTAACTAGAGACTTCGTATTAATACAAAATCCATAATACAGCTCCAGCCTTTAATCAAATGGAAACATGCATGTGATTTCTGCAGTGTGAAATCTTAGGAGTTATCAATGACATTACATTCTCGTAGATTAGTACTATATGTCTTTCACATCAACATCAGAATTATTAGCAATATACATAATCAGGCCATGCTATTGAGTGGCTTCATTTTCAAGTACAAGCAAGTATTTTAAATATAAACTGGAGTGGAATTTTTCTTAAATCACTTAAGCTTTGGATTCTATCACCCAATAAAGTTGCAATATATATACATTCTTATAAGACCAAAGGTCTTATACAAATTGTGCTCACTAAATCTGTTACTTCTCTACCTTATAGTCAGTGATTTTGGTATTCAGAAACAACTAGGAGACATAAATGTGGCAAGCTGACAGTTTCAGGATTAGCTGAACCATTTAGCTGTTCTTTATTTATCTGATGAAGTTCTACCTTTGTGGTTAGAAATACTGAAATCTAAAAACCAGTTTTTAAAAGTATTCATGGTATTGTCATTAAAAATGGGGGAAAACTAACGTGATCTAGAAATCAGAACCATTGGATTTTGATCATCCTTTTATGTTGCGTGAAATATTAAAAAAGTAGAACCAGCACATTCCCATACTTGTGCCTCTAACTCTCTGCCCTGGTCGGCTGCCCAGCCATGCACTGGAGATGCAGAGATTCACGGTCCCAGAGGTCCCGAAACATCTCCACCCAGC